>NC_079193.1:153613979-153962067 GCF_029499605.1 Hyla sarda | reverse complement strand
ATGTCTGTATGACCTGTTTATTTCCATGCCCAACTGTATCTCCTCTTGTATCAGGCTAGAAGTGTCCCAATAAGATACTAGAGTCTCCTTATAGTTTTGCCCAATAAGCTTTATCTTTGGCTCTAACATTGCAATCACATATATCATCATTACATTCACACATAAAAGCCCAGATTTACCAATCTGCCCAAGGACAGAAACTGTCCAGTTTTCCCATAGCAACCAACCATAGCTCAGCTTTTATTTTACCAGAACTCCTTAAAGGGGTACTCCGGAAAATCAACTGATGCCAGAAAGTTAAACAGATTTGTAATTTACTTCTATTAAAAAAAATCTTAACCCTTCCCATACTTATTAGAGGCTGTATACTACAGAGGAAATTATTTTCTTTTTGGATTTATTTTCTGTCACGACTACAGTGCTCTCTGCTGACACCTCTGTCATGTCAGGAACTGTCCAGCGCAGGAGAAAATCCTCATAGCAAACATATGCTGCTCTGGACAGGTCCTAAAATGGACGGAAGTGTCAGCAGAGAGCACTGCTCTGGACAGTTCCTAAAATGGACAGAAGTGTCAGCAGAGAGCACTATTTTTTTTATATGCCCTTTCATTCGCAAGATATGTGAGCTTATAGTTTGTCTGAGAATAGAGGAAATAGTCAGATGGGCAAGAATTTAATTTTCATAATAGGAGTAAATATTGGGTGATGGGTGGGATTATATAGTCAGGAGGTGTGTGGATATTTTACATTGAGGGGCATGTATTTTTGGGTGTATCAAAAAAGTTTAACTGTTTAACTTGTATAGTCAGAGCACCCTTTATGCACCTTTAAGACCAATAAATGGAGGATCATAAAGTAGCTTCAATACTATAAACCACCTTGGGAGGTCAAAATAACCCTATATTTTCCAAAAACAAGAATACATACGTCACGTCACTTCTGTTTACTTGATATATAATACCATATATAGATAGGCAAACTATAAAGATTTTAAAAAAACAATAAACAAAGAGATTGCTATCTAATGGGTAGTTTATATAACATTCATATTAAATGGGAAGTGTTATTTTCTATGGATACTCATCATATTGATGTAACACATTTTTCTTGTGGATACAATAGTCAACGGATTACATATTAATATTGACAGTAGACAGTAACTTTCATTGATATGTATCACTAGATGCTATGTAAAATTATCATCCCCAAAAACTGAAATGTCATTAATATAGCAACCCCCAAAAATTTGACTGGTGTATTATGAGCAACCTTTAGAAAAACCTTTACATTCTCCCATCACCCTACAAATAAATTTGTGTAATCTGGGGCAAAAACCATGCCCATTGCAGTTCCTTTCTTTTGAAAATGAAAATGGTGATCAAAAATAAAGTAATAATGTAAGGAAATGTAAAAGTTTCAAAATAACCTCATGGGGGGGGAATTTATTAAATGGGCACTGTCATGAAATAAAAAAAATTGATATGTTGTAGTACTTAAGTACTACAACATATCTCTAATATACTTTAACCCGATAACGACCATGGACGAGTATAGACGTCCAGGTTGGCGGGCGTTCCCGCACCTGGACGTCTATAATCGTCCATTCTTCTCGTGGGTGCTGCCCAGTGCACCCACGAGATCGCGGCAGGGATTCGGCTGTATCACACAGTCGGGACCCTGCTGCACTGCCAGGACTGAAGTAAACTTCGGTCCCAGCTGTTTTAACCCTTACAGCCGCGGTCGGAAGTGACCGCGGGCTGTAAGTGTTATGACAGAGGGAGGGAGCTCCCTCTGTCTCCTCTGCAGCACCCCGCATCGCGATCGCGGGGTGCTGTGTGTAATACGCGGCTGGCCGGGGCCTGCCGCACTGCCGGGAGTGAAGTTCCCCTTAACCCTTACAGCCACGGTCAGAAGTGACCACGCGCTGTAAGGAGTTCTGACAGAGGGAGGGGGCTCCCTCTGTCTCCTCTGCAGCACCCCGCAGCGCGATCGCGGGGTGCTGTGTGTGGCCGCACTGCCGGGAGCGAAGTTCACTTCACTCCTGACAGTTTAACCCCTACAGCTGCGGTCAGAAGTGACCGCGCGCTGTAAGGAGTTCTGACAGAGGGAGGGGGCTCCCTCTGTCTCTCCTGCAGCACCCCGCATCGCGATCGCGGGGTGCTGCTGCATACCTGGGCTGCCGGGGGTCCTACAAAGACCCCCAGGTCTGCCCTGGATATTGCCTGAGAGGCACGTCCTAATATGCTGCCTGCTAGTGAAAACTGGCAGGCAGCATATAACTGCAATGCTTTGGAATACTAAGTATTCCAAAGCATTAAAAAGTGTATAAATAAATAAATAAAATAAAAGTGTAAAAATAAATAAAAATGTAATAAAAGTGTAAAAAAAAAAATAAAAATATATTAAAAATACATTTATTAAATGAATCTAATTTAAAAAAAAGGCATAATGTGTAGGATCGCATTGGCAGACATCCGCAGCATGTAATATGCTGCGGATGTCCGCCACGTGATCCTACACATTATGCAGCAGTCAAGGTAATGAGCTCGCTGCTGCGGCTGGGTAGCTTTGTGCGTCCACTCATAGCGGCGGATTTTCCGCCAGCAGTCATGAGCGGACACACTGAGCTACCCAGCCGCAGCAGTAATGGATATATTCGCCATGAGGGGGTGCTTATTCCCACAACATGGTGGATATATCCATCAGGAGCCTTAACTGTCACAGACAGACGCGTTATACTGCCAGCCGACCAAGGACCAATCAGAGAGGTCCCTGGTCCAGCCAATAACTTGTAGGGGTGCGGTATATAAATGGGGTCACTTGTGGGGGTGGGGGTACTGTTCTGCCCTGAAAGCCAAATGGCGCTCCTCTCCTTCTGAGTCCTACCACGCGGCCAAGGAACCATATATGGCCAAAGCGGGGGTATTTCCGAACATGGGACAAGCAGCTAAATAAAATATAGGGTGCATTTATTTCAATATCAGAAGTGATGTACAAAAAATATGCCCCCCAAATGATGCATTTGTGAAAAATTGCAATTTTCAAATTTTTAACACTGACTTTGTAATAATTCCTGCCAAAAAACTATGTTGTTAAAATACTCACTGTACCCCCTAGCGAATACCTTGAGGGGTCTAGTTTTTAAAATGGGGTCATTTGGGGGGTGTTCCTATGTTCTACTACCTTTTAATTTCTGCAAACCTTGCATAGCACATAAAAAAAGATGTACTTTTCAAATTTTCTAAATTTTCTAAATTTCAAGTTAAATTGTTAGGCTTCTAACTAATTTAAAATGTTAATTAAAAACAAAAAAATGACGTCAAAATAAAGTAGACATCTGAAAGTATAAGTTTCATAAACTATTTGGTCAGTATGTATAAATATATGCAACCAATTAGTGTTAAAATAGCAAAAAATCGTAATTTTTTGTAAAAATTTCATGATTTTTTGCATTGTAAAAAAAAACTACAAATGATATCGGCTTACTTTTACTATGTACATGAAGGACAACTTGTGACAAAAAAACAATGTCAGAATTATCGTGATTGGCAAAACGTTACCAGAGTTATTCTCTAATAAAGACAGACATCCCCGATTTGAAAAAAACAGGCCTGGTCTTTCAGGGGCGTACAGGTTTATTTGCATTGGTCCTTAAGGGGTTAATTAAAAAAAGTGATTTTAAACCATTTTAAAATCACTTTTAAATTCGGCCACTAGGGGTTGCCCTCCTAGTGGCCGAATGCATTCGGAAGTGACGTCGCTACAGAATTTCGACTCATTTAAGCCTGGCAATGAGTCGAAATTCAGTCACTGCGGTGCTCGCTCCCACATGTCAATCAGACAGGCGGGAGCGAGCGCTTTGAAGGAAGTGGATGCACACAGGCTCCCGGGGACAAGGTAAAGTATTATGCCGGGGGGGGGGAGGGGTTGCGTGTTCACCTATACAGATGCCTCCAGTTTCCCCACTACAACTCCCAGCATGCCCTGACAGCCAATAGATGCCAGGGCAAGCTGGGAGTTGTAGTGGGGAAACAGCTGGAGGGACACTGAATAGGTGAACTAAGGGGGGTGGGGAGGGGGAGTGGGTTGAGCGGAGCGGCGGGGCCCAGGGGGTTGTGGGCTGTGCGGCGGGGTGGGGGTACTTGGAATGGGTGAACTAACGGGGAGGGGGAGTGAGTTGAGCGGCGCAACGGGGCGGGGGGGTTGCGGGCTGCGCGGCGGAGAGTGGTATGTGCGGCCATCACAGATCCGGTGTTCACCTATACAGGGTGCCTCCAGTTGTTTCCCCACTACAACTCCCAGCATGCCCTGACAGCCAATAGATGTCAGGGCAAGCTGGGAGTTGCAGTGGGGAAACAGCTGGAGGCACCCTGTATAGGTGAACTAAGGGCGGAAGTGTCGGCCCCAGCAGGCATCAGTGACGTGGTGCCTGCTGGGGAAGTCTGCCTGGTAGTGAGCACACTACCAGGCAGACAAAAAGGCATTTTTAATATGTAAAAAAAAAAAATTAAGGCAGGGAAGGGGTTAGGGATAGATGGGTAATAGGCAGGGACAGAAAAAAGAAAAAAAGTGATGGTGGGAGCTACCCTTTAAAAGTGCTCAGACGGATCCCTCCAAGGAACAGCCCAGGATAAAGGCAGCGCACAAGACTTCAAAGGTAAAGTGGTTTATTTACCCGGCATGCAACGCGTTTCGCTGGATAACCAGCTTCATCAAGCCTGATGAAGCTGGTTATCCAGCGAAACGCGTTGCATGCCGGGTAAATAAACCACTTTACCTTTGAAGTCTTGTGCGCTGCCTTTATTCTGGGCTGTTCCTTGGAGGGATCCGTCTGAGTGCTTCACCTGTGTGTCCAGGAGCAGCTGCTGTTCTTCGCCCGTTGCAGGGTTACTTCACGCCTTCACCATAGTTGTACTTGGTCGCAGTGCAACTATACTTGGTGAGCAAGTCTTCTTGTTTGTTCATCTTCTCTTTGCATTACGGTATCACACTAGGAGCGCTCTCCTTGTTTGTATATTGCTTTAAAAGTGCGTCACTTTGCACCAATTTTTTTGGGTGTTGCTGTTAAAGGGTACCTCTCATCAAATAAACTTTTGATATATTTTAGATTAATGAATGTTGAATAACTTTCCAATAGCATGTTAATGAAAAATATGCTTCTTTCTATTGTATTTTTCCCGATCAGTCCTGTCAGCAAGCATTTCTGACTCATGCTGGAGTCCTAAACACTCAGAGCTGCCAGCCTGCTTTGTTCACAGCCAAACAGGCTGTGAACAAAGCAGGCTGGCAGCTCTGAGTGTTCTCCTTTGTGAACAAAGCAGACTGGCAGCTCGTAGTGTTTAGGACTCCAACATGAGTCTGAAATGCTTGCTGCCAGGACTGGTAGGGAGACCCATAGTGGTCATTTCTTCAAAGTGGAAAATTAAATAGAAAGAAGCATATTTTTTAATAACATGCAATTGTAAAGTTATTCTGCATACATTAATCTATAATATATCAAAAGTTTTTTTGATGAGAGGCACCCTTTAAGGGAAATGGATTCAAATAAAGTGGGCATGGTTGCCCCACTTGGCAAATTTACTTTGCTAGCAAGAGTGAACTGTAGTAGAAATATCCACTAGTTAAGAGCTGGAAGATTTCAACAAGGGGGGAACAAACACGTTGAATTTATGTATAGGTGTACGTCTTTACATAAATCAAGCATACTTATGCACTGGCATTGGATTTGTGTGAGATGTCTGTTTAAATAAACCCTAAGCCACCCACTTCTCATTGTGCCACGAGTATTTTGTACTGTTTTTGCTCAAAAAATTATTGACAGCTTTCAAATCTGAATAATGTCTGATATTTGTACATAAAGCCTCCACATCTAGACTGGCAAATAACACATGAGAAGGAAAGTTGATAACCCGAGTCCAGTGACAGTGTCCCTTATAGGACAGTAAAGTAGATACGAAAGGAGACAAAAACTAATCAACATATATAGATATCTAGTGTAAGGTTACCAATGCCAGATTCTATTAAACATCCAGGGACAGGACGACTTTGTGAATTTTAGGCATCGCAAGAAAGGTCACCCGAGTGGTTTTGGAATAAAATAGAAATTTAAATTTCTCCTTAGTAATCAAATTGCTGTCTTTTGCATCAAGTGAAATTGTCTTTAACTGAACAACACATATTTCTGTAGGATTATGGTCCAATTGGCAATAGGTGCTTAGGCACCCAAAGCTATTGAGTGATAGTAAAATCTCTTTTTTGGGTTGGCCAAAGGCCCTCTACTATTGTACGTTCATGATTAAATTCTGTTAGTTGGAAAACATAATTCTTAGTGTGCACAACTGACAAATTCTGATGACAGCATTTAGTTAGTTGAGATATTGTCATTGAGACCTTGTCTGGCTCCGAATTAGCATCTACAACAATGGCCCTCATTTACTAAGAGTGGAGTGTAGGTTTCTTTGTGGATTTTAATTCCCTACAGTTTATTTTCCACGGTATTTACTAAGGTGTTTCCCTACATTTTTCACTTTTCCTACACTTAGCTTTTTTTTTACACATGCTCTGATTTGTAGGGTTTTCCTCAGCTCAAATCCACCACATTTTATGTGGAAACCTTAGTAAATATGTTGGGTTTTTGTGAAAATGTTGGGAACACGCCCCTTTTCGGAGACCACGCCCCATTCCCCCGCTGGACATGTCCCCTTTTCTGATTTTCATAGCAAAATGGAGAGTTAGTCGGGGTTTTTTCAATTCTGGTGTAAATTCTGGCACACAATCTGGCGCAGACAGAATTTCTGGCGCAAAGCGACAGAATCTGGCGCACAACCTGACAAAACATGTCAGGTTTGCAATTGTAAATGAGGGCCAATTTCTACAATCTATCTAAGTAGTCTCAAGAGAAGCCAATGTGGCTGTGTGAACCCTGGTGGAGTTGCTGGACCTACACAAAGTCTTTATGACAGCACTCACCAGAAACAAATTTAAAAAGGTTAATTAGAACTGTAATCTGTGACCTTATCTCAGCATCAAAGTAAAATATTAAAATACTCTGTATTTAATACATACTAAGAGGTCTTTTACACATTTTGTATTGTAGTTTTCTGCATGCATTATTTATACACTCCTTTAACCCCTTAAGGACCCAGCCAAATTTCACTGTAGGACCCGGCCATTTTTTGCACATCTGACCACCGTCACTTTAAACATTAATAACTCTGGGATGCTTTTACCTTTCATTCTGATTCCGAGATTGTTTTTTCGTGACATATTCTACTATATGTTACTGGTAAAATTTTGTCTATACTTGCATCATTTCTTGGTGAAAAATTCAAAAATTTGATGAAAAGCTCTCTACTTATAAGGAAAATAAATATTCCAAATAAATTATATATTGATTCACATATACAATATGTCTACTTTATGTTTCCATCATAAAGCTGACATGTTTTTACTTTTGGAAGACATCAGAGGGCTTCAAATATAGCAGCAATTTTCCAATTTTTCACGGAATTTTCAAAATCGAAAATTTTCAGGGACCAGTTCTGTTTTGAAGTGGATTTGAAGGGCCTTCATATTAGAAATACCCCACAAATGACCCCATTATAAAAATTGCAACCCTCAAAGTATTCAAAATGACATTCAAAAGGTTTGTCAACCCTTTAGGTGTTTCATTGGAATAGCAGCAAATTGAAGGAGAGAGTTCAAAATCTTAATTTTTTACACTGGCATGTTTGTACCCAGTTATTAAATTTTTACAAGGGGTAAAAGGAGAGAAATCTTCCCAAAATGTGTAACCCAATTTCTCTCGAGTAAGAAAATACCTCATATGTGCATGTCAAATGTTCGGCGGGCGCAGTAGAGGGCTCAGAAGGGAAGGGATTTTGGAGAGTGAGTTTTTCTGAAATGGTTTTTGGGGGGCATGTCACATTTAGGAAGCCCCTTTGGTGCCAGAACAGCAACAAAAAAAAACACATGGCATACTATTTTGGAAACTACACCCCTCAAGGCACGTAAAAAGGGGTCCAGTGAGCCTTAACACCCCACAGGTGTTTGACGACTTTTCGTTAAAGTTGGATGTGTAAATGATTTTTTTTTCACTAAAATGCTAGTTTTCCCTCAAATTATTTTTTTTTTACAAAGGATAATAGGACAAAATGCCCCCCAAAATTTGTAACCCCATCTCTTCTGAGTATGGAAATACCCCATGTTAGGACGTAAAATGCTTTGCAGGCACACTACAATGCTCAGAAAAGAAGGAGTAACATTTGGCTTTTGAAAAGCAAATTTTGCTGAAATGGTTTTTGGGGGGCATGTCCCATTTAGGAAGCCCCTATGGTGCCAAGACGGCAAAAAAAAATCCCCCACATTGCATACTATTTTGGAAACTACACCCTTCAAGGCACATAACAAGGGGTCCAGTGAGCCTTAACATCCCACAGGTGTTTGACAACTTTTCGTAAAAGTTGGATGTGTAAATGATTTTTTTTTTCACAAAAATGCTGGTTTTCCCTCAAATACATTTTTATTACAAGGGATAATAGGACAAAATGCCCCCAAAACTTTATAACCCCATCTCTTCTGAGTATGGAAATACCCCATGCGTGGACGACAAGTGCTCTGCTGGCGCACTACAATTCTCTGAAGAGAAGGATCGCCATTGAGCTTTTGGGGGAAAAAATTGTTTGGAATGGAAGTCAGGGGCCATGTGCGTTTACAAAGCCCCCCATACTGCCAGAACAGTGGACCCACCCACATGTGACCCCATTTTGGAAACTACACCCCTCACAGAATTTAATAAGGGGTGCAGTGAGTATTTACTCCCCACTGGCGTTTGACAGATCTTTGGAACAGTGGGCTGTGCAAATGAAAAATTAAATTTTTCATTTTCACGGACCACTGTTCCAAAAATCTGTCAGACACCTGTGGGGCGTAAATGCTCACTGTACCCCTTGTTACATTATGTGAGGGGTTTAGAGCCCAATGGTGCTCCTTCTCTTCTGAGCATTGTAGTTCGCGGACTTTACATCCACACATGGGGTATGTTCTTACTCAGAAGAAATGGGGTTACAAATTTTGGGGGGCTTTTTTTTCCTATTTTTCCCTTGTGAAAATGAAAAATTTAGGGTAACACCAGCATTTTAGTGAAAATTATTATTATTTTTTTTCATTTTTCCATCCAACTTTGAAGAATTTTCATTTAACACTTGTGGGGTGTTAAGGCTCACTATACCCCTTGTTACTTGAGGGGTGTGGAAATAAAAAAAAAAAACTACTTGCCCAAGGGACTAAAGCAGAACACAATCTACTTGCCCCTCAAGAAAATCCACTTGTCCTGGTAGATGAAATAATTTCAACCAAAATAGTACGATCTACCCCACTAGACCACCAGGGATGGATATAAGATCCCTTTAGACACTGCTGTCAACTTAGACAGCGGTGATCTAATGGTTTAATAGGCGGCCACGGTGATCGCAGCATGCCAGGCTATTAGCGGCAGGAGGGCTGTAGCTTCTTTTACACCCGAGGCAAGCCCAGAAAATTGTGCCCCCCTCCCCCATCTGACCCATATAACTCTAATTTTTCCATATTTTTCCATATACAGGGATGAGGGTAATCTTGTGTGACATGATCTGTAGTTTTTATCGGAACTTTTATTAGGAAAGGGGCTTATTCACATATATACGCACTTCTTAAAATATTTTAATCACTATTTTTCAGTCTTCATAGGGACTTATATATGGAGACTTTTGATTGGATAACAGTGAATGCCGCTGTGTTACTGGGGGGGGGGGGGGGGGGTTCTGCTTCTCCAGTTTATGTGCTGCATTTTATTTACTCTAATTATGTGTCAGAAAATGCTGGAAGTTGCATTTAGTTACTAGATAACTACAACACCCAGCATGCCCTGATACAGCCTATGGTTGTGTGGGTATTGCAGCATGTTGCACTGTATAGTAGGACAGTTAAGGTTATTGTGTAACATGCTGGGAGTTGTAGTTTTGGTTTGTGTCAGCTACAGAGCCATAGGATGTGTCAAGGAATACTGGGAATTACAGTTAGTAACTACAACACCCAGCAGGCCCCTATGGCTCTGCAGCTGCCCCGAACCAAAACTACAACTCCCAGCATGTTGCACTTTATAGTTCTACAGTTTAGGTTACGGTGTAACATGGTGGGAGTTGTAGTTCTGGTTCGGGTGTGTTTACGTGCATCCGTGGGGCTCTTGGTTGGCGGGTGAGTATGAAGCGGGTGGGATTCTGGGGGTGCAATTTAGTGCGGGTGGCCAGAAGCCACTAAAATAAATACAAAAATTAGATAGCACAACTGGCGGCAGCACTTGTCAGTCTGCCCCAGTACAAAACATACATGCATACACATAGCATACATACACCGGCCACTGCCCCCTATATCATACATACATCATACATACACCCACCCACATCATACATTACACACACACATCACACATATACCATACACACATCATATATACACATATACTCACACCATAAATATACACCATGCATATGCACACATCATACATACACCTGCTGTTGCCCCCATCATACATTACATACACACATCACACATACACAGACACCATACACACATCATATATACACAGACACCATACACACATCATATATACACAGACATCATACACACATCACATATACACAGACATCATACACACATCATATATATACAGACATCATACACACATCATATATACAGACATCATACACACATCATATATACACAGACATCATACACACAGCACATATACACAGACATCATATACACATCATATATACTCAGACATCATACACACATCATATATACACAGACATCATACACACATCATATATACACACGATACATACACCATATATATGCACACATTATACATACACCCCCCTAATCATACACTAACAAGCTGGTGTAGCCCCCAACTTTTCCTTTCCATAAGAGGTAAAAGGAGAAAAAGCCCCCCAAAATTTGTAGTGCAATTTCTCCCAAGCACGGAGATACCCCATATGTGGCCCTAAACTGTTTCCTTGAAATACAACAGGGCTCCGAAGTGAGAGAGCGTCATGCGCATTTGAGGACTATATAGGGATTGCATGGGGGTTGACATAGGGGTATTCTATGCCAGTGATTCCCAAACAGGGTGCCTCCAGCTGTTGCTAAATTCCCAGCATGCCTGGACAGTCAGTGGCTGCCCGGAAATTCTGGGAGTTGTTGTTTTGCAACAGCTGAAGGCTCAATTTTGGAAACACTGCAGTACGATAAGTTTTTCATTTTTATTGGGGGGGAGAAGTGTAAGGGGGTGTATATGTAGTGTTTTACCCTTTATTATGTGTTAGTGTAGTGTAGTGTTTTAGGGTACATTCGCACTGGTGGGTTTTGGTGAGTTTCCCGCTAGGAGTTTGCGCTGCGGCGAAAAATTTGCCGCAGCCCAAACTTGAAGCAGGAAACTTATTGTAAACTTGCCTGTGTGAATGTACCCTGTACATTCACATGGGGGGGGGGGGGGGCAAACCTCCAGCTGTTTCAAAACTACAACTCTCAGCATTTACTGACAGACCGTGCATGCTGGGAGTTGTAGTTTTGCAACAGCTGGAGGCACACTGGTTGGAAAACCTTCAGTTAGGTTCTGTTACTTAACTCAGTATTTTCCAACCAGTGTGCCTCCAGCTGTTGCAAAACTACAACTCCCAGCATGTACTGATCGCCGAAGGTCATGCTGGGAGATGTAGTTATGCAACAGCTGGAGGTACGCAACTACAACTCCCAGCATGCCGAGACAGCTGTTTGGGCATGCTGGGATTTGCAGTTTTGCAACATCTCGAGGGCTACAGTTTTAGAGAACACTGCAAAGTGATCCTGGATCCTATGGAAGCCGGTGAGTTGCCTAGCAACATCTGGAGGGTACATTTTGAGACCACTATTCAGTGGTCTCTAACTGTATCCCTCCAGATGTTGCAAAACTACAACTCCCAGCATACCCAGACAGCTGTTTGGGCATGCTGGAATATGTAGTTTTGCAACAGCTGGAGGGCTACATTTTGAGACCACTATACAGTGGTCTCTAAACTGTATCCCTCCAGATCTTGCAAAACTACAACTCCTAGCATGCCCAAACAGCTGTTTGCTGTCTGGGCATGCTGGAATTTGTAGTTTTGCAACACCTGGAGGGCTACAGTTAAAAACCACTGTACAGTGGTCTCAAACTGTACCCTCCAGATGTTGCTAGGCAACTCACCGGCTTCCGTAGGATCCAGGATCGCCCGCTGCCTCAGGATGGGTAAGTGGATCTTCGTCGCCGGTTCCTGTCAGTTTCCTCGTCCTGCCCCCCCTATTGTGGGTGGGCAGGACAGGGAAAACGAAAGTTAAACCCCCCGCCCCCGATCTGCTATTGGTCGTCGCTTCTGGCCACCAATATCAGGGATAGGAGGGGTGGCACCCCTGCCACCTCACTCCTATCCCTTCAGGGGGATCGTAGTTGTCTTAGGCAACCGCGATCCCCCTTATATTATGGGTCACCATAGACCCGTAATGACCCGGAATCGCGCAAATCGCAAGTGTGAATTCTGATGACCCCCCTGGGCAGAGCGGATAGGGAGTTAGTGAAGTGGAGAGACTCGCATATATCATGTGGGTCAAGAAGGGAAGACGGGTAGGGGAGGAGGGTTCGGTAGGGGGGGGTGGGAAGGGGGGTAAGCTCTCGTGGCCGTACCCCCTCGACAACCTTTTCTTTCATATTGGGAAGATGTGCAGTAGGAGGTAAGAGGGGAAAAAGAGTAAATGTCTGGGAGGAAAGAAAATAAGTTAATAATGTGGAATGTACGGGGGGGATTAAGGATAGGCGAAAACGTGTGGCAGTTTTTGATAGGCTGAATAATTATCTCCCGGCAATTGTTGGTATAACCGAGACGCATCTCACAAAGGAAACGGTGTGCCTACTTACACGAAGGTGGGCGAAGGAGACATTTCATTCCACATTTTCTAATTATTCCTCCGGGGTCTCGGCACTCATACATAAGGGGATTGACATTCAGATAGTAAGGACTGCCACTGATGAAAGAGGAAGATACGTTTTTTCTACAAACTATATGGGAAGGGAAAAAAACTGTTCTGGCGTTTGTTTACATCCCCCCCCCATTCGTAGTTGAAGTTTTAGAAAAATTTGTAGAATTTATTAAAGATTTGGACAAATTTCACCTTTACATAATGGGAGACCTAAATGGAGTGATGGACAGGGAACTGGACTACCAAGGGAAGGTAGCCTCAAACAGAGAAACAGTACTTAAAAGATGGTGTCAAGAGATAGACTGGCGGGATGCTTGGCGAATACTACATCCTCAGGAGAAAGTATATTCATGCTTTAATTTAACACACAAGACAGCCTCAAGAATAGATTATGTGTTGGTGAATGAGGATTCATTGGGGGAAATTAAAGAGTTAACATATGAGCCTAGATGCCTGTCCGATCATGCTATGATAGTTTGCTCCCTGCATAAGAGGGGAAAAGGGATAGAAATGGGGAGGAATTTGTATATTAATCCGCATTGGTTGACAATAGATGAAGTTGTGGGAGGAGTAAAAGAGGAGATTATGACATTTTGGGAAATTAACAAAGGGTCGGCGGATGTACTCATTGTCTGGGACACCCTAAAATGTTATCTTAGGGGAATACTCTCCAGAAACATTGCCAGATTTAAAAAGAAATGTAAATTAAAAGAGTGTGAGTTAAGAGAGAAGGTTAAAAAAATGGAATCGGAATACGGAAGTAATCCTACTAGGGAAAACTGGAGAAAATTAGTGGAAATACAGGAAGTATATCAAAAAATGGTTATCGAAAAAGACCAACATATAATCTTTTTCAGGGACCAAAAATCCTATGCGGAGACAGGTAAGCCGAATAAAATCCTGACAGGTATGATCAAATCACAAAAAAACAACAATAGAAGTATTCATGTACTTAAAAATAGCACAGGAGATGAAGTGAGAGACCCGTATGAGATTGAAAACATAGTGGTGAAATATTACCAAAATCTCTATACCAAAGAATCTCAGGGAGAAGAGAGTAAGATCGAGGAATATTTTAAAAACTTGACTTACCTGCTTTGAAGGAAGAAGAAAAAATAGAAATGGACAGGTATATCGGCCTGGAAGAGCTTAGATTAGCATTAAAATCCTTCTCACGAAATTCCGCACCAGGATCGGATGGGATGGTATTTGAAATATATAGAATATTCGGGGACCCACTACTCACATTATTGCTTGAAGTCTTTAATGAATCCTTAGAGAGAGGCGTAATGCCACAATCAATGTTGGAAGCAATAATTACTCTGATCCCAAAAAAGGGAAAAATGATGTTGACTCTTTCAGGCCGATATCCCTCCTAAACACAGATCAAAAAATCTATGCGAAAGTTTGGGCCAATCGACTTCAGGGGCTGATTGGCAGACTGGTAGGGGAAGAACAGAACGGGTTTGTCCCAGATAGAAATATATATATATAACAATATTAGAAGAGTATATCTAAATATGCAATCCCCAAGAGGGAAGGGGACCCACTCCATCCTGTCTCTAGATGCGCAGAAAGCATTTGACAGGGTGGAGTGGGGGTTCCTTTTTAAGGTACTACAGTTCATGAATTTGGGGGAAAAATTCCTGAGGGCGGTCAAGATGTTTTACAATGGCCCAACGGGAAAAATAAACTTAAACAACAAAATCACTAGTAGTAGAGTTATAATGCAAAGAGGAACGAGACAGGGATGCCCCCTATCCCCCATGCTATTCCCTTTATTTGTCGAACCCCTGGCACAGAAGATTAGGGAATCGAAAAGGTTTGAAGGGTTTGGTATAAAAGGAAAGGATGAGAAAATATTATTATATGCTGATGATATTTTATTATTTATAAAAGACCCGGAAAGGAAAATGGCTGAGGTTATTAACATGATAGAAGAATTTGGGTTGGGAGTGGGACATTTGTATTGTATTCGCTTTTTTACTGTATGTTTTTTGGTATCATTGATGTTAATCTGTGAAAGAAAAAAAAAAAAAAAAATATATATATATATATATATATATATATATATATATAAAAAATATAGAAGACATACAAGACCAATGATAATCTCCCTCGATCTGGGGCTCCAAACAAGATCTCAATCAGTGGTGGTGTCAAAATGATCACAAGAATGGTGAGCAAAACAAAACACACAGGGGGACCTAGTGAATGACCTGCAGAGAGCTGGGACCAAAGTAAAAGCTACCATCAGTAACACACTACGCTGTCAGGGACTTAAATCATGCAGTGCCAGACGTGTCTTCCTGCTTAAGCCAGTACATGTCTGGGTACGTCTGAAGTTTGCTAGAGAGCATTTGGATGATCCAGAAGAGGATTGAGAGAATTTCATATGGTCAGATGAAACCAAAGTAGAACTTTTTGGTAAAAACTCAACTTGTCGTGTTTGGAGGAGAAAGAATGCTGAGATCATCCAAAGAACACCATACCTACTGTGAAGCATGGGGGTGGAAACCTCATACTTTGTGGCTGTTTTTCTGCTAAGAGACCAGGACAACTGATCTGTGTAAAGGAAAGATTGAATGGGGCCATGTATCGGGAGATTTTGAGTGAAAACCTCCTCCATCAGCAAGGGCATTGGAGATGAAACGTGATCCCAAACACACCGCATGGGCAATGAAGGAGTGGCTTCGTAAGAAGCGTTTCAAGGTCCTGGAGTGGCCTAGCTAGTCTCCAGATCTCAACCACATAGAAAACTTTTCGAGTGAGTTGAAAGTCTGTGTTGCCCAGCGACAGCCCCAAAACATCACTGCTCTAGAGGAGATCTGCATGGAGGAATGGCCAAAATACCAGCAATAGTGTGCAAATACCTTGTGAAGACTTACAGAAAATGTTTGATCTCTGTCATTGCCAAAAAAGGGTATATAACAAAGTATTGAGATGAACTTTTGTTATTGACTGTTACGCCGAGCGCTCCGGGTCCCCGCTCCTCCCCGGAGCGCTCGCTACACTCCTCTCACTGCAGCGCTCCGGGCCCGGGGCGCTGCGATACCGCCTCTGGCCGGGATGCGATTCGCGATGCGGGTAGCGCCCGCTCGCGATGCGCACCCCGGCTCCCGTACCTGACTCGCTCTCCGTCAGTTCTGTCCCGGCGCGCGCGGCCCCGCTCCCTAGGGCGCGCGCGCGCCGGGTCTCTGCGATTTAAAGGGCCACTGCGCCGCTGATTGGCGCAGTGGTTCCAATTAGTGTTTACACCTGTGCACTTCCCTATATCACCTCACTTCCCCTTCACTCCCTCGCCGGATCTTGTTGCCTTAGTGCCAGTGAAAGCGTTTCCTTGTGTGTTCCTAGCCTGTGTTCCAGACCTCCTGCCGTTGCCCCTGACTACGATCCTTGCTGCCTGCCCCGACCTTCTGCTACGTCCGACCTTGCTTCTGTCTACTCCCTTGTACCGCGCCTATCTTCAGCAGCCAGAGAGGTTGAGCCGTTGCTAGGGGATACGACCTGGTCACTACCGCCGCAGCAAGACCATCCCGCTTTGCGGCGGGCTCTGGTGAAAACCAGTAGTGACTTAGAACCGATCCTCTAGCACGGTCCACGCCAATCCCTCTCTGGCACAGAGGATCCACTACCTGCCAGCCGGCATCGTGACAGTAGATCCGGCCATGGATCCCGCTGAAGTTCCTCTGCCAGTTGTCGCTGACCTCACCACGGTGGTCGCCCAGCAGTCACAACAGATTGCGCAACAAGGCCAACAGCTGTCTCAACTGACTGTTATGCTACAACAGTTACTACCACAGCTCCAGCAACCATCTCCTCCGCCAGCTCCTGTACCTCCTCCGCAGCGAGTGGCCGCTTCTGGACTACGACTATCCTTGCCGGATAAATTTGATGGGGACTCTAAGCTTTGCCGTGGCTTCCTTTCCCAATGTTCATTACACTTGGAGATGATGTCGGACCAGTTCCCCACTGAAAGGTCTAAGGTGGCTTTCGTAGTCAGCCTGCTGTCTGGAAAAGCCCTGGCTTGGGCCACACCGCTCTGGGACCGCAATGACCCCGTCACTGCCTCTGTACACTCCTTCTTCTCGGAAATTCGAAGTGTCTTTGAGGAACCTGCCCGAGCCTCTTCTGCTGAGACTGCCCTGTTGAACCTGGTCCAGGGTAATTCTTCCGTTGGCGAGTATGCCGTACAATTCCGTACTCTTGCTTCTGAATTATCCTGGAACAATGAGGCCCTCTGCGCGACCTTTAAAAAAGGCCTATCCAGCAACATTAAAGATGTTCTGGCCGCACGAGAAATGCCTGCTAATCTTCATGAACTTATTCACCTAGCCACTCGCATTGACATGCGTTTTTCCGAAAGGCGTCAGGAGCTCCGCCAAGATATGGACTCTGTTCGCACGAGGCGTTTCTTCTCCTCGGCTCCTCTCTCCTCTGGTTCCCTGCAATCTGTTCCTGTGCCTCCCGCCGTGGAGGCTATGCAGGTCGACCGGTCTCGCCTGACATCTCAAGAGAGGACACGACGCCGCATGGAGAACCTCTGCCTGTACTGTGCTAGTACCGAACACTTCCTGAGGGATTGTCCTATCCGCCCTCCCCGCCTGGAAAGACGTACCCTGACTCCGCACAAAGGTGAGACAATCCTTGATGTCCACTCTGCTTCTCCACGTCTTACTGTGCCTGTGCGGATGTCTGCCTCTGCCTTCTCCTTCTCTTCTGTGGCCTTCTTAGACTCTGGATCTGCAGGAAATTTTATTTTGGCCTCTCTCGTCAACAGGTTCAACATCCCAGTGACCAGTCTCACCAGACCCCTTTACATCAATTGTATAAACAATGAAAGATTGGACTGTTCCATACGTTTCCGCACGGAGCCCCTTCTAATGAGCATCGGATCTCATCACGAGAGGATTGAACTTTTGGTCCTCCCCAATTGCACCTCGGAAATTCTCCTTGGACTTCCCTGGCTTCAACTTCATTCCCCAACCCTGGATTGGTCCACTGGGGAGATCAAGAGTTGGGGGCCCTCTTGTTCCAAGGACTGTCTAAAACCGGTTCCCAGTAACCCTTGCCGTAACTCTGTGCTTCCTCCAGTAACCGGTCTCCCTAAGGCCTATATGGACTTCGCGGATGTTTTCTGCAAAAAACAAGCGGAGACTCTACCTCCTCACAGGCCTTATGATTGTCCTATCGACCTCCTCCCGGGCACTACTCCACCCCGGGGCAGAATTTATCCTCTCTCTGCCCCAGAGACTCTTGCCATGTCTGAATACGTCCAGGAGAATCTAAAAAAGGGCTTTATCCGTAAATCCTCCTCTCCTGCCGGAGCCGGATTTTTCTTTGTGTCCAAAAAAGATGGCTCTCTACGTCCTTGCATTGACTACCGCGGACTTAATAAAATCACGGTTAAGAACCGCTACCCCTTACCCCTCATCTCTGAACTCTTTGATCGCCTCCAAGGTGCCCACATCTTTACTAAATTGGACTTAAGAGGCGCCTATAACCTCATCCGCATCAGAGAGGGGGATGAGTGGAAAACAGCATTTAACACCAGAGATGGACACTTTGAGTATCTGGTCATGCCCTTTGGCCTGTGCAACGCCCCTGCTGTCTTCCAAGACTTTGTTAATGAAATTTTTCGTGATCTGTTATACTCCTGTGTTGTTGTATATCTTGATGATATCCTAATTTTTTCGGCCAATCTAGAAGAACACCGCCAGCATGTCCGTATGGTTCTTCAGAGACTTCGTGACAATCAACTCTATGCTAAAATTGAGAAATGTCTGTTTGAATGCCAATCTCTTCCTTTTCTAGGATACTTGGTCTCTGGCCAGGGACTACAAATGGATCCAGATAAACTCTCTGCCGTCTTAGATTGGCCACGCCCCTCCGGACTCCGTGCCATCCAACGTTTTTTGGGGTTCGCCAATTATTACAGGCAATTTATTCCACATTTTTCTACCATTGTGGCTCCTATTGTGGCTTTAACCAAAAAAAATGCCGATCCCAAGTCTTGGCCTCCTCA
Source organism: Hyla sarda (assembly GCF_029499605.1). Taxonomy (NCBI): domain Eukaryota; kingdom Metazoa; phylum Chordata; class Amphibia; order Anura; family Hylidae; genus Hyla; species Hyla sarda. Next base: position 153,943,010 of record NC_079193.1, on the reverse strand, counting down.
AGCGGAAGACGCCTTTAAACGACTCAAGTCCGCCTTCTCTTCGGCTCCCGTGCTCTCCAGACCTGACCCATCTAAACCCTTCCTATTGGAGGTTGATGCCTCCTCAGTGGGAGCTGGAGCTGTCCTTCTACAAAAAAACTCTTCCGGGCATGCTGTTACTTGTGGGTTTTTTTCTAGGACCTTCTCTCCGGCGGAGAGGAACTACTCCATCGGGGATCGAGAGCTTCTAGCCATTAAATTAGCACTTGAGGAATGGAGGCATCTGCTGGAGGGATCAAGATTTCCAGTTATTATTTACACCGATCACAAGAACCTCTCATACCTCGAGTCTGCCCAACGGCTGAATCCTCGTCAGGCCAGGTGGTCTCTGTTCTTTGCCCGATTTAATTTTGAAATTCACTTTCGGCCTGCTGATAAGAACATTAGGGCCGATGCTCTCTCTCGTTCCTCAGATGCTTCTGAAATTGAACTCTCTCCTCAACACATCATTCCTCCTGACTGCCTGATTTCCACTTCTCCAGCCTCCATCAGGCAAACTCCACCAGGAAAGACCTTTGTTTCTCCACGCCAACGCCTCGGAATCCTCAAATGGGGTCACTCCTCCCATCTCGCAGGTCATGCGGGCATCAAGAAATCTGTGCAACTCATCTCTCGCTTCTATTGGTGGCCGACTCTAGAGACTGATGTGGTGGACTTTGTGCGAGCCTGCACTATCTGTGCCCGGGATAAGACTCCTCGCCAGAAGCCCGCTGGTTTTCTTCTTCCTCTGCCTGTTCCCGAACAACCTTGGTCTCTGATTGGTATGGATTTTATTACTGACTTACCCCCATCCCATGGCAACACTGTTATTTGGGTGGTCGTTGATCGATTCTCCAAAATGGCACATTTCATCCCTCTTCCTGGTCTTCCTTCAGCGCCTCAGTTGGCTAAACAATTTTTTGTACACATTTTTCGTCTTCACGGCTTGCCTACGCAGATCGTCTCGGATAGAGGCGTCCAATTTGTGTCTAAATTCTGGAGGGCTCTCTGTAAACAACTCAAGATTAAATTAAATTTTTCTTCTGCATACCATCCTCAATCCAATGGACAAGTAGAAAGAATTAACCAGATCTTGGGTGACTATTTACGACATTTTGTTTCCTCCCGCCAGGATGACTGGGCAGATCTTCTACCTTGGGCCGAATTCTCGTATAATTTCAGAATCTCTGAATCTTCCTCCAAATCCCCGTTTTTCGTGGTGTACGGCCGTCACCCTCTTCCCCCCCTCCCTACCCCCTTGCCCTCTGGTCTGCCCGCTGTAGATGAAATTTCTCGTGATCTCTCCATCATATGGAGAGAGACCCAAAATTCTCTCTTACAGGCTTCTTCACGCATGAAGAGATTCGCGGATAAGAAAAGAAGAGCTCCTCCCATTTTTTCCCCTGGAGACAAGGTATGGCTCTCCGCCAAATATGTCCGCTTCCGTGTCCCTAGCTATAAGTTGGGACCACGCTATCTTGGTCCTTTCAAGATTTTGCGCCAGATTAATCCTGTCTCTTACAAACTTCTTCTTCCTCCTTCTCTTCGTATTCCTAATGCCTTTCATGTTTCTCTTCTTAAACCACTTATCATTAACCGTTTCTCTCCCAAATCTGTTCCCCCCACTCCTGTCTCCGGCTCCTCGGACATCTTCTCCGTCAAGGAAATTTTGGCATCTAAAAAGGTCAGAGGGAAAACCTTCTTTTTAGTGGATTGGGAGGGTTGTGGTCCTGAAGAGAGGTCCTGGGAACCTGAGGACAATATCCTGGACAAAAGTCTGGTCCTCAGGTTCTCAGGCTCCAAGAAGAGGGGGAGACCCAAGGGGGGGGGGTACTGTTACGCCGAGCGCTCCGGGTCCCCGCTCCTCCCCGGAGCGCTCGCTACACTCCTCTCACTGCAGCGCTCCGGGCCCGGGGCGCTGCGATACCGCCTCTGGCCGGGATGCGATTCGCGATGCGGGTAGCGCCCGCTCGCGATGCGCACCCCGGCTCCCGTACCTGACTCGCTCTCCGTCAGTTCTGTCCCGGCGCGCGCGGCCCCGCTCCCTAGGGCGCGCGCGCGCCGGGTCTCTGCGATTTAAAGGGCCACTGCGCCGCTGATTGGCGCAGTGGTTCCAATTAGTGTTTACACCTGTGCACTTCCCTATATCACCTCACTTCCCCTTCACTCCCTCGCCGGATCTTGTTGCCTTAGTGCCAGTGAAAGCGTTTCCTTGTGTGTTCCTAGCCTGTGTTCCAGACCTCCTGCCGTTGCCCCTGACTACGATCCTTGCTGCCTGCCCCGACCTTCTGCTACGTCCGACCTTGCTTCTGTCTACTCCCTTGTACCGCGCCTATCTTCAGCAGCCAGAGAGGTTGAGCCGTTGCTAGGGGATACGACCTGGTCACTACCGCCGCAGCAAGACCATCCCGCTTTGCGGCGGGCTCTGGTGAAAACCAGTAGTGACTTAGAACCGATCCTCTAGCACGGTCCACGCCAATCCCTCTCTGGCACAGAGGATCCACTACCTGCCAGCCGGCATCGTGACATTGACCATATACTTATTTTCCACAATAATTTGCTAATAAATCCTTCAGACAATAAAGCTGACTAAATACTTCTTTTCCCCACTGTATTTAATGCTGCGCATTTGCTGCCGCTGATTTTTCTACCCATTGATTTTAATGTGTAGGAAAAACAGCAGCAAATACGCAGCAAAATACAGCATATTATAGCATGCTATGGCTATTTTTTCTGGCTTTTCGATAAAGATTGAAAAATGCATGTACAAAATTATACATAATAATAATTATAATAATAAAAATTAAATAATAATAGAAAAGCAGTATAACATTCCAGAAACTAATAGTGTGTGAAGGTGCCTTAAATGGGTCTTCTGGAAATATATTTTGATGGCCTATCTGTACGATAGGCCTCAAAGGGTTTCTCCCACCCACAAAATGAATTAAAAGTAATGTGCATATTTTATATGCGCATGTGACTAGCCTCATAGATTATCATTAGTTCAATTTTCCAGACTGAATGACTGATTAAAATAGAATTGTGTAAAAGCAGCCTAAGGCTAAGTTCATTGTTAAATTTACTGATGCCTTTAAAGGAGTTCTCCAGTGCAGTAAAACTTATCCCCTATCCAAGAGATAGGAGATAAGTTTCAGATCGCGGGGGTATGGCCACTGGGAACCCGTAATCTCCTGCATGTCACTGCATGCAGTCCCCAGGAAGGTAGTGTGTAAACCCCTGCATGAAGCAGCGGCTGACACATCCACTCCATGTATCTCTATGGGAGAGCCGCAGATACCCGAACGCTCTATCTCCAGCTATCCCAAAGAGATACATGGAGGGGGCTCCCTTCCTCGGGACTGCTGAGGTGCAGGGATGTGGAAATCCTATAGCCCGACGCCCGGGACAAGTAGTTTTGGGGGCCGGGCAGGTGAATTGTTTATAGATTTAGCCCTGTATCGGGCGAGCAGGGACGGACAGACTTCCCCTTATTTTTCTTTAATGTCGGTGTGAGGTGCAGGAGCCGATGGAAGTCTACACCTCACACCGGCTCTGAGTGTATGGAGGGGGCGGCGGCCTCCAGCTGACTGCAGAGCCCCCTTATCTCCCCTCCCGGAGGATGGACGGAGCTCAGAAGACACAGCAGGGTGAGAGAAAGGATGTAGACAGCTCTGTGCACAGCTCCATCCCCCGCACTCAGCTCTATCCCTCCCCCTCCCCTGCTCTGTCTAGACAGGACCTAATCCACCACGTGGAGGCTGCATGTTTGCACGGGGAAAACACAGAGCAGGGGGGAGGGGTGAGGGGGAGGACGGAAATCTCACCTCACACCGGCGGTGACTACAGCTCTGATGTCCACTCATGGCGGCTCAGGTGAGGAGGCCGAGAATGCAGGCGGCGGCAGGAAGGGTGGTTGTATATGTAGGGTGTGAGTGTATGTGTGTATGTAATGTATGATGGGGGGGGGAAGCGGCAGGTGTATGTATGATGTGTGCATATGTATGGTGTATATCAGTGTTTCCCAAACAGGGTGCCTCCAGCTGTTGCAAAACTACAACTCCCAGCATGCCCTGGGCATGCTGGGAGTTGTAGTTTTTCAACAGCTGGAGGCACCCTGGTTGGGAAACACTGGTGGATATGTATGGTGTGAGTGTATGTGTGTATGATGTCTATGTGTGATGTGTATATAATGTATGATGTGTGTATAATGTCTATGTGTGATGTGTATGTAATGTATGTGTGTATAATGTCTGTGTGATGTGTATGTAATGTATAATGTGTGTATGATGTTTGTGTGTGTGATGTGTATGTAATGTATAATGTGTGTATGATGTCTGTGTGTGATGTGTATGTAATGTATAATGTGTGTATGATGTCTGTGTGTGATGTGTATGTAATGTATAATGTGTGTATGATGTCTGTGTGTGATGTGTATGTAATGTATGATGTGTGTATGATGTCTGTGTGATGTGTATGTAATGTATGATGTGTGTATGATGTCTATGTGTGATGTGTATGTAATGTATGATGTGTGTATAATGTCTGTGTGATGTGTATGTAATGTATAATGTGTGTATGATGTCTATGTGTGATGTGTATGTAATGTATAATGTGTGTATGATGTCTGTGTGTGATGTGTATGTAATGTATAATGTGTGTATGATGTCTATGTGTGATGTGTATGTAATGTATAATGTGTGTATGATGTCTATGTGTGATGTGTATGTAATGTATGATGTGTGTATAATGTCTGTGTGATGTGTATGTAATGTATGATGTGTGTGTGATGTGTATGTAATGTATGATGTGTGTATAATGTCTAAGTGTGATGTGTGTGTGTGTATGTGATGTATGATGTGGGGTGGGCAGCGGCAGGTGTATGTATGATGTGTGCATATGTATGGTGTATATGTATGGTGTGAGTGTATGTGTGTATGTAATGTATGATGTGGGGGGAAAGTGGCAGGTGTATGTATGATGTGTGCATATGTATGGTGTATATATATATGGTGTGAGTGTATGTGTGTATGTAATGTATGATGTGGGGGGGGGGGGCAGTGGCGGGTGTATGTATGATGTGTGCATATGTATGGTGTATATATATGGTGTGAGTGTATGTGTGTATGTAATGTATGATGTGGGGGGGGCAGTGGTGTGTGTGTATGTATGATATGGGGGCAGTGGCTGATGCATGTATGATGTGTATGCATGAATGTTTTGTATAGGAGCGGACTGTCACGTTGGGGCAGTTGTACCATCTAATTTTATTTGTTTTTAGTGGCACCCGCACTAAATTGCACCCCCAGAATCCCGCCCCCTTCATACTCACCCGACGACCAAGAGCCCCACGGATGCACACAAACACGCCCGAACCAAAACTACAACTCCCAGCATGTTGGACCATAACCTAAACTGTAGAACTATAAAGTGCAACATGCTGGGAGTTGTAGTTTTGGTTCGGGTCAGCTGCAGAGCTATAGGCTGCATCAGGGCATGCTGGGTGTTGTAGTTACTAACTGTAATTCCCAGTATTCCTTGACACAGACTATGGCTCTGCAGCTGACACAAACCAAAACTACAACTCCCAGCATGTTCCACAATAACCTTAACTGTACTATACAGTGCAACATGCTGCAACACCCACACAACCATAGGCTGTATCAGGGCATGCTGGGTGTTGTAGTTATCTAGTAACTAAATGCAACTTCCAGCATTTTCTGACACAAAATGCACCATATAAACTGGAGAAGCAGAACCCCCCCCCCCCCCCAGTAACACATAAGTCCCTATTGAGACTAAAAAACTGTGATTAAAATATTGTAAAAAGTGCGTATACATGTGAATAAGCCCCTTTCCTAATAAACGTTTCCAATTTTCTTTAAATAAAAATAATGTACAAAAATAAACATAAGTGGTATCGCTGCATGTGGAAATGTCCAGACTATTAAAATATAATGTTAATTAAACCGTACGGTGAACGGTGTAAATGTAAATAATAGTCCAGAATTGTTCATTTTTGGTCACTTCATATGAGAAATTTTTTATAAGGTGATCAAAAAGTTACATCTAGACTTTTCGGGGCTTGTCTCAGGTGTAAGAGGAGCTACAGCTCTCCCGCCGCTAATAGCCTGGCATGCTGCGATCGCCTATTAACCCATTAGATCACCGCTGTCTAAAGGATCTTATATCCATCCCTGGTGGTCTAGTGGGGGGGGGGGGGATCGTACTATTATGGTTGAAATTATTTTATCTGCCAGGACAAGTGGATTTTCTTGAGGGACAAGTAGATTGTGTTCTGCTTTAGTCCCTTGGACAAGTAGTTTTTTTTTACATTTCCACACCCCTGAGGTGCCATGCAGGAGATTGCAGGGGGGGACTTCCAAGGATAGGGGATAAGTTTTACTGCACTGGAGTACTCCTTTAGTGTCAACCAGCATTTAAATCAGTAATCCACCAGATGGCTTCTACTTTGTTGTCGATTACGGACAAAATGCAAACGTAAAATAAAAAATGTCAGTACATTTTCCGATGTTCACACATCATAAAAAACCACGCACACATTGTTTTTCTATTAACTTTCATTGAGCACATTATTACATTAAAAATACAGTAGTTTTTTACAGCCTTATTTTTATGTAGTTTTATGATGTATGAACCCAGCCCAAAATCATTGAATGCTGCATTATTTTCACTCTATTTCACTTTAGAGCCACAGTCTAACAATAAACCTATATCAGTTTTGCTGTGGATTCCAGAAGAAAGACTAAAGGGATATCAGATTTCTCCATTGTGAAGATGAGAATGTTTTCCGCTCTTTTTTTCAGCTTTCAGAGCCTCATGAGATTTCTCCCATCGCTGTCTTTACCTCTGCAGCTGAAGAAAGGCTCTTTCACATCATACATTATTCATATGTGCTATTTTCCATCTTTAACATTGCTGGTGCTACCCAAACAAGTATTGAATTTTTCTGAGCCTGTCTCATTTTCTCTCAGCATCTGAACCCACTAACACATGTGACTTATATGCTATTACAATTAATTATTGCCCTAGAATAGAAAATACAGTGGAAAGAGAATAATGTCAGTAATAGCAACAACTGAAAGAGATCTGAAAAAACAAATACGTTTGGGAAAAGGGTTCTGCCATTAGTACGGATATCGAGTATTGAGTATACATGTGTGCCAATGGGTCGTGGATTGGTATTGTGCAATGATGGAAGGAAGTACTAATAAGACATGACTGCTCATAGGAATGCTTTCCTTCCTCTTTCTGCTACAATCTAGTCACATTGTTTATTTTAAAGGGAGATTGACAGCAGCATCACCCTCACTAACGTGCAGGAACTGCTGGAGTGCAAGTGGGGCTTATCGCAATGGTCTAACCATATTTTTACTACATGGCACAATTCTTTGGTGCACTAGGGGCATTCCCTAGCTCCTTGGTGCACTGGTACTCCTTCCCAACCAGTCCATGCTAGATGCCCCCTCTTCCTAATATTCGTAATATCCTTTTTCTGAAAGTGCTGTGAGATCCCAGCCATGCTGGAGATCTTAGCGTGTATGTGCTGGGTCTCATAGTGGCTATGTGCAAAAAGAGAGAGAGATTAATAATAGTTATTAGGAGGCGTGCATCATGGTCCTGCCTGGAAGGAGTACCAGTACACCAAGGGGCCATGGAAAGCACCGAGTGTACCAAAGACCCTGATTTGCATATAAGTTTTTAGTGCCGGTGACGTTGCTGTCAGCTTTCCATAACACATGTTCACACCAAGAAGCTATCAGAGCCCAGGCAACAAAGCTATTAATAAATAATTATGATAGATAAATGGCCAACACCAAAGAAGAAGAAGAAGGATGTTTAAAGTCCAGAGATGACCAAATGATGAGATGATCAAGTGAATATGGTTCAAAATATAGAAACAGAACACCGGAGTCTATAGGTCTTTAATGTATAAAGTACCAGGCAGCTAGGGTTAACCAATAAGAGGTTGGTATACTCAAATGGTCAAAACATTGTGAATTTGAATAAAAACTATAGAAAAATTTACATTTGAAACATTATAAGTATTACATAGTATTTGTGGTTTTTAAGAAAGTGAAGTCCCCGCGCTTTGGCCTATAGATTTCACAGCTGCAATTGGAGGCAACAATACATATTCAATAGATGTGCTTGAAAAGACTAGGAAGCATGGCTGTCACGATGCCGGCTGGCAGGTAGTGGATCCTCTGTGCCAGAGAGGGATTGGCGTGGACCGTGCTAGTGGACCGGTTCTAAGCCACTACTGGTTTTCACCAGAGCCCGCCGCAAAGCGGGATGGTCTTGCTGCGGCGGTAGTGACCAGGTCGTATCCACTAGCAACGGCTCACCTCTCTGGCTGCTGAAGATAGGCGCGGTACAAGGGAGTAGGCAAAAGCAAGGTCGGACGTAGCAGAAGGTCGGGGCAGGCAGCAAGGATCGTAGTCAGGGGCAACGGCAGAAGGTCTGGAAACACAGGCAAGGAACACACAAGGAACGCTTTCACTGGCACTAAGGCAACAAGATCCGGCAAGGAAGTGCAAGGGAGGAGGTTAGATATAGTCAGGGACCAGGTGGGAGCCAATTAAGCTAATTGGGCCAGGCACCAATCATTGGTGCACTGGCCCTTTAAGTCTCAGGGAGCTGGCGCGCGCGCGCCCTAGAGAGCGGAGCCGCGCGCGCCAGCACATGACAGCAGGGGACGGGAACGGGTAAGTGACCTGGGATGCGATTCGCGAGCGGGCGCGTCCCGCTGTGCGAATCGCATCCCCAACGGCCATGACAGAGCAGCGCTCCCGGTCAGCGGGACTGACCGGGGAGCTGCAGGGAGAAAGACGCCGTGAGCGCTCCGGGGAGGAGCGGGGACCCGGAGCGCTAGGCGTAACAGTACCCCCCCCCCTTAGGTCTCCCCTTCTCTTTATCGGGTAACTGCCTCCCCTGGGATGAGGACACCGGGAAAGGATGGAGGGATTCCTCAACGGCAGGCAGAACCGCAGGAGTAGGAATGGGGAGAGAGGGCAGAAGGCGAGACCTGGCACGGGGCAGTGTGACACCAGGACGAGGGCCATGAGGGGACACAGAAGCTTGCCTGATGGAACTGGGAGGGGGGGAGGGGCATTTCCTGTGGCAGGCAGAGTCCTTAATGACCTTAGGGGGACCGGATACAGGAGGAACCACAGAGTCACGGCAAGGGTTACTGGGAACCGGTTTTAGGCAGTCCTTGGAACAAGAGGGCCCCCAACTCTTGATCTCCCCAGTGGACCAATCCAGGGTTGGGGAATGGAGTTGAAGCCAGGGTAGTCCAAGGAGAACTTCAGAAGAGCAATTAGGAAGGACAAAAAATACAATCTCCTCGTGATGAGGTCCGATGCACATTAGGAGGGGCTCCGTGCGGTAACGCACGGTGCAATCCAACCTGGCTCCGTTGACCGCGGAAATGTGGAGTGGCTTGACAAGACGGGTCACCGGAATGCGGAATTTATTCACAAAGGACTCCCGAATAAAATTCCCAGAAGCTCCAGAGTCAAGGCAGGCCACGGCTGAGAGGGGAGAGCTGGCTGAAGTGGAAATCCGAACAGGTACCGTGAGACGTGGAGAAGCCGACTTGGCATCAAGAGACGCCACACCCACGAGAGCTGAGTGCGAGCGTGCGTTTCCCAGACGTGGAGGACGGATTGGGCAATCCACCAAAAAATGTTCAGTACTGGCACAGTACAGACAAAGATTCTCTTCCTTACGGCGATTCCTCTCTTCCAGGGTCAGGCGAGACCGATCCACTTGCATGGCCTCCTCGGCGGGAGGCCTAGGCGCAGATTGCAGTGGAGACTGTGGAAGAGGTGTCCAGAGATCTAAGTCTTTTTCCTGGCGGAGCTCTTGATGCCTCTCAGAAAAACGCATGTCAATGCGAGTGGCTAGATGAATGAGTTCATGCAGGTTAGCAGGAGTCTCTCGTGCGGCCAGAACATCTTTAATGTTGCTGGATAGGCCTTTTTTAAAGGTCGCGCAGAGAGCCTCATTATTCCAGGATAGTTCAGAAGCAAGAGTACGGAATTGTATGGCGTACTCGCCAACGGAGGAATTACCCTGGACCAGGTTCAGCAGGGCAGTCTCAGCAGAAGAGGCTCGGGCAGGTTCCTCAAAGACACTTCGAATTTCCGAGAAGAAGGAGTGTACTGAGGCAGTGACGGGGTCATCGCGGTCCCAGAGCGGTGTGGCCCATGACAGGGCTTTTCCAGACAGAAGGCTGACTACGAAAGCCACCTTAGACCTTTCAGTGGGAAACAGGTCCGACATCATCTCCAGATGCAGGGAACATTGGGAAAGAAAGCCACGGCAAAACTTAGAGTCCCCATCAAATTTATCCGGCAAGGATAAGCGTATCCCAGGAGCGGCCACTCGCTGCGGAGGAGGTGCAGGAGCTGGCGGAGGAGATGACTGCTGAAGCTGTGGTAGTAACTGTTGTAGCATAACGGTCAGTTGAGACAGCTGTTGGCCTTGTTGCGCTATCTGTTGTGACTGCTGGGCGACCACCGTGGTGAGGTCAGCGACAACTGGCAGAGGAACTTCAGCGGGATCCATGGCCGGATCTACTGTCACGATGCCGGCTGGCAGGTAGTGGATCCTCTGTGCCAGAGAGGGATTGGCGTGGACCGTGCTAGTGGACCGGTTCTAAGCCACTACTGGTTTTCACCAGAGCCCGCCGCAAAGCGGGATGGTCTTGCTGCGGCGGTAGTGACCAGGTCGTATCCACTAGCAACGGCTCACCTCTCTGGCTGCTGAAGATAGGCGCGGTACAAGGGAGTAGGCAAAAGCAAGGTCGGACGTAGCAGAAGGTCGGGGCAGGCAGCAAGGATCGTAGTCAGGGGCAACGGCAGAAGGTCTGGAAACACAGGCAAGGAACACACAAGGAACGCTTTCACTGGCACTAAGGCAACAAGATCCGGCAAGGAAGTGCAAGGGAGGAGGTTAGATATAGTCAGGGACCAGGTGGGAGCCAATTAAGCTAATTGGGCCAGGCACCAATCATTGGTGCACTGGCCCTTTAAGTCTCAGGGAGCTGGCGCGCGCGCGCCCTAGAGAGCGGAGCCGCGCGCGCCAGCACATGACAGCAGGGGACGGGAACGGGTAAGTGACCTGGGATGCGATTCGCGAGCGGGCGCGTCCCGCTGTGCGAATCGCATCCCCAACGGCCATGACAGAGCAGCGCTCCCGGTCAGCGGGACTGACCGGGGAGCTGCAGGGAGAAAGACGCCGTGAGCGCTCCGGGGAGGAGCGGGGACCCGGAGCGCTAGGCGTAACAATGGCACTTGCCTTTAAAAACACATATTAAAGGTAATGATAATACACTGGTTTATAATTTCTTAATCATCACTTTCAAAGTAAAATTAATTATTCAAATGAATAATTACATACAAAAGAAAAATCTGATTTGTATCTGTTTAATCCATCCCTGTTTGTTAGTATACAATTAAATCTTTAGTATGGTCTGATAGACTCCCCACAGCCTGCTGCACCACTCCTGATAATGGCACTCTGACTGTCACCAGATTTATAAGAACTGCTGGAATGACTGTGTCCTTCTATTCCAGCACACTGACAGCCTCTATAAGAAACATGCTAACTGAACATGTATTGTCTGTTCCCTACACATTGTCTACATTGTTGTCTCACTCTGCATTACAATGGCGCATGGCTCTCTATAAGTGAAACTCGGTGCCATGTTCTTTTCCTTTCCTTATTCAGCCTATTATAAGGGACAAAAATATTTAGAATCATGAATAAAAGGGAATAGTTTTTCACAAAAGAGCCATGAGTAACATTGTCTATAGGTTGTGAGGGCATCCTGTCTGTCTCCTAATGGAGGATGTTGATAGAAATTAGGATAGGGCCAAGTACATTTCACCATGCATGGTTTTGTACAATCAAAAGACAGACAACTGTAAAAAATATCTGGAGGTGTCTGGCAGGGGCTTTTCTTTTTCTACCCAGTAAAATATGTAAAAATGCACTGGTTAAGAAGGGGGGAATTATGGGAAATAGTACTTGGTCAACAACTATATTTTATGTTTAGCCACCTTTAGGCTCTGTTCACATGGTCATATCGTGTTTAGAAACTACAGTTGAGGAATAGATGAAAAAAAAAATATCTCTTTTTTGGAAGTCGAGTTTTTTTTCCCAATGTTTACAGTGCAAAGTAGAGTATATGTCCATTTATCCACTGACTTCTATTGTGTGTCTTAAGGTGCTGAAGCTGTATGCTATAACTAGCTTTGTTATTTAGTGCCTTTAAAATACTAAGATGTAAGCATGTCAAATGTATACCAAAGAGATACTCCAGCAAAATGTTTGCCCCACAGAGGAACATAACAGTATTTCTTGGTACAATTTTATTCGGTATATTAACAGATCAATAAAAAAGTATTTCCAAAAATAATGTTAATAGGACCTTCAAAATTATGAAAGAAGCAGGAAAGCATTACAGTGTAATGACCTAATGACCCCAATATGAAGCCTCATCGAAAATCCAAGAAACTGAAAAAAGGAGCAGCACTCTAGAATGTTCTAGAAAACATGGTCCAGCATAATGGAGAAATAACATTTAATAGAATAAGCAAAAAAGAATTTTTCGGAATGCTCATTCCCAGTGTAAAAGGGCCAGTGGACAGCCAATGAGTGGGCAAATGCTCGGTTATCGGCTGAATCTTTTGTGTTGCCAATAAAATCGCTGGATTGTTTGTGTGACCTGTTATAGTAATTGTTTATGGCCCCACATCCAATGTTTAGACAGGGCAATGTGCGGTTCATAACAGTGAATTTAATGGGCCGCACAAATGATTCAGTAATTGTTCATGTGGCCCGGTCACATGATTGATTCAGGCCTATAAAAGGCTCTGCAAACAAGCACTGATCTCGCTGATCGACACTTATATAGTTTGTCTGGTCAGGCTGTCTAAAAGAACCCTCCGATACAGGTCAAATCTGTGATGTATTACGTTCAAGATTTTATCCTTGTCAGTATATGACACTGCAGTTTCAAGAAGGTGACTCCAGTCCTAAATTTACTCACAGGAACATTAAAAGCAGCTTAAATTATCTCAACAAGATGGACAGAATAGTCTTTATCCTAAATTACCTCTAATTCAGATGTTTCGGAAGGTTAAATGTGCTAAGAACAGTAGAATTAGAAGTCTTACTGATACACTGAGTGAATCATTCATTCCCAAAAATGACAGGAAAATAAGGCTTTAACGAAAATACCCCAATCCTGGCACTGCGCTGTAATGAGCAGTAGTGAAGATTAAGTCACAGATACAGATTTCATTATACAGATCTACAGGGGTGTGGAAATAAAAAAAAACTACTTGTCCAAGGTACTAAAATGGAGCCCAATCGACTTGTCCCTCATGAAAATCCACTTGTCCTGGTACACAAAATTATTTAAACCAAAATAGTCTGTAAATATGGTCTTTATTAGTTTACTTATTTAGTCTTTGCACTTTAGTTTTTTCCTTCTCACCTTATAATAGCTATAACTCTTGTATTTTTCTATCTACAGGCCCATATGAAGGCTTGTTTTTGTGCTACCAATTGTACTTTGTAATAACACCTTTCATTTTTCCATATGCTCCAAAACAAAAACAAAAATATTTGTGAGGTGAAATTGAAAAAAAAAAAATGCAATCCACACCACTAGACCACCAGGGATGGTTATAAGATCAATTTAAACGCCGCTGTCAGCTTTGACAATCTAAAGGGTTAATAGCCGGCTGCGGCGATTGCCACATGCCGGCTACTAGCGGCGGTCCCTAGCTACAGGAATCAGCCAGGAGCCGCTCGTGTCAGGAGTCCATTCCATACATACACCCTGAGTGCTGGCATTTTAAATTCAGAGCGGGCAGTCGGTCCGGCCTGCTTGCTGAAGCAGGGCTAAATGCATAAAAAATTCCCCTGAAATGCCCCTGAAACTACATGTCTCCGGCATCGGGCGATATGATTTCCACATCTCTGGGACTAGCTGAACTAACTTTGTCATTTGCAGTAAATTTGTGCACAATAAAATCTAGTGACATATCATAAAGATATATTCAAAGGTAGCATTGGTGAAGGTCCATTGGTGAAGACCCTCACTGAGCCCTAGATATAGGAATTGCAAACCAGATACAGACTTGGACAAAACTGTTGGTACTCAAAGACCCACAATTCTCCTTGAAATAATGAATAACAAATGAAACAGACAGATAATACAAATGTTAACCAGCTTCCAAAAACATTAGAGGTGAACTCCAAGGTCAAGGTACATCAGTGTTGGATCGCACCACTTTGCTGCTTAACCCAAAGTGGATTAAATGGAAGACAACTGAGGATGACATCGCTGTTGAAAGCAAATCATAAAAAAGTGAGACTAGAATTTGGCAAAATTCATATTGACAAGCCACAACGATTCTGGGAGAATGTCCTTTGGATAGAGGAGACAAAACTGGACCTTTTTGGAAGGTCACATCAGCTCTATGTTCACGGACACAAAAATGAAGAATACAAATAAAAGAACACTGTACCGAAGCATGGAGGAGGTTCGGTTATCTTTTGGGGCTGCTTTACTGCATCTGGCACAGGGTATCTTGAATCTGTAGAGGGTAGACTGTAATCTCAAGACTATCAAGGCATTCTAAAGTAAAAATTTGGCCCAGGTTGGTCTCACTCACAGGTCATGTGTCCTCCAACAGGATAATGACCCAAAACATACAGCTACAAACACCCAGAAATGGCTAATAAAACAAAACACTGGACTATTCTGAAGCGGCCTTCTATGAGACCTGATCTGAATCCTATTGAACATCTGTGGAAGGAGCTGAATGAAACCTGCAGTCAGGGCTGGTGCAAGGATTTTTCCCACCCTAGGCGAAACCTCATTTTGCAATTTTGAACAATACCCCTTTACCATAACCGAATAACACCAACATACCAGTACTGACCAATACCCCCATACCATAACTGAATAACGCCACCATACCAGAACTCAATAACACCACCATACTGTGACTGAATAACGCCACCATACCAGAACTCAATAACACCCCCATACTGTGACTGAATAATGCCGCAATACCAGAACTGAACAATACCCCCATACAATAACTGAATAAGGCCACCATACCAGAACTGAACAATACAGCCATACTATAACTAAATAACGCCACCATACCAGAACTCAATAACACCACCATACTGTGACTGAATAATGCCGCAATACAGAACTGAACAATACCCCCA
Source organism: Hyla sarda (assembly GCF_029499605.1). Lineage (NCBI taxonomy): Eukaryota > Metazoa > Chordata > Amphibia > Anura > Hylidae > Hyla > Hyla sarda. Next base: position 153,927,707 of record NC_079193.1, on the reverse strand, counting down.
TACTATAACTGAATAACGCCACCATACCAGAACTGAACAATGCCCCCATACCATAACTGAATAACGCCACCTCACCAGATCTAAACAATACCCCCATACATAACTGAATAACATTGCCATACCAGAACAGAACAATACCGCCATATTGTGACTGAATAACGCTACCATACCAGAACTGAACAATACCCCCATGCCATCACTGAATGACGCCACCATACCAGAACTGAACAATGCCCCTATATCATGACTGAATAACGCCACCATACCAGAGCTGAACAATACCCCCATACCAAAACTGAATAACCCCACCATACCAGAACTGAACAATACCCCCATACCATAACTGAATAACGCCACCTCACCAGATCTAAACAATACCCCCATACCATGACTGAATAACGCCACCATACCAGAACTGAACAATACCGCAATACTATAAATGAATAATGCCATCATATCAGAACTGAACAGTACCCCCATGCCATCACTGAATGACGCCACCATACCAGAACTGAACAATACCCCTATACCATAACTGAATGACGCCACCAGAACTGAACAATACCCCCATACCGTGACTGAATAACACCACCATACCAGAACTGAACAATACCGCCATACTATAAATGAATAATGCCATCATATCAGAACTGAACAATACCCCCATGCCATCACTGAATGACGCCACCATACCAGAACTGAACAATACCCCTATACCATAACTGAATGACGCCACCAGAACTGAACAATACCCCCATACCGTGACTGAATAACACCACCATACCAGAACTGAACAATACCGCCATACCGTGACTGAATAACGCCACCCTACCAGAACTGAACAATACGCCCATACCATAACTGAATGATGCCACCATACGAGAACTGAACAATGCCCCTATACCATAACTGAATAACGCCATCTCACCAGATCTGAACAATACCCCCATACCATGACTGAATAACGCCACCATACTAGAACTGAAAAATACCACCATACTATAAATGAATAATGCCATCATACCAGAACTGAACAATACCCCCATACCATAACTGAATGACGCCACCATACCAGAACTGAACAATACCCCTATACCATAACTGAATGATGCCACCAGAACTGAACAATACCCCCATACCGTGACTGAATAACACCACCATACCAGAACTGAACAATACCCCCATACCATAACTGAATGATGCCACCATACCAGAACTGAACAATGCCCCTATACCATGACTGAATAACGCCACCATACCAGAACTGAACAATACCCCAATACCGTGACTGAATAACACTGCCATACCAGAACTGAACAATACCACCATACCGTGACTGAATAATGCCACCATACCAGAACTGAACAATATCCCTACACCGTGACTGAATAATAACACCGCCATACCCGAACTGAACAATACCCCCATACCATAACTGAATAACACCACCATACTAAAACTCAACAACACTACCATACTGTGACTGAATAACACCACCATACCAGAACTCAATGACACCACCATACTGTGAATGAATAATGCCGCAATACAAGAACTGAACAATGCCCCCATACCATAACTGAATAACAGCACCATACCAGAACTGAATAATACCCCCATGCCATAACTGAACGATGCCATCATACCAGAACTGAACAATACCCCCATACCATGTCTGAATAACACCGCCATACCAGAACTGAACAATACCCCCATACCGTGACTGAATAACGCCACCATACCAGAACAGAACAATACCACCATACCATTACTGAATAATGCCACCATACCAGAACTCAACAACACCACCATACTGTGACTGAATAATGCCACAATACCAGAACTGAACAGTACCCCCATGCCATAACTGAATAACGCCACCATACCAGAATTGAACAATACCCCTATACCTTGACTGAATAACACCACCATACCAGAACTGAACAATACCGCCATACCTTGACTGAATAATGCTGCAATACCAGAACTGAACAATACCCCTATACCATAACTGAATAACACCACCATACCAGAACTGAACAACACCCCCATGCCATAACTGAATGACGCCACCATACCACAACTTAACAATACCCCTATACCATAACTGAATTACGCCACCAGAACTGAACAATACCTCCATACGTGACTAAATAACGCCACCATACCAGAGCTGAACAATACCCCCATACCGTGACTGAATAACACCACCATACCAGAACTGAACAATACCGCCATACCATGACTGAATAACGCCACAATACCAGAACTGAACAATACCCCTATACCATAACTGAATAACGCCACCATACCGGAAATGAACAATACCCCCATACCATGACTGAATAACACCGCCATACCAGAACTGAACAATACCGCCATACCGTGACCGAATAACGCCACCAGACCAGAACTGAACAATACCCCCATACCTTAACTGAATAACACCACCATACCAGAACTGAACAATACCCCCATACCATAACTGAATAACGCCACCATACCAGAACTCAACAACACCACCATACTGTGACTGAATAATGCCGCAATACCAGAACTGAACAATACCCCCATACCATAACTGACTAACGCCACCATACCAGAACTGAATAACACCCCCATGCCATAACTGAATAATGCCACCATACCAGAACTGAACAATACCCCCATACCGTGACTGAATAACGCCACCATACCAGAACTGAACAATACCCCCATACTGTGACTGAATAACACCGCCATACCAGAACTGAACAATATCCCCATACCATAACTGAATAACGACACCATACCAGAACTGAATAATACCCCCATGCCATAACTGAATAATGCCACCATACCAGAACTGAACAATACCCCCATACCGTGACTGAATAACGCCACCATACCAGAACTGAACAATACCCCCATTCAATAACTGAAAGACGCCACCATACCAGAACTGAACAATACCCCCATACCATAACTGAATAACGACACCATTCCAGAACTGAATAATACCCCCATGCCATAACTGAATAATGCCACCATACCAGAACTGAACAATACCCCCATACTGTGACTGAATAACACCACCATACCAGAACTGAACAATACCCCCATACCATAACTGAATAACATCGCCATACCAGAACTGAACAATACCGCCATACCGTGACAGAATAACGCCACCATACCAGAACTGAACAATACCCTTATATCATAACTGAATAACACCACCATACCAGAACTGAACAATACCCTCATACTGTGACTGAATAACGCCACCATACCAGAACTGAACAATACCCCTATACCATAACTGAATAACACCACCATACCATAACTGAATAATGCCACCATACCAGAACTCAACAACATCACCATACTGTGACTGAATAATGTCACCATACCAAAACTCAACAACACCACCATACTGTGACTGAATAATGCCGCAATACCAGAACTGAACAATACCCCCATACCATAACTGAATAACGCCACCATACCATAACTGAATAATACCCCCATGCCATAACTGAATAATGCCACCATACCAGAACTGAACAATACCCCCATACTGCGACTGAATAACGCCCCCATACCAGAACTGAACAATACCCCCATACTGTGACTGAATAACACTGCTATACCAGAACTTAACAATACCCCCATACCTTGACTGAATAACGCCACCATACCAGAACTGAACAATACCCCCATGCAACAACTGAATGACGCCACCATAACATAACTTAACAATACCCCTATACCATAACTGAATGACGCTACCAGAACTGAACAATACCGCCATGCCGTGACTGAATAACGCCACCATACCAGAACTGAACAATACCCCCATACCAAAACTGAATAACGCCACCATACCAGAACTGAACAATACCCCATACCATAACTGAATAACATCGCCATACCAGAACTGAACAATACCGCCATACCGTGACTGAATAACGCCACCATACCAGAACTGAACAATACCCCTATACCATAACTGAATAACGCCACCATACCAGAACTGAACAATACCCCATACCATAACTGAATAACATCGCCATACCAGAACTGAATAATACCCCCATACTGTGACTGAATAATGCCACCATACCAGAACTGAACAATACAAACGAATGTCCAGCACTTGGTATGCGAATAAAATAATCTTCGTTTATTGAAGTTGCACAGGACAAACAGGTACAAGTGGTCTTTCTGACGCGTTTCGCGCTTAGATGCGCTTAGTCATAGAATTCTATGACTAAGCGCATCTAAGCGCGAAACGCGTCAGAAAGACCACTTGTACCTGTTTGTCCTGTGCAACTTCAATAAACGAAGATTATTTTATTCGCATACCAAGTGCTGGACATTCGTTTGTGTTGGATTTACTGTGGAAGCCGGGGCGGTGCCGGCGGGTCCGAGACACAGGTGTGCGCATTGCAGGAGTGAGGTGTATCTTGCTTGGATACTTTACAGAACTGAACAATACCCCCATACCATAACTGAATAACATCGCCATACCAGAACAGAAAAATACCGCCATATTGTGACTGAATAACGCTACGATACCAGAACTGAACAATACCCCTATACCATAACTGAATAACACCACCATACCAGAACTGAACAATACCCTCATACCGTGACTGAATAACGCCACCATACCAGAACTGAACAATACCCCCATACCATAACTGAATAACACCACCATACCAAAACTGAACAATACCCCCATACCATAACTGAATAACACCACCATACCAGAACTCAACAACACCACCATACTGTGACTGAATAACGCCACCATACCAGAACTCAACAACACCACCATACTGTGACTGAATAATGCCGCAATACCAGAACTGAACAATACGCCCATACCATAACTGAATAACGCCACCATACCAGAACTGAATAATACCCCCATGCCATAACTGAATAATGCCACCATACCATAACTGAACAATACCCCATACTGTGACTGAACAACGCCACCATACCAGAACTGAACAATACCCCCATACTGTGACTGAATAACACCACCATACCACAACTTAACAATACCCCCATACCTTGACTGAATAACGCCACCATACCAGAACTGAACAATACCCCCATGCCATAACTGAATGACGCCACCATACCAGAACTTAACAATACCCCTATACCATAACTGAATGACGCTACCAGAACTGAACAATACCCCCATACCGTGACTGAATAACACCACCATACCAGAACTGAACAATACCCCCATACCATAACTGAATAACATCGCCATACCAGAACTGAACAATACCGCCATACCGTGACTGAATAATGCCACCAAACCAGAACTGAACAATACCCCCATACCATAACTGAATAACACCACCATACCAGAACTGAACAATACCGCCATACCATAACTGAATAACGCCACCATACCAGAACTCAACAACACCACCATACTGTGACTGAATAACGCCACCATACCAGAACTCAATAACACCACCATACTGTGACCGAATAATGCCGCAATACCAGAACTGAACAATACCTCCATACCAAAGCTGAATAACGCCACCATACCAGAAGTGAATAATACCCCCATACCATAACTGAATAACATCGCCATACCAGAAATGAACAATACCGCCATACCGTGACTGAATAACGTCACCATACCAGAACTGAACAATACCCCTATACCATAACTGAATAACACCACCATACCAGAACTGAACAATAACACCGCCATACCACAACTGAACAATACCCCCATACCGTGACTGAATAACGCCACCATACCAGAACTGAAAAATACCGCCATACTGTGATTGAATAACGTCACCATACCAGAACTGAACAATACACCCATACAGTGACTGAATAACACCGCCATACCAGAACTGAACAATACCCCCATGCCATAACTGAATAACGCCACTATACCAATTCTCCCATACTGTGACTGAATAACTCCATCATACCAGAACTGAACAATGCCGTCATACTGTGACTAAATAACGATAAAACTACAAAACTACAACTCCCAGCATGCCCAATTGCAGTTTTGCAACAGCTGGAGGCGCCCTGGCAAACACTGGTGCGTGTATAAATAAATATATGTATATGTACACATCCACACTTAAGTACACCCCCTTCCTCCCCCCATGCAGGGCCAAAATGATTAGGGAAACTTACAGGGACCCGTCTTCAACGCTAGTGCCTCACACCCCCACTAGACCCCACGGGAGTTCAGATGTGCAGAACAGTAGAGTTCACGTAAGCGGCATCTTTGTCAGCAGCTGGAAGAGGGGGGTTGGTTAGGGGGGCTGTCTGTATACCAGGAGCACTGCACCATGTTCAACAGTAGGGAGGTTGGGGAGGGGAGGAGTGGGGGGTTTGGTTGGAGCGGCTGCCAGCTCTGTAGTGCTCCTTTATACCAGGAGAGCTGCACCACGTGTTTAAGAGTAGCAGTAGAGGGGGGGGGGGGGGTATCATTGTTAAGCAGGACCTGAGTAAGGAGCGCTGCGCTCCTTTACTAGCCCAGGCAGTGAAGTGGGGGTCTTACCACGCCTAACAGGCACACAGTAACTTTCTTGTATGGAAGGAGCAGCCCCCTAATCAAGGGGGTCCCATAGGCCATATAGGCCTATCTCGCCTATAGGTGGCGCCGGCCCTGCCTGCCGCCTGAAGAAGATACCATTCACACCTGAGACAGGTGCAGCAGTATCTTATGAAGAGTGGGTCAAGATACCTGTAGACACATGCAGAAATCTCAGTGAGAGTTACAGTAATCGCTGCCAGTATTCCATGTGCGGGCCCGAGTTTGGGGGGAGGTCCAATCACTGCCGGCAATTTTTTTTAAGGCCTGAAGAGGCCAGGGGCTGCTGGGAGCAGACGTTCCACCGCACAGGCATGAATGTCTGCTCCAAGCCCCTACTGACATGTCCCGACTCCCTGTCTCCGACCCCACTACAGTCCGGATCCCCGGCAGCATCCTGATCTTCATGGCAATGATTTCCTGGGGATGAGATGAGTAGGGGGGGGGGGAGTTGGGTCAGGGAATGTATTATATATGCGTGTGTATGATTGTGTATGATGTGTTTATGTATGATAGATGTGTGCATGATATATGTGTGTATGTATTATGTGTGTATGTATGTATGGTGTGTATATGTATGATAGATGTGTGTGTATGTATTATGTGTGTAAGATAGATGTGTGTATATATGGTGTGTGTATGTATGATAGATGTATTTATTATAGATGTGTGTGTATGAATGATGTGTGTATATGATAGATGTTATGATAGATGTGTGTGTATGAATGATGTATGTATTATTTTACACAGGATAAATACAGACATTTAATTTTTTTTAAATAAAATGTACAGAGTGGAGGCTCACACATCTCTAGCCTGCTACACTCACCCCTGCGGGGATATTGAAGACCTTCAGTTGTCATCTATGAGTGTAGCAGCCTAGAGATGTGTGATCCTACATTCTATTTTAAATGTTTAAATGAGATGGTACTTTTTCTAGAGGTCCTAGCTCTGCTGTCAGGGGAAGGGCCACATGGAGATTTACCATGCGGAAAGTCCCCCATGTGAATATAGCCTGATATAGAGACTGGACTGGACTCTGGATCCACCACTGCACTGACTGCCTTAAAAGGTTGTGCAACATCATTTGAACTTTCTGTAAAAAATCAGACATTTCTTTCGAATTTTGGTTCATTGGTTTATTTTCAGAAATTTTTTATTTATCATGACTTTTCTTAGTTTCAAGTTATTTAAGGGAGCATTGTTTTTTTTTGTTTGTTTTAAACAGAAAGGTACCAACAATTATGTCCACATCTGTAAAACAATGTGACCAACTCAACTCATTTACATGTTTTAACAGGATGTCAAGCATTGTTAGGATATTGCTTAAATTGCACATCTGTATAGTATTTTTTCACTGATGAGGTTTGGGAGGTTTCAGTTTCATGGATTTCTGGTGATCATCTGCTTTTTGTAGGGAAGAGGCAGCTAAGCATTCATTTCCTGCATAGCATTATATGGCAGTCAGTGAAATCACAGGATGGCCATGTAATGGGCTGGAGCAAGAGCTCTGTACTCTAGCTAATAAATGGATTCTGTGCTCCAGTCTATCTCAGACCCCTATAAGCGGAAGTATGGCCTAGCAAAAGAACATCTGAAATGCAACCATCCTCAGCACTGAAAATAACAAGCAGCAGGTAAGTGAAGACAGCAAGCAGTAAGGCTCTGTTAACAAAGGAAGCCATGATGCTGTTGTACAATGTAGCCCAAAGCTGCACAATGGACCCCACTAACTAATGCATAATGCAGCCCACTGAGGTTCAGTCATGTCATGCTGTGCAATTCCCAAATCTAACTGGAATGTCAAAATTTTGAGTTTTACAACTGGACATTTACTTAAAATATAAGCTTTTGAAAATGACATAAATAAAGCAGTTTAATAGTTTAGAAAGCAAGATATTGTTAGAAAGCTTTTTGTGATAGAACAGGTAACATTACAAGTAAAGGGTCTTTTTATAGGCCAAACAGGCCCATTATGGCCCAAAGTAAAAGACCCAGCGATCAGCCAACAAACAAGCAATTACTAATCAGCTGATTGCTGGGATCAGTGGTGTACTTATGGGGGTACAGTCCAGAACAACTTCCAAAAACATTACAGGTGAACTCCAAGGTCAAGGTACATCAGTGGTGTGATTCGACACTGATGTACCTTGACCTTGGAGTTCACCTCTAATATTTGTATCAAACGTCTGTTTGATTTGTTATTCATTATTTCAAGGAGAATTGTGGGTTTTTTAGTACCAACAGTTTTGTCCAAGTCTGTATCTGGTTTGCAATTCCTATATCTAGGGCTTAGTGAGGGTCTTCACCAATGGACCTTCACCAATGCTACCTTTGAGTATATCTTTATGATATGTCACGAGATTTTATTGTGCACGAATTTACTTCAAATGACAAAGTTAGTTCAGGTCCATGGTTGTGGAAATCATATCGCGCGATGCCGGAGACATGTAGTTTCAGGCGCATTTCAGGGGAATTTTTTATGCATTTAGCCCTGCTTCAGCAAGCAGGCCGGACCGACTGCCCGCTCTGAATTTAAAATGCCAGCACTCAGGGTGTATGTATGGAATGGACTCCTGACATGAGCGGCTCCTGGCTGATTCCTGTAGCTGGGGACCGCCGCTAATAGCCGGCATGTGGCAATCGCCGCAGCCGGCTATTAACGCTTTAGATTGTCAAAGCTGACAGCAGCGTCTAAATTGATCTTCTAACCATCCCTGGTGGTCTAGTGGTGTAGATCCCCAGGTCAGCGAGCTTCAGCTGATTGTGTAGTACTCAACCGGAAGACAGCTTCAGGCTGCAGGCCTACAGTGTCACATGTCATCATTGCTTGCACCAGAGCAGACGTCGAAGGAGGCTGTCCAGGTTAGTACGTGTATTTTTTGTTTTTATTATATTTGCTTAATGGGGGGTGGATTACTGGCTACTGGGGAGGAGACTATTTACCACTGTTGGGGGGGATTCCTGGCTACTGGGGGGGGGTTACTGGCTGCCGAGTGGGGATTACTGTCTACTGTGGGGGCTATCTTGCTAACTGGGGGGATTGCCTGCTTACTGGGAAGGCTTACTTGCCTACAAAGGAGGCTTCCTGTCAATGGGGGGGGGATAGCCAACTGTTGTGGGTGACAAACTTAATGATGGACCTACTTACATACCCACTTTCACCAAGGGCACCAAGGTGGGCATTATTAGTTTGGGGACTATAGACGGGGACATTTATAAATGAGTGACAAGTGACATGCTGTTTGTATACAATATGTAGAGACTGTATCCAATTCCACATGCTATTGGGGAAGATTTATCAAAACCTGTGCAGAGGAAAAGTTGCCCAGTTGCCCATAGCAACCAATCAGATCGCTTCTTTCATTTTTAACAAGGCCTCTGCAAAGTGAAAGAAGCGATCTGATTGGTTGCCATGGGCAACTGGGCAACTTTTCCTCTGCACAGGATTTGATAAATCTCCCCCATTGTGAACAGAATAAGTTGCATATAAGGTTACTTTTAACAGCTACTTTCTGATACTTTTGTGTACTGCTAAAAGTCACAAAATGTACATTATGCATATGGCACACAAAAAAAAAACACTTTTTGGCAATATACCGTAAAAAACTGCTACATATTTGCCATTTTTATTGGCTCAACACTGACTGTTCTACATGTAATTACTTTTTATACATAAATCTTACACTCTTTATGCAAATATAAGTTATATTAAACCCCATAAATCTTGTTATTTATGCTACTACAAGTTTAAACCACATCCAACAAATACATCAAATGGTGGTAATAAATGTTTTATCGGTTTTGATCATAAACGTAATGCACATTTTTTTTTCTACACAAAATCCTTGCACTGATATTGTAATTGATCTGAAAGAACAGCTTGAACCCCATGTACTGGTGGATAATATAATGTATAAGTCTGATTGAATCACAGTCCTCATGCTGCCAGGACTATTTGAGAGTTGTCCGATCATAAAGCCAGTAAACGATACTGTCAGGTACATAGGGGGGATTTATAAACACCATTAATTCATACTCCATTCTTAAGTCATAGAAAAATAAATAGGTTTATGGCCTATGCTTAGCCCTCTCCAGAGTATACTTCTAGGCAATACCAATAATCCCAAAAAGAAGTGCCTAAAACTTACTGTTTATTTAGATCAATTAAAATCCACCAATATCAAAAAACGTGTTTCCAAAATACAAGTGCTCCAAAATAATGCTGAAGTGATATCACCACCACAGCTCCTAAAAGGTAATATTGCAGTACATTTCTTATTGCACTTATAGGGGGAGATTTATCCAAATCTGTCCAGAGGAAAAATTGCTGAGTTGCCCATAGCAACCAATCAGATCGCTTCTTTCATTTTGCAGAGGCCTTGTTAAAAGCGAAAGAAGCGATCTGATTGGTTGCTATGGGAAACTCAGCAACTTTTCCTCTGGACAGTTTTGATAAATTTCTCCCATAGTGTATATTGCACAAAAGTCCCTATTGAACCAAAAAGACACACTACATAAGTAACAATGGCTTGTTATTAGGAGCAGATCCTACAACCAGTCTCCTATTACTCACAAACCCCCCTCAGTAGGTATATGGAGTGGCGCTCAGTGGAGCTGATAAGACCGGACTGAGAACAGCGCATGCTTTTAAGCGCAGCAACGGGCGGCGTCTCACATCATCACAGGTCGCCTGGATATTTCGATGCTCACGGGATGACGTCATCCCGATCTGTCACCTGGCAACCTACCAAGCTTGCGCTATAGCCTAACATGCCCCCATCCACCCAGGACACTGTTTACAATTTGCCATCAGGGCGGCCAATTGTAGCGCTGTGTACCAACTTCATTAATGGTTATTTAGGCTGGCAAATAGTAAGTACAACGAATATAAAAACCCCAGCATGGAGCAATAAAGGTATGCAGAATTAGGCAATATAAATGAAAAGGTATGAAGATCTAGGCACTATAATATATATGGGATGCACATATTACGTATAGTTATAGGTGGAAATAAGCATAAATGAATATAAATAAATAAAAAGACGTGTATTAGGTAGGGATGATAGAGTAGGATCTTACTAACCTATTTAAGTCAACCTGCACCAGAGTAGGATGCACTAAGTCTTATGAGGCGCATGCCTCTTGATACATTTGGTGCATCTTTGGCTGTTTCTGTGCCTTCGAACTGAAATTGATATTATGAGCTCGTATAGATTACAGCTATAATTTACACCAATTTCTGGCATAAATTATAGTCAATATGTCCCTCCCTGCCTAGCACCACCAAAATATGTGCAAAAATGTGTGAAAATGGTGCTTAAGAACATCCCACAACTTCATGTAGACAAGCACACTCACTGATCTATGGGTGGGAGAGCTGTCAAACTGGTTAGTATGTGTTTATTGAAGACATTGCTATTTATTACGGTGACAAAACACAGATACATCTCTTACATCTCTGCATAGTCCTGTGAACAGGCAGAAAAAGCAAATGTTGATAAGGTAATGAAAACAGTTGTTATGTATACCGGCACTGATCTGTCAAGTTTTATGACAACTACATTTATGCAACAACTGATATCTCCCTTTGGTTGGCACAGTCTTTTATGTCAAGTATTTATGTCAACCATTTGTAAAATATGGTCTATATCTGTCACTAGGGAAAAGTAAAATCAGTAGGCTATGGCCATTTTTAGTGGAGAGTCAGCACAGGCATTGAGCATAAAGGGGTACTCCAGGGAAGTAAATATAAAAAGCTCCAAAGCCACCACACTACCTGGATATGTTCCTTTTAAACCATCATGTCTGATATGCATGGCTCCTGTGGCCCCAGTTGTCTTCTCTGACTGCTTGATAATCTTTACCATGCTTCCCTCCTTTTGCCAACATCTCCCAGCAATCATTGCAGCTCTGCTTTACCAAGCAGCTTACTCTCTGAGAGTAGCCACCACCCTTCTGAGAAGCAGAGAGAAGTTCAGTGTCTGATTGGCTGAGGCTGCACGCACCTTCCAGCACTCAGCACTAAAGAGAACATGACTCATCAGGGCAGGGCAGAAACCATGTGGTCTGTGTCTCTCAGGAGGATGGAGGCTGCTTTCAGAGAGGGACTTGGACAGAGACAGAGTGGATGGTTGGATGATATAATTCCCTGACTACATACATGTAAGGGACAACCATAGAAGGGAAACTGCTCTATAAAGCTAATGAATAATATTTAGACAATTAAATAGGTTGATGAGAGGGAAAGGATGGGCTATAGGTTTAGTTCACCAGAGTACCCCTTTAATATGGAGTTTAGAGGTTCATTGTACCCCATCCTATGGCTCTCCAGCTGATGCAAAACTATGACTACTTTCTTGATCTTACAGCCAAAAGCTGTCGGGGCATGATGTGAGTTGTACTTTTGCAATAGCTGAATAGTCACAGAATTTAGTGCAATGTTAAAATTCTGTAAATCCTGCTTGGAGCAAGCTGATAATAAGATCACATGGTTCTCTTAAAGCCTATTTTCCAAGTCACAGTTTATTTAAACCACCCATGGACAATTGGTTGGAATATTTGTTATGAACTTTGGATGGACAAATCTATCATTCAGTTATTGTACATAGGACCGTAATACACTGTAATTCCAGAGCAAGCTTACTAGTATTACCATAAGTGATATTGATGATTTATATATACAAACAATCAATGTTATCTAGAAGTAGTATTACCATTGTCCCTGCCTGTCTATGGGCACACACTGTGCTCTATGGATTCTTGTGGGTAAACAATCACCTGCTGTTCATATAGCGGAGGTCTCTGAAATACAAGCTGCACACACTATTATCTTCTAGAAACACACCAGCTGATGTCATAGTACTGAATGAATGCAGATCAGAAGACAATCCCGTTCACCATTTCGGGATGTTAGGATGCATCACTTTGGTCTATTCTTTTTTTTATTACAGAAATGCAAAAACAAAATGATATATTCCTCCTCCGCTTATAACAATGCATGTGTTGGGAAGACAGCTACAATTTCACACTAGAGGAAGATACGACTATGTGTGACATATTGTGATTCATTGACTGCTTCCTGTTGTAAATCTACAATAATAGAACAATGGCCTTATTAAATAGGAAAGCTAAAGTTTGACAGGAGGTCTCTGCAGTAACAACTGTAATCTTGGGCCATTTTCACAGATTAAAGCCACCACCTGCTAAGGAAATCTTGAATAAGAAGGACAAAACCCCCATCTACTAATTCGTGCTCCATTAGCCTGTGGTCTGTGACCCATGTAGTGTCAGGTGGTAATGAATAGACACAGATGTTATCCTAGTGAGCTCACATTATTAAGTATAAATTAATGTATTTAAAGATTATTATCTTCTAACCACAACCAGCCGTCAACACCACATCATGATAAAGGAGCGCTTGACTGGATACATAATACAGTATCTGACCAGCTTAGATAACTTTATTATAAAAACATGAATATTACTTTGAGAAAGTTAGTCATCGCTACTATTGCAGGTAGCCATTTAGGGGTTATTTTTGCTGCATATCTTTTTTATGTTAAGTAAATGCAAAGGGGATGACTGGACAGTGTCGGTGACTGTGCAGGATAGGGGGCAAGACAGAGTTTGTTTACTTCAATTGGCACTGTCAGATACAAAAACTTTTGGTATGTTGTAAAGCATGTATAACCAATAGGTTTTCATTAGAAATTAGAAATTTTTCAGTATTTCATACTGAAAAAGCCAGTCAAACAACTGCCTCCCCTGTCTGCTTGGATACATACTAGTCCTGCTGTGTCCATGAGTCATCACCTATGTCATGGACACACTTCCTTGATTGACAGCTGTGAGCGCAGAAAAATCCTCCCACTGTCATCTTGTGTCCCGCTACTGTCAGTGAGGACAAGCTGGGAGTTGTAGTTTTCCTAATGCTAGGGGAGATGTGAGCAGACAGCATACTGAGGGAGGGGGCGGAGACCTTCACAGTGAGGCCACGCCCCCTCCCTTTGAGAGGAATTCAGACTAGTGAGTTAAATGAAAAGTGTAATAAAAAAAAAAATAAAGGTGCTAGACACATAAAAAATTGAAGTACATGGTCAGGATTAGGTACTGAGTGATATATTTAAATAAAAAAATGTTGTCGGATCTGACGGGTACACTTTAAGCTGGTCCATATAGGACAGTGTTTTTCTTAAGAAGCAGGGTGCCTTCAGCTGTTGCAAAACTACAACTCACAGCATGCTCGGACAGCCGAAGGCTGTCCGGGCGTGCTAGGAGTTGTAGTTTTGCAACAGCTGGAGGCACTCTGCTTGGGAAATGCTGATATATGAAGCTCTGTGATTGAACCTACATTTCTATAGTTCAATTACAGATGCTATACATACATATATGCTATTCACTTATGTACATATACACCTATCCTTGAATGCACAACCTACACATAACCTAATCTGTAGACGCCTTTTGTATTTAAACACATTGGAAATTCTATGCACTTTCTAAGTTTGTGTCAAATGATCCATGAAATCCATCTAATGTCCTGTAACAGTTGCATACAAGGATACAAAATCAATGTATATGTAACTAACATACATATTAGCTGCTCTATACACTACTTTAGGTGCAGGTGATGTATATATATAGGTGACAATGGACACAACATACACACAGGCTTGCCTGTGGTAGCAGTGTATACACTATCCGGTCCAATTCTTTATAGTACGCAGTTTGGGCTTCCCCCCCCCCCCTTATTTCTTATATTCAGTGTTTACCAATCAGTGCGGCCCCCAGCTGTTGCAAAACTACTGTCCGGGCATGCTGGGAGTTATAGTTTTGCAACAGCTGGGAGAACATTGGTTGGAAAACACTATATAGTAAGGCTTCTTTTCAAGCCTTGTGGACTTTCTTTTGCATTATCTCTTATATCAGTGCCTACCAACCTGTGTGTCCCCCCCCCCCCCCCCCCCAGCTGTTGCAAAACTACAACTCCCAGCATGTCGGGACAGCCAAATGCTGTCCGGGCATGCTGGGAATTGTAGTTTTGCAACAGCTGGGGGCACACTTTGACCTTGCAAGGCACTGTATGTATTGATCACACTGGATTTGATAATGATTCCATACATATACATATATAGTTCCAGGCAATGATGTCGGTGGGGACAAGCTGTAGATCACTGCAGATTTCTGTCTCCTTCTCTACATGATGCCTGTGCAGTAGAAGCAGTCTGCTGTATATGATCAGATCCATAGCACACACCAGCAGACCCCCATTGTATCTATACCCCATGTCATTGGATGCATTGTCAGCAGCAGAGATAGAATAGACAGGGAGCTGTCCAGTGCTGATCGTCACTCAGCAGCCAACCTTCCTAGCTGCGGATGCGTTCACCTCTCTGTATACCCTGCAATGGCACATTCATGGCATACAAGGCAGCACTAGAGCCCAGACTGCTGCATATGGCACCACCACCTCCAGTAGGCAGCTATACATCTACTATGACACGCAGCTGTCACCCACCAAGCCTGCAGTCAGCTTCCCTTTGTTTAGAGGCACCATATGAGCCTCCCATATGGAACACTTGCCAATGTATAGTGAGGCCATTCCGCCTATAGCATTGCAGCTTGTGCTAATGGATACAGCAACCTTCCTGAGGAGGGAGGGGGAGGGGGGCAGCCGCTACAACCCAGGGCTACTCGCAGACTTCCAATGCTCCATGCAGTGGGATAGAGCCGCATTGTGCGTTACATGCCTGGCAGGGGAATGTATGGCAAACCTCGGGGGCACGCACGGGTAGCCCACGGTCTTCCTGACAGGACTGAAGGCGGGAACAGAGTAGACCTGCTCCCGGGACAACAGGGGGTTAAAAAGACGAGGCCTAGCAAGGAGAGGGTACTGTACCTGAATGATAAGTGTCCGGCCAGAATAAATCATAATCCACTGTGCCAGGCTCAGGGCTTACATCCACCACGTGTCCGGCATGACTGGGCAGCAGGAGGAGGGCGCCAGGCTTCTTCTATAGGTGAGAAATTGGATGTGTGCAGCAATCCTGTCATATATGATGCACCATATTCCAACACAGACAGCAGATGTGCTATAATGCCGCACACTGCCCCCTCCCTGCACCCTCCACTCTCTAGGTACCAGGGAACTGCAACCAACCACAAGACACTGGCAGCTCCTCCCCGGCCCTCCTCCCTCTCCTCCCTCACATCCTGCCCTATGTGCCCGGCTCCTTACTCCAGCTTTACCTGCCCAGACGAGCCCTCACCTCATCAGGTTTAAATGATTTTTATTGAGGATTTTTAAGAAATTACATATATATATATATATATATATATATATATATATATATACCTCATTTAATATATATATATATATATACACACACACACACAGTTTTAGAGGGTGAGGTCTGTATCAGCCCCTCACCTCATTATATAAATATATATATATATATATATATATATATATATATATATATATATACACACACACACACACACACACAGTTTTAGAGGGTGAGGTCTGTATCAGCCCCTTACCTCATTATATATATACATACAGTGGGGATCAAAAGTTTGGGCACCCCAGGTAAAAATTTGTATTTATGTGCATAGAGAAGCCAAGGAAAGATAGAAAAATCTCCAAAAAGCATCAAGTTACAGATTAGACATTCTTATAATATGTCAACAAAAGTTAGACTTTATTTTCATCATTTACACTTTCAAAATAACAGAAAACAAAGAAATGGCATCTGCAAAAGTTTGGGCACCCTGCAGAATTTATAGCATGCACTGCCCCCTTTGCAAAGCTGAGACCTGCCAGTATCATGGATTGTTCTCAATCATCATCTGGGAAGATCAGGTGATGTCAATCTCAAAGGTTTTAAATGCTCAGACTCATCTGACCTTGCCCCAACAATCAGCACCATGGGTTCTTCTAAGGCTGGGTTCACACTACGTTTTTCAACTACGGTTCCCACATACGTTTTCTATCAAAAAACGTATGGGGAAAAAACGGATGGAACAGTATGGGAAAAAGTAAACCGTATACTGTTTTTAAAAGTGCATACTGTTCCGTCCGTTTTTATAAAAAACAAAAAACACAAAAAAAAAACATACGTTTTTGAAAATTCTGTCCATTTTTAATGGGAGGGGTCTTTGGTGGGGACTTTAGGATGCAAATGAGCATGTGCAAAGAAAAACCGCATACGGTTTTGCCGTATGGAACCGTATACATGTGCGTTTCCCATTGACGTCCATGTTAAAAAAAAAGTATGCGGTTGCAATACGGTTTTAAAACGGAGTTAAAACCATGGTTGAACACGGTTTGGAGCACTGTTAAAAACCGTATTGCAAGCAAACCGTACGCAACCGTATGCATCAGGGTGCATACGGTTTGCAATGCTTTGCCTATGTATACGGTTTTCAATACCGTTCCATACGTTTTCACTAATGAAAATGTATGCGGGAACCGTAGTTGAAAAACGTAGTGTGAACCCAGCCTAAGCAGTTGTCTAGAAATCTGAAACTGAAAATAGTTGTCGCTCACAAAGCTGGAGAAGGCTATAAGAAGATAGCAAAACGTTTTCAGATGTCAATATTCTCTGTTCGGAATGTAATTAAGAAATGGCAGTCATCAGGAACAGTGGAAGTTAAAGCAAGATCTGGAAGACCAAGAAAAATTTCAGACAGAACAGCTTGCAGGATTGTGAGAAAAACTATTCAAAACCCACGTTTGACTGCACAATCCCTCCAGAAAGATTTGGCAGACACTGGAGTTGTGGTACACTATTCCACTATAGAGAGATACTTGTGCAAATATGGTCTTCATGGAAGAGTCATCAGAAGAAAACATCTTCTACATCCTCACCACAAAAATCAGCGTTTGAACTTTGCAAATGAACATATAGACAAGCCTGAAGCATTTTGGAAACAAGTTCTGTGGACCGATGAGGTTAAAATTGAACTTTTTGGTCGGAATGAGCAAAGGTACATTTGGAGAAGAAGGGGAACAGAATTTAATGAATAAAACCTCTGTCCAACTGTTAAGCATGGGGGTGGATCAATCATGCTTTGGGGTTGTATTGCAGCCAGTGGCACATGGAATATCTCACGAGTAGAAGGAAAAATGGATTCAATAAATTTTCAGCAAATTTTGGATGCTAACTTGATACCATCTGTGAAAAAGCTGAAGTTAAATAGAGGATGGCTTCAACAAATGGATAATGATCCTAAACACACCTTGACATCCACGGGGAATTACATCAAGAGGCGTAAACTGAAGGATTTGCCATGGCCTTCACAATCTCCTGACCTCAACATAATTGAAAATCTATGGACAGACCTTAAAAGAGCAGTGCGTGACAGACAGCCCAGAAATCACAAAGAACTGGAAGACTTTTGTAAGAAAGAATGGGCAAAGATACCTCAAACAAAAATTGAAAGACACTTAGCTGGCTACAAAAAGCGTTTACAAGCTGTGATACTTGCCAAAGGGGGCAGTACAAGATATTAACTCTGCAGGGTGCCCAAACTTTTGCAGATGCCATTTTTTTGATCCCCGCTGTGTATATATATATATATATATATATATATATATATATACACACACACACAGTTTTAGAGGGTGATGTCTGTATCAGCATATCTACTACTACCTGCTGCATTATGGTGACCTCACCTCATTTCAATGTTCCCCGCATCTACACACAGGATTTTTGCAGTTGAGCAACAGTGATCAGGTTCTTGGTCACCAATTCCTCATACCAAATTACTTAAGCTCCTTTCACACTGCCGTTATGACCCGGCAGTGTGACGCCCATCAAAGGAGCGGGGGAGAATAGTGGGAGAAAAAATACTGCTTGTGCCTTCTTTTTCTCCCGCTATTCCTGTAAAAAAACAATGGACGGCGCCCGATAGATTCCATAATGGTAAATAGGAGCCTTGGGGACCTGTTGTTGCCCGTTGTGCCCCGTCACAAGAACGTCCGTTAAAGGCACAATAAAAAAAAAAACACCAACAGCCGTTCTTGACAGGGCACAACAGCAGTGTGGCCTTAGTTTGGTGGGGCATACAGCTTTAGGAAAAGTACCAAACTTTTATAATTTAAGAATTATGGAGGGCAGGGTGCTCAACTACTGAGTTTGTTGTCAGGTGAAGGTCCAAGCTGAGCCCCAGTGGTAATGATACAGTGCAGTTACATACAGTGACCCACAAGTTATGTCCTCTCTAGTCAGATAAGAAATGCCAGATAGCTGCAAGAAAATGGGTCTATTGGGATGCACACGGCGGGGGTCCCGTACGTAAATCACGGACACCGAGCAAAATAAAGGATGATTTGACAAAGGGAGCAGAAACCCGAAACGCCTAGTCTGATTGTAAAATAAAAGTCCCTTTATTTATTTTACTCAGTGTCTGCGATTTACGTTTGGGACCCTGCTGTGTGCGCCCTAATAGACCCATTTTTTGCAGCTATCTGGACACTCAGGTGATTGGTATTCTTCATCTTCACGTTGGACCCCCGCAGATGGTTCCATGTCGGTTGCTGCCACAGCACATCTTTAAACTCATGCAATCAGAGATGTTGAGCTCTTAGCCCAACAACACTAGGCAAGTGTAATTTTTCAGTTTTTTTCTTGCAATTATTGTATTGGTTAACGGCACATGGCAGGGCGATTTGTTAGTTTTTTTTCTCTCACCCTTTCCACATACTGTCTAGTTAGAGTCATTCTCTTTTCTTCTCCATCTGGTCCAAACTGCCATGACGATTTTCCCCAACCCCAACTTGATCTTGCAGAATTTTCTAATAAACATCTTAGACTCCTTGCTCCAGCACCCTCCTTAATTCTATACAAACTCCTAATCACAGTACCCTCATGGTAATAATGCCCCATTGGAGCCCCATATAATAAAAGTTGGTAGGTAAGTGGATCCACATTAGGTAGATAGGTTTCTCATTAAGTATGTCTCTACAGTTAGGTAGATCCCCCATTAGGTAGGTATGAGGTCATCCAGGCCCCCTCCTTCCTTCCCTCTCTGCTCTGGTGCAGGTGGTGATGACGAGTGACATCACCGCCTGTACCAGTGCAGAGGTCAGGCTTGAAGCTGGCTGCAGCCTACACCCACAGCTTGGTGGCACTCCCTGGCTTAGGGATCTGGGGCAAGTGTTTAAGATTTCATCGCTAGCAAGTGGATTATAAAGTGGGCAGTTGGGAAAGCCTCCCAAACCTCCCACATTATAATCCATAGGGTGGATTAGGGTTCAGGGCCATTTGGTCCCTGACAAGGCCCCCCTGTTTGGCCACATAGCAGTCTCTCATCGTTCATAAGCCCAGTATGCTACACTCCATCTCAGCCTATTCTCACACTGCATTTAAAAGTGTCCATCAGAGGTATTTGTCAGGAGGATTCCCTTTTGTATACATCTGACAGCTTTGATCAATGCTGCGGTGTAGAATTAATCATACATAGGGTCCAAAGTATATATAATTCTTTACTGTATGCCATCCTCTACTTATGCAATACTCAACTCCACTACACCATACATATAATAATCACTTAGCACTACCTGCTCTGTCTCAGCAAACATTTGTGTGGCTCTTCATGTACAATAATTGGACCAAGTAAAGGCTCCATTCATCAATTCAGCACAATTGCCGCTCATATCGGGTAGCTGTCTACCTATTTAAGCAGAGCCTTAAAGTGTCGAAAGGGGAGGTAAGATCCTGCCAAACAGCTCTTGTGGCGACTT
This sequence comes from Hyla sarda, assembly GCF_029499605.1. Classification (NCBI taxonomy): domain Eukaryota; kingdom Metazoa; phylum Chordata; class Amphibia; order Anura; family Hylidae; genus Hyla; species Hyla sarda. The sequence goes on along the minus strand of NC_079193.1, from coordinate 153,906,372 downwards.
GTGATCTCCCTGAAGACAATTGGGTCAGGCAGTTAGAATCCAACATGCCAGATCATTTGTGAAAAAGTGAGGAGGCCACAACATTAGGCTGCTTTCATACTATATAATTTCTCCGTTTTAAAGACCCGTTATAATGCTCCGTTAAGGAAACCCTTAAAACCGTCCGTTAAATGTCCGTTATCCTTAACGGAACATTATAACGGGTCTTTAATTATATATAATATATATACATATATATATATATAGATAGATAGATATAGATAGATAGATATTAATTATATAGTGTGAAAGCAGCCTTAGAGAGTCCTCAAGATCTGCTGAAATAGGTGGGCTCAGCTGACTTTTCACTGTGTATGGTCTTTGGCCACCTTAGATCAGTAGCTTAGCATGGGTTGGCAGCACCCAGGGCAAAGCAAAGTATTGTACCCATAACCTCCACTCCCCCTTCTGTGGATGTAAGAGAGTGTACACATCAGAGGTGCTTGACAAACAATTCTGCCACACCATGACCATTACCACCGCATAATAACTGGGTATACGACCATAATGATACTAATGAATTAAAACCACTATACACAGGCTAAAATCCCCTATACAGTGCCTATATAGGGATGATTCCAGCTGTACACAGGCCCTGCACATCATATAAGTGATTACAGTGCAGTAATATCCAGTGACTTACAGGTGGAATCTTCTTGGTGTGATTTTCTTTACTTTTCTTCTCTTTCTGGCTCAGACATCCATGAAAACTTCTTCCAACCATGACTCATCTCAGAAAAACACTTCAGCTTCTGCACTTTTCCATCACGTTCCCCACCTTTTCTCTATATTAAAATACAAAAGTATATCTATAAAAATATATAAATATATATTTTCTATAAACTTGGGAACAGACATATTTTAGTAAAAAAGTACATCTCTTCTGCTTTTTAAGTAAAATAAAAGGCAATACATAGTCAAGAGGATAACCTATAACAGTAAAATAGCTATGAGTAGGGTTAATTTTGATGGCATAGCTTGGGCTGCCAAATAAGAGAACAGTAGGAATATGTGCAGACAATATTTTTGGCATGCCTCCCTCCCCAACATTGTTGTACAGGATGGGCCATTTATATGGATACACCTTAATAAAATGGGAATGGTTGGTGATATTAACTTCCTGTTTGTGGCACATTAGTATATGTGAGGGGGGGGGGGACTTTTCAAGATGGGTGGTGACCATGGCGGCCATTTTGAAGTCGGACATTTTGAATCCAACTTTAGTTTTTTCAATAGGAAGAGGGTCATGTGACACATCAAACTTATTGGGAATTTCATAAGAAAAACAATGATGTGCTTGGTTTTAACATAACTTTATTCTTTCATGAGTTATTTACAAGTATCTGACCACTTAAAAAATGTGTTCAATGTGCTGCCCATTGTGTTGAATTGTCAATGCAACCCTCTTCTCCCACTGATAGCAACACCGCTGGAGAAATGCTAGCACAGGCTTCCAGTACCCGTAGTTTCAGGTGCTGCACATCTCGTATCTTCACAGCATAGACAATTGCCTTCAGATTACCCCAAAGATAAAGTCTAAGGGGGTCAGATCGGGAGACCTTGGGGGCCATTCAACTGTCCCACAATGACCAATCCACTTTCCAGGAAACTGTTCATCTAGGAATGCTTGGACCTGACACTCATAATGTGGTGGTGCACCATCTTGCTGGAAAAACTCAGGGAACGTGCCAGCTTCAGTACATAAAGAGGGAAACACATCATCATGTAGCAATTTCGCATATCCAGTGGCAATGAGGTTTCCATTGATGAAGAATGGCCCCACTATCTTTGTACCCCATATACCACACCATACCATCAATTTTTGTGTTCCAACAGTCTTAAAGGGATCTATCCAATGTGGGTTAGTGTCAGACCAATGGCGGTGGTTTTGTTTGTTAACTTCACCATTCACATAAAATTTGCCTCATCACTGAACAAAATCTTCTGTGTAAACTGAGGGTCCTGTTCCAATTTTTGTTTTGCCCATTCTGCAGCACCTGAAACTAGGGATACCGGAAGCCTGTGCTAGCATTTCTCCTGCGGTGTTGCTATCTGTGTGTGAAGAGTGGGAGTAGAGGGTTGCATTGACAATCCAACACATTGGGCAGCACATTGAACACATTTTATAGGTGGTCAGAAACTTAACTCATGAAAGAATAAAGTTACGTTAAAACCAAGCACATCATTGTTTTTCTTGTGTAATTCCCAATAAGTTTGATTTGTCACATGACCCTCTTCCTATTGAAAAAACTAAAGTTGGATTCAAAATGTCCGACTTCAAAATGGCCGCCATGGTCACCACCCATCTTGAAAAGTTTTCCCCCTCACATATACTAATGTGCCACAAACAGGAGATTTATATCACCAAGCATTCCCATTTTGTTAAGGTGTATCCATATAAATGGCCCACCCTGTACTATTAAGTCTTAATGATATAAATAATGTACATTTAGATTACATTCTTTTTATCACTTTTTAAATGGAACATGTCATCACTTATATGCTGCCTTAACCACAAGTTAACTGGTCAGACCCCAGTGGCTACTGCCAGTCCCGTTGTCATTTATAGATCTCTCCCTATACTCAAATAGGGAGAGATCTATTATTTAAGGCTAGCACGGTAGCTAAAAGCGGCCAGTGGCTACCATGATGACACGTTGATATAGTCAGCAAAGAGATGACAAGTTCCCTGGCAATTTTTCTGAAACTTTTTTGTTTGAAGATGTGGCTAGATGAAAGGTGTGCTTCATGCAGGAAGTCTATATTTAGGTTGTTTATCTGTCTAAGGATAGTATTCTCGGTAAACATCACACTTTATCATGCCTTCGGAGAATTCTCTAAATGTCCATTGATTTCAAAGGGTGGCTGACTCTCCCAGTGCTCCTGCCCATTAGTACCTTGATAAATGGATATAGACATTATTAGTTTCCCAGAAATAACAGGTGATTTCTCTAGTCTAACCAACCATATTTATATGAACTGATAACAGATTATCCTGCATGAAATGGCAAAACGCAGCCTAAGGAAAAAGACCATAAAAGTATTATGGTTTTGGAACTATGCAGTCATGGCCGTAAATGTTGGCACCCCAGGAATGAAGTATTTCTGTTCGCGGGAGTCCTGCCGCTGGGGACGCCCGTGATCTTGCACGTGGCCCCCCGTTTGTAATCAGTCCCCGAAGCGTGTTCGCTCCGGGTCCGATTACAGGCGACCAACGGGCCGACGGCGTGTGACGTCATGCCTCCGCCCCCGTGTGATGTCACGCTCCGCCCCTCAATGCAAGCCTATGGGAGGGGGCGTGACAGCTATCACACCCCCTCCCATAGGCTTTCATTGAGGGGCGGAGCGTGATGTCACACGGGGGCGGAGGCGTGACGTCACACGCCGCCGGCCCGGTGGTCGCCTGTAATCAGACTGATTACAAACGGGGTGCCGCATGCAAGATCACGGGGGTCCCCAGCGGTGGGACTCCCGCGATCAGGCATCCTTTGGATAGGGGAAAAGATTTGTAAGCACCGGAGAACCCCTTTAACATAATATTTGGTTGCACACACTTTGGAAAAAAAATTATAATCCGTTGCTTCCTGTAACCATCAATAAGCTTCTTACACCTCTCAGCCGGAATGTTGGACCACTCTTCCTTTGCAAACTGCTCCAGGTCTCTCTTATTGGAAGGGAACCTTTTCCCAACAGCAATTTTAAGATCTCTCCACAGATGTTCAATGGGATTTAGATCTGGACTCATTGCTGCCACTTCACAACTCTCCAGTGCTATGTTGCCATCCATTTCTGGATGACATATGTTTGGGGTCATTGTCCTGCTGAAAGACCCAAGATCTCGGATGAAAACCAGCTTTCTGACACTGGGCAATTTCGGCTTACTCAAGTTAATTTTGGCAAAATGTAGTCTTACTTTTTTATGTCTCTGTGTCAACAGTGGGGTCCTCCTGGGTCTCCTGCCATAGGGTTTAATTTCAGTTAAATGTCGACAGATAGTTCGCGCTGACACTGATGCTCCCTGAGCCTGCAGGACAGCTTGAACATCTTTGAAACTTGTTTGGGGCTGCTTATCCACCATCTGGACTATCCTGCGTTGACACCTTTCATCAATCTTTCTTTTCTGTTTGCGCCCAGGGAGATTAGCTACAGTGCCATGGGTTGCAAACTTCTTGATAATGTTGCGCATTGTGGACAAAGGGAAATCTAGATTTCTGGAGATGGACTTGTAACCTTTAGATTGTTGATATTTTTCCACAATTTTGGTTCTCAAGTCCTCAGACAGTTCTCTACTCCTCTTTCTGTTGTCCATGCTCAGTGTGGCACACACAGACACACAATACAAAGACTGAGTGAACTTCTCTCCTTTTTATCTGCTTTCATGTGTGATTTTTATACTGACCACACCTGATACTTGTCCCAGGTGAGTTTAAATGAGCATCACATGCTTGGAACAATCTTATTTTTCCACAATTTTGAAAGGGTGCCAATAATTTTGTTCAGACCATTTCTGGAGTTTGATGTGGCATTATGTCCAATTAGCTTTTTTTTTCTCCCTTTTTTTGTTTAGTTCCAATACACACAAACAGAATATACAGGTGTATAGCAAAACATGTGTTATTACACTTCTGTGAGAAATACTTCATTTTCTAGAAATTTCAGGGGTGTCAACATTTACGGCCATGACTGTAGTATGTGGCATGAACCAACACAACACCCAAAAGAAAACAACAATTACTCTGCCTTTAGGGATTGTGGGCAGCGACATACAGATGCGCACCATAATTATAAGTCTCTATTCATTCAGGGATAGACACATTATTTCCATGTTGCCTTTAAGGAGCAATCCAGATTTATTTTCCAGGACTGTAACATTACATATATAAACACACAGGGACACTCTTACAATGTGTGAATCTTAAAGGAGTATTCCAGGATCTTTTTTTATTTGACTATGCTACAGGGGCTGTAAAGTTAGTGTAGTTCATAATATAGTGGGTGTACCTTTGTGTGACGGTTTTCTCACAATTCTTCTGTGATTATCTCCCCAATGTTTATGCTTAACAGCATACAAAATTTCTCATGTCTCGGGATTTCCCAGGTTGCAGTGAGTCGAGACCCGGCATCACAAGTCAGGTGATCAGAGGGAGTCTGTCCTACTTCACTGGGTGTTCTTTTTTTCTTCAATGGGAGTTCATTTTGCAACAGCTGTAGGCACCCTGATCAGGAGACACTGGTGTATTGCATTGAAGGGTTCACATGTGTGTTTCAATGGGTGGGGGGGGGGGGGGTGGGGGGCTGATTTGTGGAAGGGTGAAACATTACCTTATACTTACAAACTATGGAACTATGGGATGTGTAGTTTAGAGAATGAAATTCAACAGAAAATACCCAGTTCTGGCAGGTAGGTACTACTAAAATCACCTTATGGTGGATAACCCCTTGAAAGCCTATGTACACCTTCACAACTGTGTTTAGTGTTCAAGTGCATGTAAAATAGAAAAATAGGCGGATTTGCAAAAATTCTTAAATGGGGACTGTCAGATCCGATTGTTATAAGTTGTTAGGAATAAAAATTTACGACTGTAATATATTTGTTTAATTTTTATTTGAATATTTTATAAAGAAAATGGCTCCTGAAAATCTCACTTCTAGGGTCCTACTGGGACACTAACCAGTCCTGCAGCAGCATCAGGCTTGTCCATGAGTCATGGACAAAAGATGACTTGTGGACAAGGCAACATGAGCAGACACATCAATCACCTCCCACCACCACAGGGGAGGGACACTCCCCCTTCCCCTGAGAGGACTTTTAACACTGTGAGCTAATAAAAAGATGGATTTTTATAATAAATATAACAAAATTAAACAACATATACATGGTCAGGATTAGGTACTGAGTAACATATTTTGTTTGTGGAATCTGACAGGTACGCTTTCATAAACATTTTTTTACCATATTGTGTCTACAACTTCAACGCAAACCTATGTATATTTCCATGGTAACAGACAACAAACATTTGAACTCTGTGTTGTCTGACCCTGCAGTTATATTATTTTTTTTTCTGCCCCCTTTTCAAATATATGTTAGTTATACTGATTGTGTGCAACTATTTAGTGGGAATATCCATTTTGTAAATGCAAAGTATAACATTTTGTCTTTGTTGAAGGATGTTCCCATAGCTGCACAGCTTGTTACAGTAACAGCACAGTTATCAGAACAAAAGTAAATAAATTCTATAGCCTTTATGACTGTTATTATACATACTGTACAAGCAGGTATAGAGTATGTACAATATGCAGGTGTGTGTATATAAAGAATAGTAGTATATTGAGATACACATTCTGATAATATGTATTAATGCTCTCCTTTTTGTGACAGTTTCACACAGATTAGTTTCCTAAACCTCTCTCGCCCTCCCCCTTGATCACTCTTACTCCTTTCATTACTGCATAAAGCCGTAAAAGCAGCAGGGAAGGTGTAACCGCTCTGCTCCCTCTCCTGGGGCAAACCCTGACTGCACCTAAACCCGTCCTCTGTAATTGAAATCTCTTTCCTCTAGTCAGTTCTCATAACACACAAAAAAAAAAAAAACTGTACTGAGAGCAGAAGGAATCCAGCAGTGATAGTGATTACATATAAGATTACCAACAACACATGGGGGATTATTTATCAAAGCTGTCTATGTTCCACATCAATATAGACCAAACTACAGAGGGTTAGGCTGGTCTATTGTGTGCCTAATTTATCAAAAGGCGCACTGTTCTTGATAAATTATGTGCACAGACTTCGGGATCTATGCTTTAGACTGTATTTAAACCTGCTCCAGCATGGTCTGACATTTCGGCGTATTTTCAGCCGATGCGACTAAATTCAGCACCAATGCATTTTTTCGTCTAAAATAGACTAGAATGCATCATGTTCTAAAAATCCTCTAAAGCAAAAGTCGCAAAAAAGTCGCACATATTTAGACTGCGACTTTCTGTGCGACAAATTTAGATGGGAAAAACCAGTCTAAATCCTTTGATAAATATCCCCCATGGTCTTCTCAACAAATGCTGGGAATGCTGGATAAAAGATCAATATAATGACTAGGGAGATGAAACTTTTAAATACATAAAGGGAATCAACATGATAAAGGAGTAGAACATAGAAAAAAAGAAGAAAAACTACCACAAGAGGACATAGTTTTATACAGGGGTAAAGGTTTCAGGAAGTATTACTTTACTGAGAGAGTAGTGGATGCATGGAATAGCCTTCCTGCAGAAGAGGCAGCTGTAAATACAGTGAAGGAGTTTAAACATGCATGGGATAGGCATAGGCTATCCTTCATATAAGATAAGGCCAGGGACCATTGTAAAATATATATTTAATATTGAATTGTAAACAAAACAAAATAGTAAATATGCACAAAACAAGAGTTCTTCTATGTTGTCATTCATTAATTTATTTTCTAAAATTTTTTTCTCGATTCTCACATGGAACAAGCTGTATGACAACTGTAATGGTTTTTACATGTTGTGCACATATACTAGAATCAGTAATTTTTTTTAAAGTTCTTTCCTACCAAGGCTAGGTTCATGCTGTGTTTGGGTTATCTGTCTGCGGTATACATTGGGATACCAGCAAAAAGGTATGCCAACACATACCATATAATGTAAATAATATATTGCACATAGTTTATCACAGAATGGAATAATGTATCAACAAATCACACTATCTTTATTGAACATGTAAACAAAATGCACACAATGTTAAAATACAATCATATACACAAATGGCAAAGCAGAACAACAAACAGAAAAATAGAGCGGGCATCCCATACAAGTAGTGACATAGTAGTCAGAGGTCACAGGTGAGTATGGTAGGTAGAGATGTACATATCACTACAGGTAAATATAAAAAAAAAATACAGGAGGAACTGGATGAAGTACATTACTTCCAATATAAATGCATGAACAAAGGAATAACATACAGTACAACTGTGCAACTGTGTGATGCGAGATTCTTCACCTCCTGCCCCAAATACTCATCTTCGCCCTTCACTCCGCCAGACGTCCCCTGACAAAGCGAAGTGCGAAAACGTGCGTTTGGTAGTAATGTACTTCATTAAGTTCATCCTGTATTTTTTTATATTTACCTGTAGTGATATGCACATCTCTACCTACCATACTCACCTGTGAATTCTGACTACTATGTGACTACTTTTATGGGATGCCCCCTCTATTTTTCTGTTTGTTGTTCTGCTTTGTCATTTGTGTATACAATTGCATTTTAACATTGTATTTTTTACATGTTCAATAAAGATAGTGTGTTTTTTTACTACATTGTTCCATTCTCTGGCCTTATTTTTGGTGTTGATGATTGGGTGGCCATAGATATATCATACACAGCTGCTTTTTGTTTGGTGATTATAGTTTACCAGGGACTAGATTCAGGTTTTTCTCAAATATCCAAGCATGTTTTTATGGACAGCTTAACAATTAGAGAGGTGGCACCAAGCCACAGTGGCATAGCTACTCACCGCCACCCCTGCCCTGCCTCACATGAAATTAGTGAAAGCAGAGGGGGGTGGCAGGGAGGTGATGTCCTACTGTGGTTTAGAGCTCTCCCTAAAAAAAAGTGCAGTTCTATAACTTAATACATTGCAGCCACAGGAAATTCAGGTACAGATTCCATTTAAATATGCTCCACGTTCCTTCACTGTGGAAGCTGAATGCCATAGAGTAGAAGTCAAAGCATTGTGAATGTGTTTTACAGATTTTCTATTGTCAGGGTTTTCCCCCCTCCTCCACTCCACTACTTGCTTCTCAGCAGTCTCTCATTCAATACTATCAAGCAGTTCCCCATTTCCTTGGCTACCTGCTTATTAGCCAGCCCCTTCCCTACTGGGCCCTAGCTATTTAAACTGCAACAGTTCAGTCTGCCTCTGACCTTGGGAATTCCACTAAACCATGGACACTTTTTCAGGGTATATGTATGTGATTTCTGAGAAAGGGTTTATAATGAACCCATAGTTATCAGCAGGACAGCAAGTACCTTGTATTACCAATCTACATTCTTTACAAAGGTTTCACTAATTACTACAGAAAGTTCATATGGGACTTTTCATCTATAGCAAGACAGCTAACTGACATGACCTGCAAAGATGGCACTCTGAATGTGTGATCTCTGGTTGCGATACAACCATTTGAAACCCTTAAAACTGCCTTTGGCTTTTGACAGTGTGAGATGGGAATGGCTGTGGAAGGTACTGGGGTCTATGGGGTTTTCAGGGACTTTTCTAGACTATTTATTGTCCCTATACTCCAACCCTCGAGCACAGCTCTATATGCCTTTTTTTTTTGTCTTCCCACTTTGTTTTACATTGCGGGACTCAACATGGATGTCCCCTTTCCCCCCTGTTCTTTAATATAGCGATAGAGCCTCTAGCTCGAGTGTTGGAGTTGTCCTCGGTCGCGGTTGGAGTTACAGTGGGTTCCACAACGTCACATACCGCACTATTTGTGGATGATATATTGTTGTTCCTGTCGAGTCCAAGGCAAGATATTGCGGGAGTGTTTGCTTCTCTTATAGACTTTGGATATGAATCTGGTTTTCAAATTAATCAGACCAAGAGTGTCTTGCTAGACATCAGGGGGGTTACCTGTAGGCTGCCCGACGCATCCTTACACATCCCAGTCTCGATTTCTTATTCCTCTATAAAGTATTTGGAATTCATGTAGGTTGTATGCCTAGTTCCCTTTATACCTTAATTTACCCCCCATTATTTCAGAAAATAGTGGCGGAACTTGGCAATCCCTTCCTCTTCCCTTTATGGCACGCTGTCATCTGCTAAAGATGATGAGTTTTTCTAAACTTTTGTATCCCATGCAGACTATACCTGTGTTATTAAAGCCTAGGGATGTGGTATCATAAAATTCTTAATTCACAAAATGTATTTGGGCTAATAAGAGGCTGCGAATTACACTTAAGAAATTTATGTTGCCAAGAGAACAGGAAGGGTTGAACTTCCCTGATGTCTGATATTATAATCTGGCTTGTCTTATATGTCACGGTATTGACTGGCTGAAAGGCGGTTCGACCTATTCAGTGTTGCCCTTAGAAGAAGGGATGGTTTGTCCATGGTCGCTCTCGGCTCTCCTCCACACCTGATATGCATCCTTCCCGAGACAAGTTAAAGGTAGTCTGCTTTTACGAGACACCATTGCGGCTTGGAAAGCTTGCAGAGTGGCTATGAAGTTACCCTTTATGATCAGTAACGAGATGCCTTTGTGGTCCCACCCGGAATTTCCACTTTGGCGACAGAATGCATTGTTTCAAGGCTGGAGGTTGGCGGGTGTGGAGACGGTCCGACAGCTACTTCATTCTAGTGAACCACATTACCTTACCTTACAGGAACTCAAAGAACTTTACGGGATTGGCCCTTCCCATTTCCAACAATACAATCAAGTAATGGCATTTCTTAGACCTAGACTGATAGATGTTCATGTATTGAGGGGACACACCCCTTTTGATTCCTACACAGTACGGACACGTTGCATTCCCTCTCCTATCTATACTGAAAGATTAAGCGTGAGGGTAGTGATGCTTTAGGCGCCTCGCTTTTTGCCTACTGGCCATCTAAACTTAATACTAATGACTTATTGAAACCTATTTAGATGGATGGGCTAAAATTCGTAAAGCAGTGATAGGGGAGGTTTGGCAGGAAACCCAGTATAAGATCATGCATCATGCTCTTTACTAATTCACCCGACCCAAGACGGTGGAGAAGCCTGATCGTGTTGAAGCAGGCCCGAATTGTGCACTGTAGTGGTCAGATCTTCTCCATGGTCTGGTTACATGTCCTAGGTCTAGGATTTTTGGGACTACTTTTGTTTTCTTATCTGGCGGATAAACTGCAGATCCATATTCCTGTAGATCCGTTGTTGATCTTGCTACATGTCCCTCGAGAAAGTCTGACATTGACTCTGTTTGTCCATGTTTTTTTCCTGGTAGGAAAGAGATGTCTCCTGGCGCGCTGGTTAGTGGCAGATATTCCTTCCATATCGGATGTAATGCATATTATGAAACATTACCTTACTATGGACAAACTAATGTGGTTGGGTGGCTAATAAAACGGTTAGATCTTTCTTCAAAAAATGGAAGACATTTATAGTGGTATTCTTATCTGATGAGGAGATTGCCCAAGTAGTAACCCCTTTTAAGGACACTGAGTGGTACTTACACAAGTCCATAGCTGGCACTTTTGTGAGACTGGATGTTCCCTGACTTCAATGTTGAGACCCTGTTTCTGATTCTGTGAGGTGACCTACTTTGTCTAGCCATTATACATACCTGTTGGATTATTCGCTCTCGTGCTGCATTGAAGAACCAAGGATGGTGGGCGGGTTAGAGGGGCAAGAGGGTTTAATGAAAAGTGATTGTGGCTAATATCTTTTCTTATGACAGGTACCCACCTTACTAGGTTCCCTTTTGGATTGTTTTTACTAATGTTATTGGGTTTTTGTCGCATTTCGAGAGTGTGAACTCGTGTCTATGTTATTAATATTGAAAAATGCTAATTAAAATATGTTTACAAAAAAAAACTGTCTTTGCCACAGCCACCATTCTTGTTCTCCTGTTTATACTCAAAGTTGATGTCTGACATAGAAGTAAATGCCCTCCTGTCTTAAAATCCTACCAAGGAAAGCCCATTACATCTTTGTGGATTTCTATCCAATAAACTTCCCTCAGCCGAATCCAACTGCAATTATTGGGGATAGAGAGTTGTTGGCTATAATTTTGTCATAAGGAATGGTAGCACTTGCTTAAAGGTACTACCTTACCTATTCTAATTTTTGGAGACTTTTCTGAGGCCAAACATTTATCTTCATGACAGACTAGATTGGCTCTCTTCCTTTCCTGATTCTATGATATGGCCTCCTTTCTTCCTAACACTAAGAACGCTAAAGAAGGTACTCTGTCTTCCTAATTTTCCTCCAAACTTAAAGAAGAGAAAAACCCTAGGCAAGTCATACCTGCTGATCGTATTTTAGCCACCATATCAGTCTCATCTCTCCTTTGTGTGCCCAGATTCTCGCAACTTAAAGCTATGCTCCTTCCAAAAAGCCTGGTTAAAGGTACTTTGGGGGACATGTATCATTGCATTTAGACAATTTTTCACGTCTACAAATTTTGCGCAATTGCGCTTTTTTTGCATAGAGTTGCGTTTTTTTTGGTGGACAGTTTTCTAAAGTTGTCACCAGTTTGGTCTACCGTACACCACCTAATCCAGCGGACTGGTATTTATCAATTGCTCAAAAAAAAAGTAGATGGTTTTTTTTGCGCAATTGCGCTTTTTTGCAAGAAAAGTAGTCTAAACCTAAGAGTGCTAGCAAGGACTCGTAGAAAATGGCAGACGGTGGAAGATGCAGGTGGGGGATGCAGGAGCCATCTCTCAGCACTGCAGTACTACAACTACTCCCATCATGGGACAGAATCTGCCCCATAATGGGAGTAGTTGTAGTACCGGAGCGCTGAGAGACGCACATCCCCTGTCTGCGGGACTCTATTGTGACTGTTAGGACTACTACTCCCATCATGGACAGACTCTGTCCATGATGGGAGTTGTAGTCCTGGGGCTGAAGGACAGATCGCAGCAGGTCATTCTCCAGAGACCCGCTGCGATCTGCATTTATTAACTTAAAAAGCCGGCGGTATATGCGGCTCCAATGCGCTGCCGCCGCCTCCCGTATACAGATGTCACGATTCATAATCCCCGCCTCCGGGAGAGGGGAGCTCTGATTGGTGGAAAGCTATTCACCACTATACACCAATCAGAGCTCCTGTCTTCTGGCGGGGATTATGGATTGTGACAGGTCTATACAGGGGAGCGAGTGGAGCCGCTTCTACAGTATATAATTGTTATGTGTACTGTACCCCCCCCCAGACTAATACTGACCCCTTCTATAGTGAGCGCTGGGACCGCTGTGTGATTGACAGGTCCCCAGCGCAAGTGTCCGGCCCCACTAACCTTTATATGTTATAAATCTTTATGATACACACTGCCCGTCCTCCTCTTCATTCTTCTGATACCGGAGACGAGCGGCTTCTGCTTTCACTATATTCAGAGCGCCCCCTGCCGTTGTCTGACCCCAGCCCTGTGCAGTGTGGAGGCAGGGAGGGGGCGCTCTGTCTATAGACTATGATACAGAAGCCGCTCGTCTCCGGCATCAGAAGAATGAAGAGGAGGACGGGCAGTGTGTATCATAAAGATTTATAACATGTAAAGGTCAGTGGGGCCGGACACTTGCGCTGGGGACCTGTCAATCACACAGCAGTCCCAGCGCTCACTATAGAAGGGGTCAGTATTAGTCTGGGGGGGGGGGGGTACAATACACATAACAATTATATACTGTAGAAGCGGCTCGACTCGCTCCCCTGTATAGACCTGTCACAATTCATAATCCCCACCAGAAGACAGGAGCTCTGATTGGTGTATAGTGGTGAATAGCTTTCCACCAATCAGAGCTCCGGTCTCCCGGCGGCGGGGATTATGAATCGTGACATCTGTATACAGGAGGCGGCGGGGAGTGCAGTGTTGCCGCTGGCTTTTTAAGTTAATAAATGCAGATCGCAGGGGGTCTCTGAAGAATGACCTGCTGCGATCTGTCCTTCAGCCCGAGGACTACAACTCCCATCATGGACAGAGTCTGTCCATGATGGGAGTAGTAGTCCTAACAGTCACAATACAGTTTCACAGCTGGGGGATGTGTAAGACCCATCCCTCAGCACTGCGGTACTACAACTACTCCCATCATGGGACACAAAATTTCCCATGATGGGAGTAGTAGTCCAAGGGCAGACTGACGGATCTCAGGGGTCTCACTCTTGAGACCCCTTGCAACTTCTCCGCCCCTGCCTCCTAGTGATGACATCATTAGGGGGTGGAGCTTCACAGTCCAGGCCTGAAGCCAGGGTGGTAAGTATGGCTCTGTTCTCATTATTCGTTTTGCATAATGGGAACAGAGCCTTTTTGGCAGTGTGTTCCCAAACAGGGAGACTCCAACTGTTGTTTACCTACAACCCCCATGATGGGAGTTGTAGTTTAGCAACAATTGGAGGCTCCCTCTTTAGGAACACACTGCATTATGTGCGCTCTCCCCAGGGGAGAGCGCCAAAAATGTACTGACCCATTTTTCGTGTTTTTATTTTCTTGTCATTTCAGATAAGTGAATGCAGAGGACTACCTGAGATTCGGTGGAGTGTGACGATGACTAGCATTTTTTTAATGTCAATAAAAGGGTTAACGAGGGCTGTGGGGGAGTGTTTTTTTAAATACATTTTTTATTTCATGTGTTGTGTTTTTTATAATTGAAATTTCAGGTTTAGTAGTGGAAGCTATCTTGTAGACGGAATCTATTACTAAGCTGGGCTTAGCGTTAGCCCCGAAAACAGCTAGCGCTAACCCCCAATTATTACCCGGTACTCACCGCCACAGGGGTGCCGGGAAGAGCCGGTACCAACAGGGCCGGAGCATCAAAAATAGCGCTCCTGGGCCTAGGCGGTAACAGGCTGGGGTTATTTAGGCTGGGGAGGGCCAGTAACAATGGTCCTCGTCCATCCTGGTAATGTCAGGCTGTTGCTGATTGGTTGGTGTCTGATTGACACTGAAAATATGGGGAAGCCTATGTGTTGTTGTTTATAGGAATAAAAAAAAGTGTGTGGTTCCCCATATTTTCAGTGTCAGTCAGATACCAACCAATCAGCAACAGCCTGACGTTACCAGGGTGGGCGAGGACCATTGTTACTGGCTCTCCCCAACCTAAATAACCCCAGCCAGGAGCGCTATGTTTGACACTCCAGGCCTGTTGGTACTGGCTCTTCCCGGCAACCGTGTGGCGGTGGGTAACTGGGTAATAATTGGGGGTTAGCTATAGCTGTTTTTTTGGCTAACGCTAAGCCCGGCATTGAAAAAAAAATGTATTTAAAAAAAAAATAAAAATCCCCACACAGCCCTCATTAAACCTTTTATTGACATTAAAAAAAAGCTGGTCATCATCGCAATACACTGAATCTGACGTAGTCCTCCCCATTCATGTATCTGAAATGAGAAAAAAAAAAGGTTAGGACATCATTTGCGATCTCACCTGTGGAGTGCGTCCATACTGCAGTGTGTAACAGGGAGCCTCCAATTGTTCTTGTCTGCCTACTTTATCCTGTATATACAGTCATCTATAGATGGCTTTATATACAGGAGAGCGCACAAAGATTTAACTCAGAGCTGCAGTGTGGGTTAACTCTTTCCTTGCTGGGCTCCTGTATAGTATACATGGATACACCATGCCCCCTGTATACTATACAGCGGGCGGAGGTCAGTAGTGATGCTCTGCACCCTGTATATGTATATGCTATACATCACTCCTTACACTCCGTGGGGCGGGCGCTCTGCATCCGACCCATGGAGTAGTACCTGCAGTGAAAAAAATGCACACAGGGTACAAAAATGTTTGTTTCCGCACACCAGCAAAAATGCAAGAAAAAACACAAGGGGAGAGATTAATCAAAACCTATGTAGAGGAAGAGCGGTTCCTCCTTTCATTTTTGTAAAGAAGCAATCTGATTGGTTGCCATGGGCAACTGCACTACTCTTCCTCTGTAGAGTTTTTGATAAATCTCCCCCAAGAAAAATTACCTAAATGCAGGAAAAGCTGGGACCGTTTTTCAGGCGTTTTTGCTGGTGGACAAAAAAAAACCTCAGTGGAATCCTGAAAAACAATAGAACAAAATCCCAGCGTCCAGGATACAACACTATTCCTGTGAGGTGTAGAACAGGTCTACAAATAGAACTTTGTGGAGATTTAGAGCATTGCACGAAATTTATCATGGGGCTTGCACAAGTTTGATAAATTTGGAGAAATTGCTCCAAATTTAGACCAACCAAAATGATCTACAAAAAACGTCTACCAACAACAACATTGATACATCTCCCCCTTTGTGCCCAAAATCTGCTACCTTTGTACTATGATTGCAAAGCAGCTGGGCATTCTGGGAAAAATCAGTTATTGTGCATCCTATTGTGAAAATTCTGGTGGCCCAATCCAAGTAACGATAGCTCTATTATAGTATTGGAGGCCTAGACAAGAGAGAAATTGCACTATACACACAGGTGAGACTCTGTATGTAAAGGATTGGACAAAATTACACTCCATCACCTTCTGGAAGCTGCAAGAATCTATGACATTTCTCAGTCAATTGAATACTATCCATCGTGGAAGCTGATGTATACAGTATAAAAACAATAAGCAGAGTTGATTCTGCGTACTCTTTTAAGAACTCCATATTATGTTATATGCTATGAGGCAGGATACATGCTAGTTTTACGATTTACATAATACGGCCTTTCTTTTGTAATACAAGACAAGGTCATGCAATATAGATTTTTCATAAGCTCCCCCAAAACATGAAGTTTTGTCTGACTTTTTGCTGTCCCTTATGGAGTCGTGACTGAAACAGATGTGATCTACTTTTTCTCCACTAGAGGTGTACACCACGTAAAGTGACTCTGATTCGCTCAAGCTGTTGTCATGGTTGAAGTAAACCTGCCTTTTCATTCAATTCTCGAAGCAGCCTTTATAAGAAAAAAGGTTTATATTTTTCTCTGCTCAAGTGCTAATTCTCTGTTTACAACTTTGTTTGCAGCAGTGATGCTATACCATACTTACTGGCATTTTCACTATTGCAAGGTAAGCAAAGACGGGTGGGGGGGGGGGACTGGTAGGGGTATGACAAGGGAGAATCGGTGCTGGAGCAACATGAGATTTACTGATAAGTTTTTTTTTGTTTTTTTTTAATTGTCACCTGTTTATGCTGCCCAAATTTGGGGCAGGATAAAACAGGTGAAGGCATTGTGATCCTAACACACTATTGCCCTCATTTACTAGTGGAGTGTTGGTTTGTGTTTGACTTTTGCTTTTCAGACCTTTTATACATAACAGTAGAGGTAAGGAGAAGCACTGTGATCAGGATTCCAGATCTGTCTGGGTGCTCAGCTTCAGGAACAGACCAATTCCCAAATAGATATCATAGAGAGGTAGAAGCGGCACTCCAAAATGTAATCAAAAAATCGTGGGTTTATTCACACATCTGTGCAAAGCGACGTTTCGGCTCAACAATAGAGCCTTTCTCAAGCATAGTTAACAGTGTATCACAGTGTATACATAAGCCTTCACAATCAGAACAGTGTACAAAATACTCGAGAGACCGTGATCGGTCACATATAACAGTGTTAAATATACAGTCATATATTGTCATGTATAATGCATACAATTCCAAAGTGCAATCAGGTTCAGTGCCAGTGTACAGTGCACAGAAATGATAAAGTTCATCATCAGTCAGGTTTTAAGGGCGGCGCTCAACTGATGATGGGAACGTAGAGATCCAATCATATTTATTCTTCACTGGGACATGATGTGTTTGTAAACAATGCAAGTGCGCAGATGCCGGATTGCTGTATCCGGTCTCAGCCCGAAGTCTTCAGCGCAAAAATTCCCCAAGTGTTTGGTGCTCCATGTCGAGTACTGGCACGTTTAAGGGCAACATCCTAATACATAAATATAGCACAGCTGATGACTATACTACTGTCTCAATAGTAAGGCAGAGTATAAAATAAGTAAGTAATATACATAATCCATCTAACTCAATATTTATATAGTACATTGTATAAGGTCTGCTGATGCAGTGTCTCAAATGGGGGTCTGTCCTATGGACAGAAGGACCAGCAATTACAGTGCAGTGCATTCTGAAGGGGCATTGTCTTTAGGGTATATATGCTCTTCAGAGTCAATACCCCTCGGGTTACAGAGGAGAGAGCTTAAGCCGAAGTGTTCTGGTCCCCTATCCAGGACTCCTGAACACATTCTGGCTATCTAAATTAACCTCTTGCCCCTATTTCAGGGCTGCCATACTTGCAAGTGGTACAAGGGGTGATGCGCTTCCCAGTAAGGCTGCCCTGGGTGCATTCACACCACATTTTTGCAATACAGTTCCTGTATACGTTTTCTATGTGAAAACCGTATGGAACCGTATTGAAAACCATATGCATTGACTCTCCATTGAAAACCGTATGCAAAAAGATGTATCCGATTGTGTCTGTTTTGCATCCTGTAATGTTTTGTCAGTTTTTTCCCGTACCCAAAACCGTAGCCTATCACAGTTTTTGGTCCGGGTGAAAAACTGTATTAAACTGTATACTTTTTTTTCAACATGGGAGTCAATGGGAACCGTGCAGAACTGTATGTGCGTACGGTTCCATCCGGTTTTCACCATACCGTTTTTGACTTTGTAGTTTTTTTTTCTTGGAATTTCAATCAAACAAGTGAAATTTCATTCATAATGGAGTTAAAAGTTAAAAATGTATACGTTTTTTTTTCTTAAAAAAACGGATGCAACCTGACATCATTTTTAGACCGTATAAGGTTTTTAATTGTATGCTGGTTAAAATTTGTACACACATTTAAACATGCAGTTTAGTCCGGTTTTGAGGAATCAGTTTTTCATCAAAAACCTGATACGGGAACTGTATTGCAAAAACGTGGTGTGAATGCAGCCTAAGGTATTTTGATACCAGATCTTGTAACCGCTGGCGACTTCTGGCTGAGACCGGATACAACGATCCGGCATCTCCGCACTTTCATTGTTTACAAACACATGATATTCCAGTGAAGAATGAATATGATTGGATCTCTACGTTCCCGTCATCAGGTGAGCGCCGCCCTTGAAATCGGACCGATGATAAACTTTATGTTACGCCGAGCGCTCCGGGTCCCTGCTCCTCCCCGGAGCGCTCACGGCGTCTCTCTCCCTGCAGCGCCCCGGTCAGACCCGCTGACCGGGAGCGCTGCACTGACATTGCCGGCGGGGATGCGATTCGCATAGCGGGACGCGCCCGCTCGCGAATCGCATCCCAAGTCACTTACCCGTCCCGGTCCCCGGCTGTCTAGGGCGTGCGCGCGCGCCAGCTCTCTGAGACTTAAAGGGCCAGTGCACCAATGATTGGTGCCTGGCCCAATTAGCCTGATTAGCTTCCACCTGCTCCCTGGCTATAATACCTCACTTCCCCTGCAATCCCTTGCCGGATCTTGTTGCCTTGTGCCAGTGAAAGCGTTTAGTGTTGTCCAAGCCTGTGTTACCTGATCTCCTGCTATCCATATTGACTACGAACCTTGCCGCCTTCCCCGACCTTCTGCTACGTCTGACCTTGCCTCTGCCTAGTCCTTCTGTCCCACGCCTTCCCAGCAGTCAGCGAGGTTGAGCCGTTGCTAGTGGATACGACCTGGTTGCTACCGCCGCAGCAAGACCATCCCGCTTTGCGGCGGGCTCTGGTGAACACCGGTAGCCACTTAGAACCGGTCCACCGACACGGTCCACGCCAATCCCTCGTTGACACAGTGGATCCACAACCTGTAAGCCGAATCGTGACAGTAGATCCGGCACTGGATCCCGCTGAGGTGCCGCTGCCAAGTCTCGCTGACCTTACCACGGTGGTCGCTCAGCAATCGCAGCAAATTGCCCAACAAGGACAGCAGCTGTCGCAGTTGACCGCCACGTTACAGCAACTTCTGCCTCTGCTACAGCAGCAACCATCTCCTCCGCCAGCTCCTGCGCCTCCTCCGCAGCGAGTGGCCGCTCCTAGCCTCCGCTTGTCCCTGCCGGACAAATTTGATGGGGCCTCTAGACTCTGCCGTGGATTTTTGTCTCAATGTTCCCTGCATATGGAGATGCTGTCGGACCTATTTCCTACAGAACGGTCTAAGGTGGCATTCGTAGTGAGCCTTCTTTCTGGAAAGGCCTTGTCTTGGGCCACACCGCTCTGGGACCGCAATGATCCTGCCACAGCCACAGTCCAGTCCTTCTTCGCTGAAGTCCGTAGTGTCTTCGAGGAACCAGCCCGAGCTTCTTCTGCCGAGACTGCCCTGCTGAACCTGGTCCAGGGTAATTCTTCAGTAGGCGAGTACGCCATCCAATTTCGTACTCTCGCTTCCGAATTATCTTGGAAAAACGAGGCTCTCTGCGCGACCTTTAAAAAAGGCCTATCCAGTAACATCAAGGATGTGCTGGCCGCACGAGAGATTCCTGCCAACCTGCAAGAACTTATCCATTTGGCCACCCGCATTGACATGCGTTTTTCTGAGAGACACCAGGAGCTCCGCCAGGAAAAAGACCTAGATCTCTGGGCACCTCTCCCACAGTATCCTTTGCAATCTACGCCTGGACCTCCCGCCGAGGAGGCCATGCAAGTGGATCGGTCTCGCCTGACCCAGGAAGAGAGGAATCGCCGTAGGGAAGAAAATCTTTGTCTGTACTGTGCCAATACCGAACATTTCTTGCTGGATTGCCCTATTCGTCCTCCACGTCTAGAAAACGCACGCACGCACCCAGCTCATGTGGGTGTGGCGTCTCTTGGTTCGAAGTCTGCTTCTCCACGTCTCACGGTGCCCGTGCGGATTTCTCCTTCTGCCAACTCCTCCCTCTCAGCCGTGGCCTGCTTGGACTCTGGTGCCTCTGGGAATTTTATTCTGGATTCTTTGGTGAATAAGTTCTGCATTACGGTGACCCGTCTCGTCAAGCCGCTCTACATTTCCGCGGTCAACGGAGTTAGATTGGATTGCACCGTGCGTTACCGCACAAAACCCCTCTTAATGTGCATTGGACCCATCACGAAATGATTGAATTTTTCGTCCTTCCCAACTGCACCTCTGAGGTCCTCCTCGGTCTGCCATGGCTCCAGCTTCATTCTCCCACCCTTGACTGGACCACCGGGGAGATCAAGAACTGGGACTCTGCTTGCCACAAGAAATGCCTCTCCTCCCCTCCCAGTCCCGTCAGGCAAGCCTCAGTGCCTCCTCCTACACCTGGTTCCCCCAAGGCTTATCAGGACTGTACCTTGCCTCCCCATGGCCCCCGTCCTGGTGACACCCTGCCCCGTGCCAAGCTTCACCCTCTGCCCTCCCTCCCCATTCCCACTCCTACTGTACTGCCTGCCTTTGAGGAAACCCTACAATCACTCCCGGTGTCCTCGTCCCATGTGAAGCAGTTGCCGGACAAAGAAAGGGGGAGACCTAAGGGGGGGGGTACTGTTACGCCGAGCGCTCCGGGTCCCTGCTCCTCCCCGGAGCGCTCACGTCGTCTCTCTCCCTGCAGCACCCCGGTCAGACCCGCTGACCGGGAGCGCTGCACTGACATTGCCGGCGGGGATGCAATTCGCATAGCGGGACGCGCCCGCTCGCGAATTGCATCCCAAGTCACTTACCCATCCCGGTCCCCGGCTGTCATGTTCTGGCACGCGCGGCTCCGCTCTCTAGGGCGCGTGCGCGCCAGCTCTCTGAGACTTAAAGGGCCAGTGCACCAATGATTGGTGCCTGGCCCAATTAGCCTGATTAGCTTCCACCTGCTCCCTGGCTATAATACCTCACTTCCCCTGCACTCCCTTGCCGGATCTTGTTGCCTTGTGCCAGTGAAAGCGTTTAGTGTTGTCCAAGCCTGTGTTACCTGATCTCCTGCTATCCATATTGACTACGAACCTTGCCGCCTTCCCCGACCTTCTGCTACGTCTGACCTTGCCTCTGCCTAGTCCTTCTGTCCCACGCCTTCCCAGCAGTCAGCGAGGTTGAGCCGTTGCTAGTGGATACGACCTGGTTGCTACCGCCGCAGCAAGACCATCCCGCTTTGCGGCGGGCTTTGGTGAACACCGGTAGCCACTTAGAACCGGTCCACCGGCACGGTCCACGCCAATCCCTCGCTGACACAGTGGATCCACAACCTGTAAGCCGAATCGTGACACTTTATAATTTATGTGCACTGTACACTGGCACTGAACCTGATTGCACTTTGGAATTGTATGTATTATACATGACAATATATGACTGTATATTTAACACTGTTATATGTGACCGATCACGGTCTCTCGAGTATTTTGTACACTGTTGTCATTTGTGTGAAGGACACCCTCCTTATTTGCATGTGTGATTAGGGGGCTTATATATACACACTGTGATACACTGTTAACTATGCTTGAGAAAGGCTCTATTGTTGAGCCGAAATGTCGCTTTGCACAGATGTGTAAATAAACCCATGATTTTTTTTATTACATTTTGGAGTGCCGCTTCTACCTTTCTTTGATATATTTTATACATATATGTATATACACACATATAGATAGGTGTATTACAATGAGTATGGATATATATATATATATATATATATATATTCATTAATTTTTGATCCACCATTATTACTGAAACAATAGGAGGGGAAAAAAACGCGTTGGAAAGACTACAAAAATAAAACAGAATCGCTTGAAAAAGACGAGGCAGGCAAAGGAGCAAACAGCCAGAGAATTTACTCCACTTTCTGAAACTTTATACATGTTTTAAAGCAGTGATCCCCAAACTGTGGCCCTCCAGATGTTGCAAAACTACAATTCCCAGCATGCCTGGACAGCCGTTGGCTGTCCAGGCATGCTGGGAGTTGTAGTTTTGCAACATGTGGAGGGCCACAGTTTGAGGACCACTGTTTTAAAGTGTAGGGTTTTCTTACCAGAAAATTCACATGAGTTTCAGAGTGGTTTTCAGAAAAGCTAAGTGATTTTGGATGAAATGTAGTTTTTTTTTTTCACTCAGAGTGATTCAGATTCAGATGGGTTTTTTTGCCGCACGTTCCGTGCGACAGAATTTAGGCGCAAAACCCGACAAAAAGAGTCGGAATCCTGTAGTAAATGAGGGCCCTATGATTTACTCTAAACCACTTGAGCATACATCAGGTGATAGCTTCCTTTTAAACACCTGGACACTTTAATTTAGGCCTTCTTCCTTGGTGCCTGGAAAAGCTGAGCCTACTGGCAGGTGGTATAATGCAGTGTCCACATAATACACTGCTCAAGAAATAAAGGGAACACTAAGATAACACATCGTAGAAATCTTGTGAAATACTTTTGACTTTACATAGTTGAATGTGCTGACAACAAAATCTCACAAAAATTATCAATGGAAATCAAATTTATCAACCCATGGAGGTCTGGATATGGAGTCACACTCAAAATCAAAGTGGAAAACCACACTACAGGCTGATCCAACTTTGATGTAATGTCCTTAAAGGAAATCTGTCATCAGAATCACCCGCACTAAACCTGTTACACAGGCTTGTAGTGCGGATGATCCTGATTAAAACGCTCCTTACCTGGTTAAAAATGGTTCAGCGGTTCTTAAGATATCTTTATTTTTAGTTTTCTGTTATTCCCTGGCTTGGGACTCAGTGGGAGGTGTTATCATCTGGGACTCGGCCACACGTCACTCTAGCTGGGCGGAGCTGCCGCCCGGCTCATGAATATTCATGAACTTATCCTCCTGGTCTAATTCTTCTTTCTCGGTCTGTTTGTGAATAAAAACACCCTCCGTCCCTCCCTTCCTCCCACCCCCGGCTTTTCACTTATGCAGCCCGTCTTCTTACTCAAGGGCCGCAGCTTGAGTGAAGCTGGGGGGAGAACGCCGCTTGCGGGTGTACGGAACGCGGCGCATGTGCGGCCCTCCACACCAGACCGAGAAAGAAGAATTAGACCAGGAGGATAAGTTCATGAATATTCATGAGCCGGGCGGCAGCTCCGCCCAGCTAGAGTGACGTGTGGCCGAGTCCCAGATGATAACACCTCCCACTGAGTCCCAAGCCAGGGAATAACAGAAAACTAAAAATAAAGATATCTTAAGAACCGCTGAACCATTTTTAACCAGGTAAGGAGCATTTTAATCAGGATCACCCGCACTACAAGCCTAAGTGTAACAGGTTTAGTGCGGGTGATTCTGATGACAGATTTCCTTTAAAACAAGTCACAATGAGGCTCAGTAGTGTGTGTGGCCTCCACATGTCCGTATGACCTCCCTACAATGCCTGGGCATGCTCCTGATGAGGTGGTTGATGGTCTTCTCAGGGATGTTCTCCCAGACCCGGACTAAAGCATCCGCCAACTCCTGGACAGTCTGTGGTGCAACGTGGTGTTGGTGGATGGAGCGAGACATGATGCCCCAGATGTGCTCATTCGCATTCAGGTCTGGGGAACGGGCGGGCCAGTCCACAGCATCAATGCCTTCCTCTTGCAGAAACTGCTGACACACTCCAGCCACATGAGGTCTAGCATTGTCTTGCATTAGGAGGAACCCAAGGCCAACCACACAGCATATGGTCTCACAAGGGGTCTGAGGATCTCATCTCGGTACATAGTAGCAGTGAGGCTACCTCTGGCAAGCACATAGAGGGCTATGTGGCCCCCAAAAAAATGCCACCCCACACCATTACTGACCCACCGCCAAACCGGTCATGCTGGAGGATGTTGCAGGCAGCAGAACATTCTCCACGGCGTTTCCAGACTCTGTCACGTCTGTCACATGTGCTCAGTGACAGACTGTGAAGAGCACAGGGCGCCAGGGGCGAATTTGCCAGTCTTGGTGTTCTCTGGCAAATGCCAAACAGCCTGTATGGTTTCTGACCGTTTGAGGGGACACATGCACATTTGTGGCCTGCTGGAGGTAATTTTGCAGGGCTCTAGAGTGCTCCCCCTGCTCCTCCTTGCACAAAGGCGAAGGTTGCGGTCCTGCTGCTGGGTTGTTGCCCACCTACGGCCTCCTTCACATCTCCTGATGTACTGGCCTGTCTCCTGGTAGCGCCTCCATGCCCTGGACACTAAGCTGACAGACACGGCAAACCTTCTTGCCACAGCTTGCATTTATGTGCCATCATGGATGAGCTGCACTACCTGAGCCACTTGTGTGGGTTGTAGACTCTGTCTCATGCTACCACTAGAGTGAAAGTACCGCCAGCATTCAAAAGTTACCAAAACATCAGCCAGGAAGCATAGCAACTGAGAAGTGGTCTGTAGTCACCACCTGCAGAACCACTCCTTTATTGGGGGTGTCTGGCTAATTGCCTATAATTTCCACCTGTTGTCCATTCCATTTGCACAACAGCATGAGAAATTGATTGTCAATCAGTGTTGCTTCCTGAGTGGACAGTGTGATTTCACAGAAGTGTGATTGACTTGGAGTTACATTGTAACATCAGCTCTCCGGCCTGACACGCTGGCTGTGAGCGCTCTCTTGACATTTCCCCGCTGCTGGCGGGGCTGGGATTCGCATCGTGGGACGCACTGGCATGCGAATCCCAGCATGTCACTCACCTCCCTGGTCTTCCTGGTCTCGCAGCCCTGGAGTGTGTGCCCTCGCCTCCTAGGGCGCACGCACGACAGAGCTCTTTCATTTAAAGAGCCAGTACTTCCCTAATTAGTCACAAGGCTTCCAAACAGAAAGTGAAGTGCTGGCACTGCTCTCCCTCTATGCTCTCCCTTGAATGGTCTATGTTCGCACTCTAGCTAGCAGCGTATCTTCATGTGGTGGTGCTCATGTACTATAGTAGTGTCAAGATATGTACAAATCCGTATGTTAGAGAAGAAAGTACAGGCAACTCACCACGTTGTTGTAACTTCGTGTTTATTGCTGGGACATGCAGGCAAAGCGGCTCCACGCCACACCGGGATGCCGAACACTAGTGAGTTAACCGATGACAGCTGTTTCTTTCCATTCAGGAATTTATGCTACACTACCTAATGTGGGGGATTTATATACACTACCTAATGTGGGGAATTTATGCTACACTACCTAATGTGGGGGATTTATATATACCACCTAATGTGGGGGATTTATGCTACACTACCTAATGTGGGGGATTTATATACACTACCTAATGTGGGGGATTTATGCTGCGCTACACTACCTAATGTGGGGAATTTATGTTACACTACCTAATGTGGGGGATTTATATACACTACCTAATGTGGGGAAGTTATGCTACACTACCTAATGTGGGGGATTTATATATACTACCTAATGTAGGGGATTTATTCTGTGCTACACCTAATGTGGGGGATTTATGCTAGAAACAATGGGTGATGGGGGGCTCAATCTATCCAATACATGACATGGGTGCTCTACAAGTGTGCAAAAAAGCAATGTAATCCAACAAGACAAACAGACCGCACACTATTATAGAGAGCACACAAATAATTTATAAGAATTCCATAATTTTATTAAGTACAAAAAAAGGGGGAAAAGGGCACATATAAATTTAATACATGTACAAAATAGTGAACCAAGCTCTAAAACCAATTAAAAAGGCTCATTAGGAGCCACAACACAGTCCTAGCCAGGGGCCATGAACCCCCTAGGCTAGTAAACCACCGTCCTGAAATATACAATAAACATATGACATGTACCATCCGTGTCACAATGAATGAACAGCACTATGTGCAGGTAGGAAGGTATGATGCAATAGTATAGTCTAGCAGAGTCAATTCATAAATACCAACTGAATATATGCACAAATAGAAAACCCTGACCATACAACAGGGGGTTCATGGCCCCTGGCTAGGACTGTGTTGTGGCTCCTAATGAGCCTTTTTAATTGGTTTTAGAGCTTGGTTCACTATTTTGTACATGTGTTAAGTTTATATGTGCCTTTTCCCCCCTTTTTTTGTACTTAATAAAATTATGGAATTCTTATAAATTATTGGTGTGCTCTCTATAATAGTGTGTGGTCTGTTTGTCTTGTGGGGATTTATGCTACACTACCTAATGTGGGGGATTTATATACACTAACTAATATGGGGAGTTTATGCTACGCTACACCTAATGTGGGGAATTTATGCTACCCTACCTAATGTGGGGGATTTATATACACTACCTAATGTGGGGAATTTATTCTACACTACCTAATGTGGGGGATTTATATACACTACCTAATGTGGGAAAGTTATGCTACGCTACACCTAATGTGGGAAATTTATGCTACACTACCTAATGTGGGGGATTTATATACACTACCTACTGTGGGGGATTTATACTGCGCTACAATACCTAATGTGGGGAATTTATGCAACACTACCTAATGTGGGGGATTTATATACACTACCTAATGTGGGGGATTTATGCTGCGCTACAATACCTAATGTGGGGAATTTATACTAAACTACCTAATGTGGGGGCTTTATATACACTATCTAATGTGGGGGATTTATGCTGCGCTACACTACCTAATGTGGGGAATTTATGCTGCGCTATACTACCTAATGTGGGGAATTTATGCTACACTACCTAATGTGGGGGATTTATATACACTACCTAATGTGGGGAATTTATGCTACAATACCTAGTGTGGGGGATTTATATATACTACCTAATGTGGGGGATTTATTCTGTGCTACACCAAATGTGGGGATTTATGCTACACTACCTAATGTGGGGGATTTATATACACTACCTAATGTGGGGAATTTATGCTACACTACCTAATGTGGGGGATTTATATACACTAACTAATGTGAGGAGTTTATGCTACGCTACACCTAATGTGGGAAATTTATGCTACACTACCTATTGTGGGGGATTTATATACACTACCTAACGTGGAGGATTTATGCTGCGCTACACTACCTAATGTGGGGGATGTATTCTGCGCTACACTACCTAATGTGGGGAATTTATGCTACACTACCTAATGTGGGGGATTTATATACACTACCTAATGTGGGGAATTAATGCTACACTACCTAATGTGGGGGATTTATATACACTACCTAATGTGGGGGATTTATGCTACACTACCTAATGTGGGGAATTTATGCTATACTACCTAATGTTGGGAATTTATGCTACACTACCTAATGTGAGTAATTTATGCTACACTACCTAATGTGGGGAATTTATGCTACACTACCTAATGTGAGGAATTTATGCTACACTACCTAATGTGGGGGATTTATGCTACACTACCTAAAGTGAGGAATTTATGCTACACTACCTAATGTGGGGAATTTATGCTACACTACCTAATGTGAGGAATTTATGCTACACTACCTAATGTGGGGGATTTATATACACTACCTATTGTGGGGGATTTATATACACTACCTAACGTGGGGGATTTATGCTGCGCTACACTACCTAATGTGGGGAATTTATGCTACACTACCTAATGTGGGGGATTTATATACACTACCTAATGTGGGGGATTTATTCTGTGCTACACCTAATGTGGGGGATTAATGCTACACTACCTAATGTGGGGGATTTATATACACTACCTAATGTGGGGAATTTATCCTATGCTACACTTAATGTGGGGAATTTATGCTGCGCTACACCTAATGTGGGGAATCTATGCTACACTACCTAATGTTGGGGATTGATATACACTTCCTAATGTGGGGAATTTATGCTACACTACCTAATGTGGGGGATTTATATACACAACCTAATGTGGGGAATTTATGCTTCACTACCTAATGTGGGGGATTTATATACATTACCTAATGTGGGGGATTTATATACACTACCTAATGTGGGGAATTGATGCTACGCTACACCTAATGTGGGGAATTTATGCTGCGCTACAACTAATGTGGGGAATCTATGCTATACTACCTAATGTGGGGGATTGATATACACTTCCTAATGTGGGGAATTTATGCTACACTACCTAATGTGGGGGATTTATATACACAACCTAATGTGGGGAATTGATGCTTCACTACCTAATGTGGGAGATTTATGCTACACTACCTAATGTGGGGATTTTATGCTACACTACCTAATGTGGGGGATTTATATACACTACCTAATGTGGGGGATTTATGCTACGCTACACCTAATGTGGGAAATTTATGCTACACTACCTATTGTGGGGGATTTATATACACTACCTAATGTGGAGGATTTATGCTGCGCTACACTACCTAATGTGGGGGATTTATGCTGCGCTACACTACCTAATGTGGGGAATTTATGCTACACTACCTAATGTGGGGGATTTATTCTGTGCTACGCCTAATGTGGGGGATTTATGCTACACTACCTAATGTGGGGGATTTATATACACTACCTAATGTGGGGAATTAATGCTACACTACCTAATATGGGGAATTTATGCCACACTACCTAATGTGGGGAATTTATGCTACACTACCTAATGTGGGGAATTTATGCTACACTACCTAATGTGAGGAATTTATGCTACACTACCTAATGTGGGGAATTTATGCTACACTACCTAATGTGGGGAATTTATGCTACACTACCTAATGTGAGGAATTTATGCTACACTACCTAATGTGGGGGATTTATGCTACACTACCTAATGTGGGGAATTTATGCTACACTACCTAATGTGAGGAATTTATGCTACACTACCTAATGTGGGGGATTTATGCTGCACTACCTAAAGTGAGGAATTTATGCTACACTACCTAATGTGGGGGATTTATGCTACACTACCTAATATGAGGAATTTATGCTACACTACCTAATGTGGGGGATTTATGCTACACTACCTATTGTGGGGGATTTATATACACTACCTAACGTGGGGGATTTATGCTACACTACCTAATGTGGGGGATTTATATACACTACCTCATGTGGGGAATTTATGCTACACTACCTAATGTGGGGGATTTATATATACTACCTAATGTGGGGGATTTATGCTACACTACCCAATGTGGGGGATTTATATACACTACCTAATGTGGGGAATTTATGCTGCGCTACACCTAATGTGGGGAGTTGATGCTACACTACCTAATGTGGGGGATTTATATACACTACCTAATGTGGGGAATTTATGCTACACTACCTAATGTGGGGGATTTATATACACTACCTAATGTGGGGAATTTATGCTACGCTACACCTAATGTGGGGAATTTATGCTGCGCTACAACTAATGTGGGGAATCTATGCTATACTACCTAATGTGGGGGATTGATATACACTTCCTAATGTGGGGAATTTATGCTACACTACCTAATGTGGGGGATTTATATACACAACCTAATGTGGGGAATTGATGCTTCACTACCTAATGTGGGGGATTTATGCTACACTACCTAATGTGGGGATTTTATGCTACACTACCTTATGTGGGGAATTTATGCTACACTATCTAATGTGGGGAATTTATGCTACACTACCTAATGTGAGGAATTTATGCTACACTTCCTAATGTGGGGGATTTATGCTACACTACCTAATGTGGGGAATTTATGCTACACTACCTAATGTGGGGGATTTATGCTACACTACCTAATGTGGGGAAATTATGCTACACTACCTAATGTGGGGGATTCATGCTACACTACCTAATGTGAGGAATTTATGCTACACTACCTAATGTGGGGGATTTATATACACAGCCTAATGTGGGGAATTTATGCTTCACTACCTAATGTGGGGGATTTATATACACAACCTAATGTGGGGAATTTATGCTTCACTACCTAATATGGGGGATTTATATACACTACCTAATGTGGGGGATTAATATACACTACCTAATGTGGGGAATTGATGCTACGCTACACTTAATGTGGGGAATTTATGCTACACTACCTATTGTGGGGGATTTATATACACTACCTAACGTGGGGGGTTTATGCTACACTACCTAATGTGGTGAATTTATATATACTACCTAATGTGGGGGATTTATTCTGTGCTACACCTAATGTGGGGGATTTATGCTACACTACCTAATGTGGGGAATTTATGCTACACTACCTAATGTGGGGAATTTATGCTACACTACCTAATGTGGGGAATTTATGCTGCGCTACACCTAATGTGGGGAATTTATGCTACACTACCTAATGTGGGGGATTTATATACACTACCTAATATGGGGAATTTATTCTACACTACCTGATGTGGGGGATTTATATACACCACCTAATGTGGGGAATTTATGCTACAGTACCTAATGTGGGGGATTTATTTAGACTACCTAATGTGGGGAATTTATGCTACACTAACTAATGTGGGGAATCTATGCTACACTACCTAATGGGGGGGATTTATGCTACACTACCTAATGTGGGCAAACTATGCTACCTAATGTGGGGAAACTATGCTGTGCAACCTAATTTGGGGAAACTATGTAGATTAATGTGGGTTGAAGTGCAATTTTATGGCATAGTACTTTTTTTTTTGGGGGGGGGGGTGAGGGGGAGTGGGGGCCCAGGCACATTCTTTGCACAGGGGCCCTTTGCTGTCCGTGTCCGCCCCTGGCGCCAGGCATAGACTGCATCCCTCTATATAGGAGTGCAGCTCCATCCCCTGAAAGAAATTTCTCCCCCTGCCAGGCTGGTCCATCACCCCCCCCCCCCCCTCCCCGCCGCCCTATTGCAGCTTTCAAAAGAAGAAAAGGAAAAGTGCAGTTCACACAGCGCTTCTTTCATCATTGCTCCTGCCAGGAAGCACTGTGTGCGCCATTAAGACGCACACAACATTCAATATGGAGTGACAAGAAGGAGCCAGCAGCTTCATCCTGTCACTCCAGCCCAGGCTTCCTGTGTGGCCTCTACTGTCTTCTTTGCCTCCTGCCGAAGAGGCTATGGAAATGGACCGTTTTCGCTTAACGCAGCAGGAAAGATCCCGTCGACACAATGAGAATTTGTGCCTATATTGTGCCAGTCCAGAGCACATTCTCAAAGACTGTTCTATACGTCCTCCGTGTCCGGGAGAACGCTCTCATCTTGGACAAGTAGGATTGGCATCCCTAGATGTGAATATTACCTCTCCTCGCTTGACCATCCCGGTTCGAGTTTTTTTCCTCTGCCAAGACGTCTTTCATTGCTTCTGCTTTTTTGGACTCCAGTTCCGCTGGCAACTTCATTGGTGTCTCCCAGGTCCATAAACACCATCTACCAGTGAAACGTCTTATCAAGTCCTTCTACATTTCTTCTGTTAATGGACAAAATCTTAACTGTAAGGTGCAATTCCGCACTGAACCCCTCGTCTTGTAAGTAGGGGATTTGCATAAGGAAAAAATTGAGTTTTACACATTCTACTTTGGAGCTTCTTCTTGGTCTTCCTTGGCTTCAACGTCATTCTCCACAACTTGACTGGAAATCTGGTGAAATCACATGCTGGGGACAATATTGCCAAGACTCCACGCCAAGGCATAATGTTCCTCCTGTGATATCTTCTGTGCCTGTTAAACTCAGACATAAAGTCTTGAATTGGTGACTTTCTTCTTTGCCACCTGGTTACCTTAGAAGACGGAAGAAACCTGCAAGTCTCTTACAGCCTTTACCAATTCCAGAAACCCTTTGGTCTCATGGAGTTGGGAACTTTCTGAATTCCAAAGAAGAGCGGGAGACCAAAGGGGGGGGGGGGGCTACTGTATCATCAGCGCTTCGGACAGACAAGCTGGTCTTGAGCACTCTCTTGACATGTCCCCGTTGTCGGCGGGGCTGGGATTCACATCATGGGACGAGTTTGCATGCAAATCCCAGCCCATCACTCACCTCCCTGGTCTCACAGCCCTGGAGCGTGTGCCCCCGCCTCGGCTCTTTTAAAGGACCAGTACTTCCCTAATTAGTGTATTCACCTGTGCTCTTGTTATAAGAACTTGCTCCTCCCTTGTATCCCTGCTGGATCTTTGTTGCCTTGTGCCCTAGTTAAAGCATTCTGTGTTCCTGATATCCGTGTTCCTGATCCTTGTTCTGTTACCTGACCCTGCACCTGTGCCGCCTGCTCTGACCTACTGCTACCTTGACCTCGTTTTGCCAGTTTCCTTTTGTGCCACGCCACATCTCAGCAACCTGTGTGGACAAGTCGTGCCAGGGGTAGCGACCATGGTGCCGCCTGCTGCAGAAAGATCGTCCTGCTTTGCTGCAGGCGCTGGTGAAAACCAGCTGCACCTTAGATTCCGCTCCCTGGCACGGCTCACATCATTATCCACACAGGCTCAGAGGATCCACCACCTGCCGTGACCCGTTACATACATTGTGTTGTTTAACCCCTTAAGAACTGGGGGGTTTTCCGTTTTTGCATTTTCGTTTTTTGCTCCTTGCCTTTAAAAAATCATAACTCTTTCAATTTTGCACCTAAAAATCCATATGATGGCTTATTTTTTGCGCCACCAATTCTACTTTGTAATGACGTCAGTCATTTTGCCCAAAAATCTACGGTGAAACGGAAAAAATAATAATTGTGCGACAAAATTGAAAAAAAAAAAACGCCGTCTTGTAACTTTTGGGGGCTTCCGCTTCTACGTAGTACATTTTTCGGTAAAAATGACACCTTATCATTATTCTGTAGGTCCATACGATTAAAATGATCCCCTACTTATATAGGTTTGATTTTGTCGGACTTCTGGAAAAAATCATAACTACATGCAGGAAAATTAATAAGTTTAAAATTGTCATCTTCTGACCCCTATATCTTTTTTTATTTTTCCGTGTATGGGGCGGTATGGGGCTCATTTTTTGCGCCGTGATCTGAAGTTTTTAACGGTACCATTTTTGCATTGATAGGACTTATTGATCGCTTTTTATTCATTTTTAAATAATATAAAAAGTGACCAAAAATGCACTATTTTGGACTTTGGAATTTTTTTGCGCGCACGCCATTGACCGAGCGGTTTAATTAATGATATATTTTTATAATTCGGACATTTCCGCACGCGGTGATACCATATATGTTTATTTTTATTTACACTGTGTTTTTTTTTTTATTGGAAAAGGGGGGTGATTCAAACTTTTAATAGGGGAGGAGTTAAATGATCTTTATTCCTATAACACTGCACACACTGATCATCATCATTGATCACTGGTTTCTCATAGGAAACCAGTGATCGACGATTCTGCCGCATGACTGCTCATGCCTGGATCTCAGGCACTGAGCAGTCATTCGGCGATTAGACAGCGAGGAGGCAGGTAGGGGCCCTCCCGCTGTCCTGTAAGCTGTTCGGGATGCTGCGATTAGCGACTGATACACCAGCCATATAGACAAAGAATTAAGTGCCTATGGGAAATAAATCAAGACTTTACCATGACATACCAAAGTCCTCAGAAATGTAAAAACTTTTTGTTAAAAAAATAAATAAATAAATAAAAAGAAGCTTTTAAAAGTTATGTACACACAAACAGGAAATAAAGAAGTGAAATTACATTCATCTGCAAAATTCATACGATTAACGCATACTACATTTAAAAGAAAATTATTGTGCAGAAAAATGTATCCAAAGGATAAGGGATAAGATTTAGATTGCTGGAGTGGTCCAACCGCTAGGATCCCCCGCAATCTCCTGCATGGCACCCCGATTTTCCCCAGGAATGAATCCCGCACAAAGAGGCAGCAGACACCCCCTCCATGTACCTCTGTGGTAGAGCCAGAAATAAAGTGTTCAGCTATCTCCAGCAATCCCATGAAGATGCATGGAGGGGGCGTGTCGGCCGCTGATTGGTGCGGGAGATGACATGCTTCGTTCTTAGGAGTCCCAGCTGTCTGACCTCCCACGATTTAAAACTCATACCCTATCCTTTGGATAGGGGATACATTTTCCTGCAAGATAGTTCTCTGTAACCAAGTGGAACAAAGAATATTCCCTAAGGGTAGGGTCTCATGTAGTGTATAAGCAGCGTATTTCATGCTTTGTAAAATCTGCTGTACAAATGCTGCAATACCAGTATATAAGGAGTAAATATTTACCACCACACATTAACTGGATAATACCACCATAATGTACTGAATAAAACCACTATACACAGACCAGTATACTATACAGGACCATATGGCAGTAGATATCAGCTGTACACAGGATCTGTATACCACATAAGTGATTACAGTTACATCTAGGAACTCACAATTACATCTTTTCTGATCAGCGGTGTCCTCTTTCCTTTTCTTCTCCATCCGGATCAGACCATTTCAATCTCTTGCATCTGCATCTGCAGGACAAACATGTTAGACTCTGCATTTTCCAGTGCCCCCCCCCCCCCTCCTTTTAACAATCTTTTCATCTATAAGCCCTAACTGTTATAAATCCCTCCTTGGTGTCCTGCACAGTAAAAGGGCAGGTAGTTAGGTAGCCAGGTAAATAGTTAACTAGGTAGGTAGATCAGGAAGGAGATATGTTGGTAGGTGACTAGCCAGGTAGGTAGGTAGATTGCTAGCTAGGTAGTTCAGCAGCCATGTATGAAGGTCATGTATGTACATAGTTAGGTAGCCAGGTATGTAGGTAGGTAGCAAGATATGTAGGTAGGTAGTTAGACAGCCAGATATGTATGTAGTTAGATAGCGAGGTATGTAGGTAATTAGTTAGGCATCCAGGTACAAAGTTAGGTAGCTAGGGAGTTAGTCAAGTAGAGCACCCCCTCCATCCAGTGGTGGATCAAGAGTCTAGTCTCAGGAGGGGCACTATGAAAACCCCCGATGTAGTTAGTAGGTAGCCCTCCTATTAGTTTGGTAGTTTGTCTCTATATTAGGTAGGTAGGAACATAGTAGATAGTCCCTCACATAGGTTTAGGCAGCAGAGTTCTCCCACATTAGGTGTAGGCAGCAGAGTT
This sequence comes from Hyla sarda, assembly GCF_029499605.1. NCBI lineage: Eukaryota > Metazoa > Chordata > Amphibia > Anura > Hylidae > Hyla > Hyla sarda. The sequence goes on along the minus strand of NC_079193.1, from coordinate 153,870,907 downwards.
CCCTCACAGTAGGTGTAGGCAGCAGAGTTTCCCCACAGTAGGTGTAGGCAGCAGAGTTCCCCCACAGTAGGTGTAGGTAGCAGGATATCCTCTTCTACAATTGTGTTGATACATTGCTTACTGGAACACCTTAGTTTATTCAATGGAGTACATAACAATGCACTCATTTATGGAACTGTGTTTGGTAGGTGAATATCCAGGAAGGTAGGTAGCCAGGCATGTAGGTAGGTGGCTAGCTTGGCAGTAAGGCAGCCATATATGAAGGCCAGGTATGTACATAGTTAGATATATCCAGATAGGGAAGCAGCACGTCATAAAAAATCACAAAAAATTATACTGGTGCACGCAGAGTCCAGACCTGGGTCAGGGGTCCATATGTAATGCAGAAAAACAGAATATCCACAGCACACAGATTCCAAAAAAATCTAAATTTATTCCAAAACGTGAGTGGCAGTTGACTCTCACGTTTTGGAATAAATTTAGATTTTTTTGGAATCTCTGTGCTGCGGATATTCTGTTTTTCTACATAGTTAGGTAGTCAGGTATGTTGGTAAGTAGCAAGATTTGTAGGTAGTTAGGCAGCGATGTATGTAGGTAATTAGATAGCCAGATATGTAGGTAAGTATTTAGGCATCCAGGTATAAAGTTAGGTAGCCAGGTAGTTAATCAAGTACAGTGGGGATCAAAAGTATGGGCACCCCAGGTAAAAATTTATATTAATGTGCATAAAGAAGCCAAGGAAAGATGGAAAAATCTCCAAAAGGCATCAAATTACAGATTAGACATTCTTATAATATGTCAACAAAAGTTAGATTTTATTTCCATCACTTACACTTTGAAAATAACAGAAAACAAAAAAATGGCGTCTGCAAAAGTTCAATTTTAACCTCCTCGGTCCACAGAACTTGTTTCCAAAATGTATCAGGCTTGTCTATATGTTCATTTGCAAATTTCAAACGCTGATTTTTGTGGTGAGGACGTAGAAGAGGTTTTCTTCTGATCAGGGGCGGACATATCACCTGTTCAGCCGGTTCGGCTGCACAGGGGCCCAGCGTGTCAGGGGGCCCACCTAGTGGCCCAGGTCACAGCCTGGGCCTCACAGTCTGGGCCCCTGCAGGGCCCCCTGCCAGTACTTCATACTATATGCATGCCGGCCGGACCTGCCGCTGACAGCAGTAATTTACCTTTAAACCGGCCGGGCAAGATGGACAGGCCAGGGGCTGATGGGAACAGACGTGCCCCGCGCAGGCACGCACGTCTGTTCCAAGCCCCTGACGTCACGTGTCATGGCCTCTGACCCCGGCAGAAGCATCAGGAGCAGCAAACCCTCACACGGCCGCATCGCTGAGCAGATGAGGTGAGGAGAGCAACGATCGGGTGCAGGGGGTGGGGGGGGGTATTGTAATGATAATGAAGAGGACAGGAGGGGTGTTGAAGAGGTTGGTGGTGTAATGATAAGGAGGATTGGGGGTATGGGAGAGCGTAGTTTTGATAAGGAGGACCAGAAGGGGGGTCAGGGGTGTAGTGATTAGGGGGTTTAATGTTGATGAGAAGGACCGGGGGAGGGGGGTGTCAGCTGTGTAATAATGATGAGTTGCTTAAGGTATATGGGGTGATGAGGAGATTGAGGATGGAGTGCGTGGGGTGATGAGGAGACTGAGGATGGAGTGCATGGGGTGTATGGGGTGATGAGGAGACTGAGGATGGAGTGCATGGGGTGTATGGGGTGATGAGGAGACTGAGGATGGAGTGCATGGGGTGATGAGGAGACTGAGGATGGGGTGCGTGGGGTGTATGTTGTGATGAGGTGACTGAGGATGGAGTGCATGGGGTGTATGGGGTGATGAGGAGACCGAGGATGGGTTGTGTGGGGTGTATGGGGTGATGAGCCTTTTCTCGGCTTACTACCCAATTTCCTTTTAAGACTCAGTCCTACTCCCTACATTATCTAGGAGTGCACTTGGTAGCTGACCCTAATGAATTATTTCAAGCTAATTTCCCGTCCCTTCTTTCTGTGATTGTATGAGACTTAAGGCAATGGTGTATGCTCACTCTTTCATGGTTTGGTAGAATGGATGCATTAAAAATGGATGTTCTACCTAGGATCCTCTATCTGTTACAGACAGTGCCTATCAAATTACCGATTTTGTTTTTTAAGAAACTTCGGTTACTGTGTTCAAACTTTATTTGGTATCCAGGAAGACCAAGACTTTCTCATAACTTATTGATCAGAAGTAAAGAAAAAGGAGGTATTGGCCTTCCTGACTTTCATCTTTATTACTTAGCTACTGTCTGTACCAGAATATTGGATCTCTGCCACTCTCCGATCAGGAAGCAGTGGGTGACGCTGTGATAGATTTATATTGATTTATATGTGTGTATATATAAATCTTATATACTGTATATGTAAAATGCCCATTTAGGGTGCAGACTCCACATTCCTGTTATTTGTCCACTCCTCCACTATCTGCTCTCTCTCATATCACCCCTCCCATCGTCTGAAGATTTTGAACAAAGAGAGCCGGGGAAAAACTGAGGAGTGGCATGCCTTTCCCCCTAGCAGGGGACGGGAACTTATGTTAATGACAAAGGTGATATAAGCTTGAACGATTTGAAATAAAGCCAGTGGACAGCACACAGAACGCTAAAGCACAATGGCTCTGTCTGAGTTATTTCTCTATGCTTCGGTATATACATTATGTACAAAAACGATGAGTTTAATCCACCACAAATGTCGCCCAATTAGCGTGTGGCAGGATTATAGGCCTCATGTGCAGGTCGCAGTACGCAGACCAGACGGATTGAACAAAGACGGACGCAGATGGGATTTGATCAACTCCAGGCGTACAGTAGGACATACTTGTACCTAGCCAAAAGCACCCATGTCTCCCCTTTGTTTTGTCATGCTGATCTAGCTGACTTGCATGTGACCTAACAGAGAAAGACAGATACATTCTCGTCCACCCAATTACCCACGTATAAGATGTCATAATTTATCTATCTTACTGCCCGAGTGTGTATGAAGTGTGTGTGAGTGAATAAGTGGAATTGGGACTGTTCATTGGGGAGTTGAGTTGCGGAGTACGTTGTCATAAATAAGCATTGGGATGTTAAGGCTTCATCAGAATGTTTAGGACAGAGTCATAAATAGATAAGTGATCTAGGACGGATATAGTGCTGGTCGCCTGGTATAATGTTGTAATTAGAGCTTGTCTAGGACTGGGGGTACAAGGGATTTTTTTCCCCGGCAATAGCAGACTTCTCGAACTTGTCCCATTATAACTGATTGATATGTGTCATGTCTTGTTTTATCTTAATGTGTCCATGGAAATTAGCTAATTCAGACGAAGAGGGGGAAGTAACTTCCCTTCTAATACTAGATCTAATGTATTAGTGTTTTAAAGATATCTCCTAAAAGTAAGGGGTTTTTGAGAGGGCTTTAGTTGGCAACAGCTGGGGACACCCTGGTTTCTGGTTTTTGGGAGATGGAGGGGGCTGTGGCTGCAAGGAGGGCTTTGGAATGTGCAGAAGTAATCTGATCCCATTGATAGAGTTGCATATGGAGAGGAAGTGGGGCAAGGGAATTACACAGAATTGTAAAGAAAGAAAATGGAGTTTTGATTGAAAGCATGTGGTGAGTTCAAAATTGGATTGATAAATTATAGATATTAAGGCAGTTGCAAGTTTGAAATATATTGATGATAGAATAAGAAGGGTTATATATATATATATATATAGCAGTGTAATATACAGTTATATATAACAGCGTGATTCTTGAGAACAGTTGTGATGTGACTTAGTTATATTGTAACCATCTGAATGGATATAGATAGACAAAAGAATGTGAGGCGAATAGATAGGCATAAGGTGTTGGTTGAAAATATGATGCAAATATTTAGGTATTGGAGTTAACACCGATGTACAGACATACATTTGTTTATAAACTGGTGACAGGATGGTGAGAATTATCATATCTTCAATTAAGAGAGTCTTTGTAGTAAGCAGGGGGGAGGGAGTGTGAAAATTGGTCTGTATAATATTATTATTATTGTTATGGAGTTAAGAATCCCTAATGGAGTGACACCTTAAGATCATAACCCAGATTTTCTATGTTTCTTTCTCTTTCTTCCCTTTCCTCTCTCTCTTTCCATGAGGCTGCTAGTCTCTGCCACGTGTTCACTCCTATGGGGGGCAGCAATGTTACACTCCCAAAAGTGAAGTTCCTCCCCCAGCAGCCATTTTAGTTCATACAATTAGCTCTCACCTCCACTCCCCAGCAGCCATTTTTAACACACCTAGTCAATTGAAACATATATGATAAATTAGGAATACACGGAGTATGGCCAGTGAATGGATTTAGGTGAAACTGTGTATGTACATGATTATGTCTCAATGAAACTACTTGATGATATTTTATTAATCTCTTAATAAGTTTGTTTTCGCAGGAATGCAAGATGGATAAAATAATAAAATTAAAAAAAAGGAAATTTATAAGGAAATGCAATTGACTATCTGATTATATTATAGGAGTAACGAGATCACTGTTTAATTAATGAATATTACTTTAAGCATTTAAAATCAGCTAATGGTTTATTGATTATAAATAATGCGCATTGAAGATGATTTTTTCCCAATTTTTGAAAGAGCTCTGTATATATTTTTTATTCTTTTACATTTTGTTTTTGGTGAGAATGTGGGCCCTGTCTGTGTGTGCGTTACATGTTGAGCATTTGTAAATGTTGGTATTGTTACATGTTACATGTGTATGATATGTCTCCATGTAGGCACTGATTGGTCAAGAATTTTTGAGAAATGAACAAACTAAAGAAAGACAAAAAGCCAGACTCAAAGGGGTGGTGACCAGTGACATAGAGGAGTGGGAGTAGAAAGGCGGGGCTTATAGGAAGATTGACAGAACAGCCTTGGTCTAAGGAAACACAGTCAAATTAAATTGAAGGAACTACAAATCTACTGTTTAAACTTGGATGTGTTATAGTACCTGCATACACAACGTGATATACCTATACATTCTACATTATATTTATTTGAATAACATTAATTTTAAGTGAATAACTTTATAATGATATTTAGCGTAATATGAAGATGCTGATTGTCTTGAACTTATAAGATAAAAAAAAAAAATTATAAAAATAAATAAAAATTTAAATAAATAAATAAAAAATTCAAGAGCCATGATAGGATATCGGAGAATGCATGGTTAATGCTGAGTCATAAATGTAAGTTTGTTCTAAGTAATGTAAAGATGTAATACATAAGACAGGATATATGGTGACCACACGCAGAATGAAGTTCTACTGCAATAAACCACTCGATCTGAGCTGGTGGTTCCGAGAAGTAGAGTTGAAGGTATTCACTGAGATCTGTAAGATATCTAAAGGTATGACACAATGAGTACTGGTACACTTTAATTACCGCCCACAAGTATGGGCCTATTGACGTAAGAGTGTTGTGGAATCCTTGAGCGAACCAATCTGTAAATTTGTAATTCAAGTGTTCAAAGTCCGAGAACTGCCAGAGAAAATGGCCATCGTAAAGATCAGAGACACATGAAGGAAACAGCCCCAGAAGCCAAGGGGATTGAATAGAGAAGGAGGCTGCCAAGGCTGCAGCGCTCCTGTTCCCCCACAATGATGGTACAAAGTGTACAGGTGGATGGGCAATGTGGAATTTTCTGGTTAGGTCTCTTGCAAGAACCAGCTATGCATGCTGAGAGAGACCAATGGAAGAAGAAAGAGGTGGTACAGGGCAAAGACGGTATCCGTAAAGAGTTGGTAAGAAAATGTATGTGCCAGCAGTCTTGTACCCCATGGTAACATATATGACCCCATACACTAAGCAGAGGGGAGCTATGTGCATAGTAATGTCAGTACATTGGGTCGCCTCAGGATTCAACAATGCAGAAGGAAGGTTTGTACAGACATCATCATTTACATCTGACATATGACCTAGGTAAAAACAATAAAGGTACCTGACCAACACGCTCCATAAACATCTTACCTGTTTCAGAGAATATGAGTAGACTTCATCTAACTGCCCAGGGTAGGTCAATATCAGTATCTCCTTGTCTAATTGTACTGATCCCTATCCATAGATACAGTAAAGTATACAATTAAGAACCTTTTGTGAAACTGTACCTAGTTCAGATTCTGTAATTGTCACCCATTTCTTCAAAACCTATGCAGGAAATAAGTAAGGAAAGAGAAGATTGCATATGAAGATCCCGCATAGATGTATCTCTGATAACTGTTAAATCTATGTCTGTGCATAACCATGGTTGTTCCAAAGGGAAAGATAATCACAATGGATTGTTAGGATGTGATGTTGTATGAGGAGAATCAGTAGGTGAACATGTACAAATAGCGGGGTGCAACAAGTATTTCAGTGAGTAATAATGTTATAAAGGAAAGGAATACTTGCTGTAAGATTATAGAAAGGATAGACCTAGCTAGCCGGATGAGTAAATGGTAACTATCGTAAAGTATGGGATACTTGGGGATATGAAGTTTAGAGTTAAATTAGAAAGGAATTAAACTGGGGAATACACATTAGTCAAGAAACGTATGCCTATACACACTTCCATTAACGAACCTACAAAGAAATCTACACCAGGAGCCCCTGGAGGAAAACGTGCAGCCCCTGCTGGGAGTTTTGATCCCTTTGTGTATATTGATGTTAAAGGAGTCCCAAGGGGATCCCAGATGAGTTTTATAACTAGAAGTCAAATAAAAAGATGGAGTTGGGTCAATAATATCCCAGATTTCCATTAGTAAAATTAATTATATCTATTATAACCAACTAAGATTAATACATTTCTTTGTAAATGCTCTTCAAGGGTAGACCAAACAACTAAGAGTCACATCCGCTATAATATTCCAAAATGGTACGGCATTAGATATGATGTATGGTGTAAAAGGAAAAAGGGGGGTATACAAGATGTTTGGGAGACTTGTTGCACGTATATCTCAGCCAGTATAGGACCAGTAAAATAATCATACTCATAATTCGAATAATCTTGCTTTGTTGTGTGTTGTGTTTTGCCTAAAGAAGAAGTGTGAGACGACCGACAAGAATACCACGCCAGTGATGACAAATGTGGACTTTGATATTACAGATGAAGCCTATACCCCATTACAGAGCTTCAATGCCATCTATAACACCAGTGACCCATAGGGACAGCATCTGACTCCATATGTGTAAAGTCTGAGGCTAAGGGGGTCCATGTATAAGCCATGGGTCATCTAAAGTACAGTGAAACGTTCGAGAAAACACATTGGGGCAGAGGAGTTAGGATGATGGAAATTAGGGAAAGGGAAAATTGGTCATTTTAGGGGGGACTGTGATAGATTTATATAGATTTATATGTGTGTATATATAAATCTTATATACTGTATATGTAAAATGCCCATTTAGGGTGAAGACTCCCCATTCCTGTTATTTGTCCACTCCTCCCCTATCTGCTCTCTCTCATATCACCCCTCCCATCGTCTGAAGATTTTGAACAAAGAGAGCCCGGGAAAAACTGAGGAGTGGCATGCCTTTCCCCCTAGCAGGGGGTGGGAACTTATGTTAATGACAAAGGTGATATAAGCTTGAACGATTTGAAATAAAGCCAGTGGACAGCACACAGAACGCTATAGCACAATGGCTCTGTCTAGTTATTTCTCTATGCTTCGGTATATACATTATGTACAAGAACGATGAGTTTAATCCACCACAACGCTTGAACCAAATTTTTTTTTTCATCAATAGATCCGGGGGGCCCTACTATTTGCCCTTCAAGGTCTTCCCTTCTATATATTTTGAGAAATGCAATACCTATTTGGTTATAAATAGATTGGGCTTATCTTCACAGCCAGGACCTCACACTCCCCTTTTTAATAACCCAAACTTTAAAGGAGAAATGGGAGTATGTTCTCTCTTGGGGCTGCCGGTAAACTCTAAATTACGTCTCTTGCACTTTCTTTCCGATAATACTTTGACCCCTCTTTCTGACCTAAATTTCTCAGCTCCATGCACCTGGTTGCTATATGCTAGACTGCAAAATGTTTACTTATCTCTTAAACCTCGGTAACAAATCCACAGACAGTTTACAACGTTTAAAAACTATGTCTACTTCCTACCCCTCCATCACACCTGGTCTCCTTGGTCTATGGAGTGCTGAGATGTGAAATAGAGGCCTCTTCAAAACCAAGGTACATCATACGATGAGAAAGAGATTTGGATAAGATTTAGACTGAACAAGATCTTTCTAAAATCTTTTTCTGTACACATAAAACTTCATTATCTTCCAGGACACAAGAGCGGAATTATAAGATTATATCTAGATGGTATAGATGTCCAGAACAAATACATGAAATGTTTCCCTCAGTCCCTGCGTCCTGATGGCGCTGCCGTTAGGACCCAGGAACTTACCTTCATGTTTGGTGGGAATGCCAAATGCTTTACTTGTTTTAGTCCTCTGTATACAGGTCGTACTACAGACTCTATCTACCCTTCACTAGATAGTGCCTTATTATCATTCTATCCAGGTAAGATTCTTGCAGCAAAAAAGGGGTAATTAAGACACTTTCTCAGTGCCGCACGTGTAGTCATCCCATGGTCAATATAATATAAATACAAAAGTGCACAGTATTACAGTTATATATGGCACAGGTTGATGTCCCCAATACGTATTGCCATATACTATGTAACCAGTATATATATACACAGAACTACTCTCAATAGACCTAAAGTGCTCGGATAGTGCTAAATAGTATCTCACCCATATCGCGACAAAACTGCTTGCTGGACCACAAGCTCGCTTTACTCCTTCCTCAGGGGGCTACCATTACTGTGTGTATGCCCATTTATATAGGAAAAGGTTGAATGCTAATTTCTGGAACGCCATCCAGACTTTCTGGCGCCCTGCTCCAAGCGTGTCGCATATGCACCTCCGCCGACCAGTATCACGCCGTCGCATCTTCGCGTCACCACGCAGACCGACGCAAACACATCATTAATGACACTAAAAAGGACCCTACAATTGGTGTTGGGGATAATCCTGGCAGTAGGTAATGATAATGTATTAATATGACCATGAAAGTAAGGCTTTCAATTTAAACAACTTAACACTGAAAATAGACCTAATAGGCCAATTATAATCTAACTGGTGGGGTTAGAAGAGTAATTATTGTAGATCTGGTTTATTGTAGAAGTTGACATATGCCCTTTAAGTTACTATTATTATTAGGCAGATGGTCAGAAGAGCTGAGGATTCCTAGATGCATAAAGAGCCTGAAGGCCTGCAGCAATATTCTCATATGTTACAACATCTGCTGCTTCACAATAATAATAAAATAAAAAAATAGTTATTGTCAGATATTTATCCTACATTTGTAAAACTCATATATAATAGATTACATGACTAATATTTTAAGACATCATTAACATAAAAATGTAAATGATGTGTCCTTCCTCACCTTTCCTAATGGTTAAACATAGTGGTGTATTTTGGTTCTGTGCTGCCCTAGGCCTGGCAAAACTCGGGCATTCCCTAAACAAATGTGCTCCACCCCTTCCTGTCAAAGCCACAACTCTTCCTTTTTTTTTTAGAACGCTTGGAGCCGGAGGACGTGATTGTGATGTCCCACCCCCCTCCATTCATGTCTATGGGAGGGGGTGTGTCAGTCCACACACCCCCTCCCATAGACATGAATGGAGTGGGAGTGGCATGATATCACGAGGGTGCGTGGCCGTGATGTCCCAACCACTGCTGCAGGAACCGGTGTTTGTTCAGAAAGCTGGGTTCTGCGGGAGATTTCGGGAGGTCCAGGCTTCATGCAGCAGACATGTAGCAGGAGCTAGTGTGAGTCATCCACACAGCCTTGTCCTGGTCCACCCACCGCCAGTAACTGTGCTCAGGACAATAGCAGCTGCACTATCCATTCATCAGCTGACTACGACTAGTGATACCGAGTGCATCTTCTATAGAGCAGAGCAGATACAGTGTCTATCACCTGGCCGCATTGTTTTGGAGTGTATACGCTGGCAGGAGAAGGGCAGAAGAGGGGTGCCCCATTAGCTGCAGATCCCAAAGCCTGGCCTCCTCTTCACAGCTTCCAGTTACGCTGGTTATACATCAGTCACACAGTACGGCAGGGCATAATTTACAATTGCCACTATGCCAGAGACTGCAGCCCCTTACAGCCTGCTACGCATTCCACGTCACTTACATCATGGTGGCTCTTACCACACAGTGAAGGCAGCTACATGGAAGAAGACGCAGTAGTGAAGTGAGGCTGGAGGGAACTACCAAATTTAAGCTACTCTCCATATATATTTTTGATGACTCCACATTATGATAAATCTTCCCGTAGTGTGGGCTTTAGACAGGACTTTACATAAAGGCAAACTCCTCCCCCTTTCTGATTTTTATGATCGTTCCTAAATAGAATATAGCGTGGTAAGTTATAAGCCCAGTCATCGCTATCATCCAGCTATGTCTCCATTATTCCAAGTATGCCATTTGGGAATTTTATTGGTCAGAATTCTAGTAGTGATCAGCAAGCAATTTAGAGGGATTTGAGTTTTATTTATATTAAGCCTAAATATTATCTATTTCTTTACTATTCTCACCTCTTCCTTTCCCACTTTACCCTCTGGTAAATTAAGTCCCAGTTTTCTGCCTACACTATCTCTCCAGTCTCTAGTTTAACTCCTTCCCGACCCATGACGTACATGTTGGTCATGAGTCGGGTGAGGGAAATATGGCGCGGCCCTGACCATCGGGTCTACGTCATAACCAGCTGATGCCCACTACTATTAGTAGCTGACATATGCCAGCAATGACGGACATCACAGATTGCTCCAATGTCTGTCATTTAAATGGTTAAATGCCGTGATCAATAGCAATCACTGCATTTAAACATTAAATCCATGGTTTCTATGGGACCCATCAGCGTTTCCTCAATGTAATTGTGAGCTGGCGATTGGTTGCTGTGAAAGAAGGGGAACTTACCCTTCCTTCCTGGTGCTCAGTGGATCGGTGATTGCTTAAGGCTGCCCTTAGCAATTGAGCGCCGACAACATAGATCAATGTTACGCAATAACATTACCTATTTAGATGTAGCCGACCATAGAGCCTGTAGCCAACAGAGAAGGTAGTCCAGTGCTCTATAATCCTAAACACCTCCTATGAACCTAAACACCAGGCCAGACAGGTACTGGTAGTGGGGGACTCAATTATTAGGTGGACAAACAGGGATATCTGTCACAAAGACCGGGATCACCGAACAGTGTGTTTTCTACCTGGCGCTCGAGTTTCGCAGATTGTTGACAGGTTGCTGGGTGGGGCTGGAGAGGGCCCAGCAGTCATGTTACATGTTGGCACCAATGACAAAGTAAGAGGTAGGTGGACTGTCCTTAAAAATGATTTCAGGAACTTAGGCCACAAGCTTAAGGCCAGGAACTCCAAGTTAATATTTTCTGAAATATTACCTGTATCACGGGCCACACCAGAGAGGCAGCGGGAGATAAGGGAAGTAAACAAGTGGCTCAGGAGCTGGTTTAGGAAGGAGGGGTTTGGGTTCATGGAGAACAGGGCCGACTTCGCTGTCGGATACCGGCTCTACTGTAGGGATGGGCTGCACCTCAATGGGAGGTTGCAGCTGTGCTTGGGGAGAAGATGGATAGAAGGGTGAAGAAGTGTTTAAACTTGGGACTGGTAGGGAAGGAACCTACAACGTAGAGGGAGAAGATAGTGTAGATAGAGAGGGGGGACTTATTAATGTACCTGGGGGTGGAGTGGAGGGAGGGGTTAGAATAGTTAATAGGGATAGGCTTCATAGGGAGAAAAAACATACACCTTTGAATTGCATGTTGACTAATGCCAGAAGTCTGTCCAATAAAACTGATGAACTGGAGTGGTTGATGTCTGAGAAAATTATGACATAGTGGGTATAACAGAGACTTGGTTGGACGATAGCTGTGATGGGCGGTCAACATACAGGGTTATAGTCTATTCAGGAAGGATCGGACAAAACGGAAAGGGGGAGGAGTTTGTCTTTATGTGAATTTGAGTCTTAAGGCTGCGGGAGGATATATGGGAGGGAAACAATAATGTGGAATCATTATGGGTAGAAATATATGGAGATAAAAATAAAAAAAATTCTAATAGGGGCTATAAGCCACCAAATACAATGGAAGAGGCAGAAGATCAATTACTGAGGCAAATAAACAAGTCAGCAAATCAGAATGATGTGATAATAATGGGGGACTTTAACCCCTTCACGACGAGCGACGTACATGTACGGCGCCGCGAAGTGTCACTTGGCGCGCGGCGACGTACATGTACGTCGCGGGGTTCCGGGAGTGCCGCGTCACCGGTAGCGGTGATCGGGCCGGGATGACTGCTGTTATCTAACAGCAGGCATCCCGGGACATCGCCGAGGGGGGTCCTGAGACCCCCCCATAACCGCGATGCGCGCAAATCGCAGGTCAATTTAGACCTGCGATCTGCGCGATTCCGGGTCATACGGGTCACTGGTGACCCGGTGACCCGGAAAATAAGAGGGATCGTGGGTGTCCGAGACACCCTCGATCCCCCTAAAGGGATAGGAGTTTGGTGGCAGGGGTGCCACCCCTCCTATCCCTGCTATTCGTCGGCCGAGCGACCGACCGATAGCAGACCGGGGGAGGGGGGGTTAAATTTCGGTTCCCCCGCTTTGCCCACCTATCGGTGTCCGGGCAAAACGGGGGAACCGTCCAGGGATGGTCGGCGCCGAAGGTCCCTACCTGGATCCCGGAGCGCGATCCTCCATGCGGGGATCCCCCACGTGCGGCGGCGGCTTCCGGGTCCTGCTATGTGAGTTGTTGCATAGCAACATCCGGAGGGCCACAGTTTACAGTGGTCTCTAAACCGTGGCCCTCCAGATGTTGCAAAACTACAACTCCCAGCATGCCCAGACAGCTGTTTGCTGTGTGGGCATGCTGGGACTTGTAGTTTTGCAATATTTAGAGGGGTTCAGGTTGTAGATCACTAAGTGGTCTCAAACTGTAGCCCTCCAGATGTTGCAAAACTACAACTCTCAGCATGCCCAGACAGCAGTTTGCTGTCTGGGCATGCTGAGAGTTGTAGTTTTGCAACATCTGGAGGGCCACAGTTTTGAGACCACTGGACAGTGATTTACAACTTGAACCCCTCTAAATCTTGCAAAACTACAACTCCCAGCATTCAGGAACAGCATAAGGCTGTCTTGGCATGCTGGGAGTTGTACTTGCGTGCCTCCAGCCATTGCATAACTTCATCTCCCAGCATGCCCTTCCGCAATCAGTACATGCTGGGAGTTGTAGTTTTGCAACAGCTGGAGGCACACTGGTTGGAAAATACTGAGTTAGGTCATAGAACCTAACTCAAGGTTTTCCAGCCAGTGTGCCTCCAGCTGTTGCAAAACTACAACTCCCAGCATGCATGGTCTGTCAGTGCATGCTGGGAGTTGTAGTTTTGACCCCCCTCCCGTGTGAATGTACAGGCTACATTCACACTGGCGGCAGATTACAGCGAGTTCCCCGCTACAAATTTGAGCTGCGGGAAATTTTTCGCCGCAGCTCGAAACTCCTAGCAGGAGACTCAGTGTAATCCGCCGCCAGTGTCAATGTACCCTAAAAACACTACACTACACTAACATAAAATAAAGAGTAAAACACTACATATACACATGTACACTGCCCCCACCACCCCCACCACCCCCCTTCCACCACCCCCCTTCCCCAATAAAAATGAAAAACGTATTGTATGGCAGTGTTTCTAAGATGGAGCCTCCAGCTGTTGCAAAACGAAAACTCCCAGCATTTCTGGACAGCAATTGACTGTCCAGGCATGCTGGGAGTTTAGCAACAGCTGGAGGCACCCTGTTTGGGAATCACTGGCATAGAATACCCCTATGTCCACCCCTATGCAAGTCCCTAATTCAGGCCTCAAATGCGCATGGCGCTCTCACTTTGGAGCCCTGTCGTATTTCAAGGCAACAGTTTAGGGCCACATATGGGGTATCGCCGTACTCGGGAGAAATTGCCTAACAAATTTTGGTGGCTTTTTCTCCTTTTACCCCTTATGAAAAGGAACAGTTGGGGTCTACACCAGCATGTTAGTGTAAAAAAATAATTTTTACACTAACATGCTGGTGTTGCCCTATACTTTTCATTTTCACAAAAGGTTAAAGGAAAAAATGCCCCCCAAAATTTGTAATGCAATTTCTCCCGAGTACGGCGATACCCCATATGTGGGCGCAAAGTGCTCTGGGGGCGCACAACAAGGCCCAGAAGGGAGAGTACGCCATGTACATTTGAGGTGATTTGCACAGGGGTGGCTGATTGTTACAGCGGTTCTGACAAACGCAAAAAAAAAAAAAACACCCACATGTGACCCCATTTTGGAAACTACACCCCTCACGGAATGTAATAAGGGGTGCAGTGAGAATTTACACCCCACAGGTGTCTGACGGATCTTTGGAACAGTGGTCCGTGAAAATGAAAAATTTTGCACAGCCCACTGTTCCAAAGATCTGTCAGACACCAGTGGGGGGGGGGGTAAATGCTCACTGTACCCCTCATTATATTCTGTGAGGGGTCTAGTTTCCAAAATGGTATGTCATGTGGGGGTTATTTTGCTGCTCTGGCACCATAGGGGCTTCCTAAATGCGACATGCCCCCCCGAGCAAAATTTGCTCTCAAAAAGCCAAATATGACGCCTTCTCTTCTGAGCATTGTAGTTCGCCCGCAGTGCACTTCAGGTCCACTTATGGGGTACCTCCATACTCAGAAGAGATGGGGTTACAAATTTTGGGGGGTCTTTTCTGCTTTTAACCCTTTAAAAAATGTGAAATTTGGGGGAAAACCAACATTTTTGTGAAAATTTTATTTATTTTTTTTACATATGCAAAAGTCGTGAAACACCTGTGGGGTATTAAGGCTCACTTTATTCCTTGTTATGTTCCTCAAGGGGTCTAGTTTCCAAAATGGTATGCCATGTGTTTTTTTTTGCTGTTCTGGCACCATAGGGGCTTCCTAAATGCGACATGCCCCCCAAAAACCATTTCAGAAAAACGTACTCTCTAAAATCCCCTTGTTGCTCCTTCCCTTCTGAGCCCTCTACTGCGCCCGCCGAACACTTTACATAGACATATGAGGTATGTGCTTACTCGAGAGAAATTGGGCTGCAAATATAAGTATAAATTTTCTCCTTTTACCCCTTGTAAAAATTCTAAAACTGGGTCTACATGAACATGCGAGTGTAAAAAATGAAGATTTTGAATTTTCTCCTTCACTTTTCTGCTTTTCCTGTGAAACACCTAAAGGGTTAAAACATTTACTGAATGTCATTTTGAATACTTTGGGGGGTGAAATTTTTATAATGGGGTCATTTATGGGGTATTTCTAATATGAAGACCCTTCAAATTCACTTCAAACCTGAACTGGTCCCTGAAAAATTGCGAGTTTGAAAATTTTGTGAAAAATTGGAAAATTGCTATTGAACTGTGAAGCCCTCTGGTGTCTTCCAAAAGTAAAAACTCATTAATTTTATGATGCAAACATAAAGTAGACATATTGTATATGTGAATCCAAAAAAAATTTATTTGGAATATCCATTTACCTTACAAGCAGACAGCTTCAAAGTTACAAAAATGCAAAATTTTACATTTTTTCATCAAATTTTGGGATTTTTCACCAAGAAATGATGCAAGTTTCCACAAAAATTTACCACTATGTTAAAGTAGAATATGTCACGAAAAAACAATCTCAGAATCAGAATGATAACTAAAAGCATTTTAGAGTTATTAATGTTTAAAGTGACAGTGGTCAGATTTGCAAAAAAGGGCTTCGTCCTAGAGGTGAAAATGGTCTCCGTCCTTAAGGGGTTAACTATCCTGATATAAACTGGGGGACTGAGACCTGTGAATCTCATAAAGGAAACAGGTTTCTGACTATAGCTAAAGATAATTATCTGCCTGCTTTCTAACACATTTATGATGAATGTTCTTGGGCTTTGGCCTCTGTGACTCCATTACATTTTGCAGATTGTATTGGGCTATGGCCCCTGTGTTGGTATTTGCCCGTTTAAATTGTTTTTGGATTTATGTTTCTGAAAAACCCTTAAAAAACATTACAGTTAAAAAAAAAAAAAAAAAGGAAACAGGGTGGTTATTAATGTTACTTATTCTGATTGGGTGACTGTTACCAGTGGGGTACCACAGGGGTCAGTCTTGGGTCCTGCTCTATTTAATATATTTATTAATGACCTTGTAGAGGGGTTGAATAGTAAAGTAGCAATCTTTGCAGATGATACTAAACTCTGTGAAGTGGTAAACACTATAGAGGACAGTGCACTATTACAAATGGATCTGGATAGGTTGGAGGTTTGGGCTGGGAAGTGGACAATGAGGTTCAACACTGATAAATGTAAGGTAATGCACATGGGGAAGAAAAATACGGGCTGGGATAGAAACATAGAATGTGTCGGCAGATAAGAACCATTTGGCCCATCTAGTCTGCCCAGTTATCTGAATCCTATCAATGGTCCCTGGCCCTATCTTATATGAAGGATAGCCTTATACTTATCCCATGCTTGTTTAAACTCCTTCACTGTATTTGCAGCGACCACTTCTGCAGGAAGGCTATTCCATGCATCCACTACTCTCTCAGTAAAGTAATCCTTCCTGATATTACTTTTAAACCTTTGCCCCTCTAATTTAAAACTATGTCCTCTTGTGATAGTTTTTCTTCTTTTAAATATGCTCTCCTCCTTTACCATGTTGATTCCCTTTATGTATTTAAAAGTCTCTATCATATCCCCTCTGTCTCTTCTGTCTTCCAAGCTATACAATTTAAGGTCCTTTAACCTTTCCTGGTAAGTTTTATCCTGAAATCCATGTACTAGATTATTAGCTCTTCTCTGAACTCTCTCTAGAGTATTTATATCCTTCTGGAGATACGGCCTCCAGTACTGCGCACAATACTCCAAGTGAGGTCTCACTAGTGTTCTGTACAGCGGCATGAGCACTTCTCTCTTTCTACTGTTTATACCTCTCCCCAGGGGCGGACATATCACTTGTTCAGCCGGTTCGGCTGCACAGTGGCCCAGCGTGTTAGGGGGCCCACAGGTCACAGCCTGGATCTCACAGTCTGGGCCCCTGCAGGGCCCCCTGCCAGTACTTCATACTAAATGCTGCAGCAACAGGTCCCGGAACTGCCGCTGACAGCAGTAATTTACCTTTAAACCGGCCGGGCAAGATGGACAGGCAGGGCCGACATCAGGGGGTACAACCGGTACCCCAGTAAGGGGCCCGGACCCTCAGGGAGGCCCGATTGGCCCCAACACTCTTTCTTGCGAGCCAGTGAGTGACTGTCACTCACTGACGGCTGGGGGGGAGGCATCACTATACACTGACTGACTACATCACATTATTTTTTTCTTATGTTCAAGCCCTGCCCTGTCTGTGGCCCAGACTGGCAAGCGGGGGCTGGAGCAAGAGGGAGTGCCGTCCGGAGGGCAGCACACTGTCACTTTAAAATGTCAGGGGCTGCAGTTGGTATGAGACATGCCTGTGCGCGGCTCTCAGTTACCAGCAGGGCCTGCTAGTAGCAGCTGGCCAGTGACGTCAGCTCACGTGTCCCTCCTCTTCCTGCCCAGTTCCTGTAATAGAGGAGCGGAGCAGCAGGCTACACTGCACATAAGTACTTTACTTGTATGGGGACAATGTATGATGGCTGTGTGTGTATATATGGGGGCAGTGCATGTGTGTATGGGGGCAGAGTGTGTGTGTATGATGGCTGTGTGTGTATAAAGGGGCAGTGTGTGTATATAGCAGCTGTGTATGTGTATATAGAAGCTGTGTATGTTTATATAGAAGCTGTGTATGTTTATATAGAAGCTGTGTATGTGTGTATAGAAGCTGTGTATGTGTATGATGGCCATGTGTGTATACAGGGGCAGTGTGTGTATATAGAGGCAGTGTATTTTTTTATGATGGCCTTGTGTATATATAGTGGCAGTGTATGTGTATAGTGGCTGTATATGTGTGTATGATAGCAGTGTGTGTCTATATAGTGGCAGTGTATGTGTATATAGAAGCTGTGTATGTGTGTATGATGGCTGTGTGTATATAGAGGCAGTGCATATATTTATGATGGATGTGTGTGTATATACAGTGGCAGTGAATGTGTATATAGTGGCTGTATATGTGTGTATGATGGCAGTGTGTGTCTATACAGTGGCAGTGTATGTGCATATAGAAGCTGTGCATGTGTATGATGGCCATGTGTGTATAATTGGGCAGTGTGTGCATATAGCAGCTGTATATGTGTGTATGATGGCAGTGTGTGTCTATATAGTGGCAGTGTATGTGTATGGTGGCTGTATATGGGTGTATGATGGCAGTGTGTGTCTATATAGTGGCAGTGTATGTGTATATAGTGGCTGTATATGTGTGTATGATGGCAGTGTGTGTCTATATAGTGGCAGTGTATGTGTATAGTGGCTGTATATGTGTGTATGATTGCAGTGTGTGTCTATATAGTGGCAGTGTATGTGTATATAGAGGCAGTGTATATATTTGTGATGGCTGTGTGTGTATATACAGTGGCAGTGTATGTGTATATAGTGGCTGTATATGTGTGTATGATGGCAGTGTGTGTCTATATAGTGGCAGTGTATGTGTATAGTGGCTGTATATGTGTGTATGATGGCAGTGTTGTCTATATAGTGGCAGTGTATGTGTATATAGTGGCTGTATATGTGTGTATGATGGCAGTGTGTGTCTATATAGTGGCAGTGTATGTGTATATAGAAGCTGTGTATGTGTGTATGATGGCTGTGTGTATATAGAGGCAGTGCATATATTTATGATGGATGTGTGTGTATATACAGTGGCAGTGAATGTGTATATAGTGGCTGTATATGTGTGTATGATGGCAGTGTGTGTCTATACAGTGGCAGTGTATGTGCATATAGAAGCTGTGCATGTGTATGATGGCCATGTGTGTATAAAGGGGCAGTGTGTGCATATAGCAGCTGTATATGTGTGTATGATGGCAGTGTGTGTCTATATAGTGGCAGTGTATGTGTATGGTGGCTGTATATGGGTGTATGATGGCAGTGTGTGTCTATATAGTGGCAGTGTATGTGTATATAGTGGCTGTATATGTGTGTATGATGGCAGTGTGTGTCTATATAGTGGCAGTGTATGTGTATAGTGGCTGTATATGTGTGTATGATGGCAGTGTGTGTCTATATAGTGGCAGTGTATGTGTATATAGAGGCAGTGTATATATTTGTGATGGCTGTGTGTGTATATACAGTGGCAGTGTATGTGTATATAGTGGCTGTATATGTGTGTATGATGGCAGTGTGTGTCTATATAGTGGCAGTGTATGTGTATAGTGGCTGTATATGTGTGTATGATGGCAGTGTGTGTCTATATAGTGGCAGTGTATGTGTATATAGTGGCTGTATATGTGTGTATGATGGCAGTGTGTGTCTATACAGTGGCAGTGTATGTGCATATAGAAGCTGTGTATGTGTGTATGATGGCCATATGTGTATAAAGGGGCAGTGTGTGCATATAGCAGCTGTGTATGTGTGTATGATGGTTATGTGTGTGTATATACAGTGGCAGTGTATGTGTATAGTGGCTGTATATGTGTGTATGATGGCAGTGTGTGTCTATATAGTGGCAGTGTATGTGCATATAGCAGCTGTATATGTGTGTATGATGGCAGTGTGTGTCTATATAGTGGCAGTGTATGTGTATAGTGGCTGTATATGTGTGTATGATGGCAGTGTGTGTCTATATAGTGGCAGTGTATGTGTATATAGAAGCTGTGTATGTGTGTATGATAGCTGTGTGTGTCTATACAGTGGCAGTGTATATGTATAGTGGCTGTATATGTGTGTATGATGGCAGTATGTGTCTATATAGTGGCAGTGTATATGCATATAGAAGCTGTGCATGTGTATGATGGCCATGTGTGTATAAAGGGGCAGTGTGTGTATATAGCAGCTGTGTATGTGTGTATGATGGCTGTGTGTGTATATAGAGGCAGTGTATATATTTATGATAGATGTGTGTGTATATACAGTGGCAGTGTGTGTATATAGAGGCAGCGTATATATTTATGATGGCTGTGTGTGTATATACAGTGGCAGTGTATGTGTATATAGTGGCTGTATATGTGTGTATGATGGCTGTGTGTGTCTATACAGTGGCAGTGTATGTATATATAGTGGCTGTGTATGTGTGTATGATGGCAGTGTGTGTCTATATAGTGGCAGTGTATATGCATATAGGATCTGTGTATGTGTATGATGGCCATGTGTGTATACAGGGGCAGTGTGTGTATATAGAGGCAGTGTATTTATTTATGATGGCCTTGTGTATATATAGTGGCAGTGTATGTGTATAGTGTCTGTATATGTGTGTATGATGGCAGTGTGTGTCTATATAGTGGCAGTGTATGTGTATATAGAAGCTGTGTATGTGTGTATGATGGCTGTGTGTATATAGAGGCAGTGTATATATTTATGATGGATGTGTGTGTATATACAGTGGCAGTGTATGTGTATATAGTGGCTGTATATGTGTGTATAATGGCAGTGTGTGTATATACAGTGGCAGTGTATGTGTATATAGTGGCTGTATATGTGTGTATGATGGCTGTGTGTGTCTATACAGTGGCAGTGTATGTGTATATAGTGGCTGTATATGTGTGTATGATGGCAGTGTGTGTCTATATAGTGGCAGTGTATGTGTATATAGTGGCTGTATATGTGTGTATGATGGCTGTGTGTGTCTATACAGTGGCAGTGTATGTGTATATAGTGGCTGTATATGTGTGTATGATGGCAGTGTGTGTCTATATAGTGGCAGTGTATATGCATATAGAAGCTGTGTATGTGTATGATGGCCATGTGTGTATAAAGGGGCAGTGTGTGCATATAGCAGCTGTGTATGTGTGTATGATGGCTATGTGTGTATATAGAGGCAGTGTATATATTTATGATGGATGCGTGTATATACAGAGGCAGTGTATGTGCATACAGAAGCTGTGTATGATGGCCATGTGTGTGTGTATATGTGTGTATTGGTTATGGCCGCCATCATAGTTGTGTCATATACACGCTAAGCCACATATTTATGACTGTAAATACTGTCACATCAATTCCTGATCACAGGACAGCTGGAAACGTATAGAGTCTAAAAGGAAAAGGAAAGCCAATTAGGAAGCAAAATCAGGATAACAGCTTTTGTTTCACACTAATGTGGAGGATTGTTTGTTTACTTCATGTGACTAATCTTAGAATGTGGGCATTGGGTAACTAATAGTACCTGCAGATATGAAGATGTCCTAAGAACAGTTATGTTGTATGCACTGTATGGGTTAAATGCCATTCATTTGATAGCATCCAGTAAGAGACTGAGAATGTAGTCTGCCAGAGAGAGGATTTATGCATTGATGTTTTGGAGTGTGCTAAAAACTCTCAATAATATACTAATAAAGAGTGTGACTACAAAACTAACACTGCTAATTCTGAATACATGCAAATATATAAAATAACTGACAAGGATTCTTGCGATGGACATGGAACACATGATTGTATAAGAATGTATATAAGACTAACACATTGATGTTGAAAATTGGATGTTCACTCTGGCAAGTGTGCATATATGGTCGGTGTGAACAGGCGGCTAGTATTAATATGGCTACTAAGATGGTGGCCGGAAATAGATGCAGATATACACATGTTTATTCCCTTTGTGTGTATTAGAACTAAACCAGAAAAGGGAGGAAAAAAAGCAAATTGGACATAATGTCACACCAAACTCCAAAAATGGGCTGGACAAAATTATTGGCACCCTTAACTTAATATTTGGTTGCACACCCTTTGGAAAAAATAACTGAAATCAGTCGCTTCCTATAACCATCAATAAGCTTCTTACACCTCTCAGCTGGAGTGTTGGACCACTCTTCCTTTGCAAACTGTTCCAGGTCTCTCTTATTGGAAGGAGCCTTTTCCCAACAGTAATTTTAAGATCTCTCCACAGGTGATCAATGGGATTTAGATCTGGACTCATTGCTGCCACTTCAGAACTCTCCAGCGCTTTGTTGCCATCCATTTCTGGGTGCTTTTTGACTTATGTTTGGGGTAATTGTCCTGCTGGAAGACCCAAGATCTCGGACACAAACCCAGCTTTCTGACACTGGGCTGTACAGTGCGACCCAAAATCCGTTGGTGATCCTCCAATTTCATGATGCCTTGTACACATTCAAGGCACCCAGTGCCAGAGGCAGCTAAACAACCCCAAAACATCATTGACCTCCACCATATTTCACTGTAGGTACTGTCTTCTTTTCTTTGTAGGCCTCATTCCGTTTTCGGTAAACAGTAGAATGATGTGCTTTACCAAAAAGCTCTATCTTGGTCTCATCTGTCCACAAGACGTTTTCCCAGAAGGATTTTGGTTACTCAAGTTCATTTTGGCAAAATGCAGTCTTGCTTTTTTATGTCTCAGTGTCAGCAGTGGGGTCCTCCTGGGTCCCCTCCATAGCGTTTCATTTCATTTAAATGTCGAGCTGACTCTGATGCTCCCTGAGCCTGCAGGACAGCTTGAATATCTTTGGGACTTGTTTGGGGCTGCTTATCCACCATCCGGATTATCCTGCGTTTACACCTTTAATTAATTTTTCTCTTCCGTCCACGCCCAGGGAGATTAGCTACAGTGCCATGGGTTGCAAAGTTCTTGATAATGTTGCGCACTGTGGACAAAGGCAAATCTAGATCTCTGGAGATGGACTTGTAACCTTGAGATTGTTCATATTTTTCCACAATTTTGGTTCTCAAGTGCTCAGACAGTTCTCTTCTCCTCTTTCTGTTGTCCATGCTTAGTGTGGTACATACAGACACACAATGCCAAGACTAAGTGAAATTATCTCCTTTTTATCTGCTTTCAGGTGTGATTTTGATATTGCCCACACCTGTTACTTGCCCCAGGTCAGTTTAAAGAAACATCACATGCTTGAAACATTCTTATTTATCCACAATTTTGAAAGGGTGCCAATAATTTTGTTCAGACCATTTTTGGAGTTTGGTGTGACATTATGTCCAATTTGCTTTTTTTCCTCCCTTTTTTGGGGTTAGTTCCAATACACACAAAGGGAATAAACATGTGTATAGAAAAACATGTGTTACTGCAATCCTTTTCTGTGAGAAATACTACATTTTCTAGAAAAATTTCAGGAGTGCCAACATTTACGGCCATGACTGTATGTGTGTATTGGCGCTGTGTATGAGTATATAGAGGCTGTGTACGAATATAGGGCTATATATGTGTATTTCCTTAAGGTTGCAGGGTGTAAATGTACGTCCTGTCCCCCCTCCAGTTCTATGCTTTATAACCGGTTGGTTAGAGCTGGGACATGTGGCTAATGCCAGAGTTCACCAATCAGGGTGATGTCCAGCATTTACCACATTAGATGCCACAATCAAAGTTCATTGCAGCATCTAAAAGTATGAAAATAGGTTGCCAGATAGCCCAGAGGAGCTGATCAGGACCACAGCAAAATTGTGGTGTCCCGATCAGCTCAGCGGAGGGTACCTATCTGCCTCCGGCTCGTCTGATCTGTGCTCCATTAGTGCAGAAAGCTTCAACAGCCTATAGTAAGGTAGCGCTGATAACACTGATCAATTCTGTGCTATGGCACAGCATTGGTAAGTGTATGCAATCTAAAAATTACCTGGGGGCGGGGAGGGGTTGAAGGGGGCCCAAAATTTCTGATGGCAGCCCTGATGAGAAGGACCGGGGGGGGGGGGGGGGTGTCAGCTGTGTAATAATGATGAGGTGCTTAAGGTATATGGGGTGATGAGGAGACTGAGGATGGAGTGCGTGGGGTGTATGGGGGTGATGAGGAGACTGAGGATGGAGTGCATGGGGTGATGAGGAGACTGAGGATGGAGTGCATGGGGTGTATGGGGTGATGAGGAGACTGAGGATGGAGTGCATGGGGTGATGAGGAGACTGAGGATGGAGTGCATGGGGTGTATGGGGTGATGAGGAGACTGAGGATGGAGTGCATGGGGTGATGAGGAAACTGAGAATGGAGTGCGTGGGGTGTATAGAGTGATGAGGAGACTGAGGATAGGGAGCGTGGGGTGTATGGGGTGATGAGGAGACTGAGGA
The DNA here is from genome assembly GCF_029499605.1 of Hyla sarda. Taxonomy (NCBI): domain Eukaryota; kingdom Metazoa; phylum Chordata; class Amphibia; order Anura; family Hylidae; genus Hyla; species Hyla sarda. The sequence goes on along the minus strand of NC_079193.1, from coordinate 153,846,677 downwards.
TGGGGTGCGTGGGGTGTATGGAGTGATGAGGAGACTGAGGATGGGTTGCATGGGGTGTATGGGGTGATGAGGAGACTGAGGATGGAGTGCGTGGGGTGTATGAGATGATTCAGTGGTTGGTACAGTGTTTGGCAGTATTATATTCATGGAGTACAGTGGTTGGTAGTATTATATTAATGGAGTACAGTGGTTGGCAGTATTATATTAAGGGGTACAGTATTTGGCAGTATTATATTAAGGGGTACAGTGGTTGGCAGTATTATATTCAGGGGTACAGTGGTTGGCAGTATTATATTCAGGGGTACAGTGGCTGGCTGTATATTATTCAAGGGTACAGTGGTTGGCAGTATTATATTCAGGGGTACAGTATTTGGCAGTATTATTCAGGGGTACAGTGGTTGGCAGTATTATATTCAGGGCTACAGTGGTTGGCAGTATTATATTCAGGGGTACAGTGGTTGGCAGTATTATATTCAGGGGTACAGTGGCTGGCTGTATTATTCAGGGGTACAGTGGTTGGCAGTATTATATTCAGGGGTACAGTGGTTGGCAGTATTCAGGGGGTACAGTGGTTGGAATTATTATATTCAGGGGTACAGTATTTGGCAAGGTTATAATGATTATTGTCATCATACAGAGGATGAGAATCTACTGACAAATTAAGGAACCAATGATGTCCAGGTGTCAGACTCTGCAGAGAAGATGGAAGAAATCCTGGTGTCTGGACCAGATGAAGAAGAAAAGTAAAGACAACAGAGAAGACGTCACTCAGGTCAGTGATATCATTGTGTATTTTCCTAACTGTCCCATCAGAGCTGTAGTCACTGATATCATTGTGTAGTCTCCTGACTGTCCCATCAGCTGTAGGCACTTCAGACATGATGGGAGTTGCAGCTTTGAAACATCTGGGGAGCCACTTGAACCAAGGTGATTGGTGGGGGTCCCATGAGTCAGACCCCCACGTCATTAAAATGGGCTGTTTATTTTTAAAATGCCTGGGCCTATTTTTGGTCCCAGTCTGGCCCTGCCTGTAAGTCACTTTTATCACTAAGGAGCCAAGGAACCAGGGGGTGCCAAGGGGTGTCGTGCTAAGTCCAGGGGTGCAAGTGTAAAGGGGAGCACTGCCCTCTGCCTTCCAGCAAGATACGGGTCAGGCTGACCCGGGGGAGTACTCACCGGGCCTGGGCCGCACACTGAGAGGGACAGGGGCCACCCAGAGCCCACCTCAGGAGCCGTTCCATCCACCTGTGGTGGACAAGGCAAGTGGCGACACTACACACGCAGGATAAGTGGAGGCACTGCGGTGGGGTCTAGGTACATGAGGGGGCACAGTGCTGGGGGGGGGGCCCAGGCACATTCTTTGCACAGGGGCCCTCTGCTGTCTGTGTCCGCCCCTGCCTCTCCCTATACATCCAAGCATTCTGCTGGCGTTTCCTGCTGCTCTATTACATTGTCTTCCTACCTTTAAGTCTTCTTAAATAATTACTCCTAAATCCCTTTCCTCAGATACTGAGGTCAGTACAGTGTCAAATATTCTATATTCTGCCCAAGGGTTTTTACGCCCCAGGTGCATTATCTTGCACTTATCCACATTAAATTTCAGTTGCCAGAGTTCTCACCATTCTTTTAGTTTGCCTAAACTCTTTTCCATTTGGCGTATCCCTCCAGGAACATCAACCCTGTTGCATATCTTTGTATCATACCATACCTTACCATTGAGACCTTTTGCGATATCACCAATAAAGATATTAAACAAAATTGGTCCCAGTACAGATCCCTGAGGTACCCCACTGGTAACAAGCCCTTGCTCTGAATATACTCCATTGACTACAACCCTCTGTTGTCTGTCACTCAGTCACTGCCAAATCCATTCAACAATATGGGAGTCCAAGCTCAATGACTATAATTTATTGATAAGTATTCTATGTGGTACAGTGTCAAAAGCCTTACTAAAATCTAGATATGCGATGTCTACTGCCCCTCCGCCATCTATTATTTTGGTCACCCAGTCCAAAAAATCAATAAGATTTGTTTGACATGATCTCCCTGAAGTAAACCCATGTTGTTTTTCATCTTGCAATCCATGAGATTTTAGATGTTCCACAATCCTATCCTTTAGTAGGGTTTCCATTAATTTCCCCACTATTGATGTCAGACTTACTGGCCTATAGTTGCTTGATTCCTCCCTACTACCTTTCTTGTGAATGGGCACGACATTTGCTAATTTCCAATCTTCCGGGACGACTCCTGTTACCAGTGATTGGTTGAATAAATCTGTTAATGGTTTTGCTAGCTCACCACTGAGCTCTTTTAATAATGTTGGGTGTATGCCATCAGGCCCTTGTGACTGTGTATTAGTGAGTTCGACAACACGAGCATTAGCCGCGCAGAGCCGTGGAAGCGCAGGTTCCCGTACAGGAGATCGCATGGGGTCCTGCGGATAGGTGATAATTTGTCTATGGCTGTAGTACTTCTTTAAAGATGGCTTCAGGATTTCACCACCACAGAGGTATTGGTCACCCTAAACAGACACAGTAAATGTGAGAAATGTTTAGGGTACATCAAATATTTCTATACAACATTTGCAATGTTTTACATGAAGATTTTGTTAAATGGACACTGTCAAATTCAAAACCTTGTGCCTGTCATTCAATGCCAGTGCCAATTCCAGCTGATTTTGGCTCCATTTAGCAATCTCCCCCGTAAAAATTCCACATAGAATCTTTGTAGTGTAAACAGGCCCTATTGTAATCTAAAAAGCTAAAATCAGTTCATCAGGAGCATATGCTTGTCACACTGACATCTAGTGGCTAATGGGCATATGACAATATTTTATAAATTTTATGAACTTTCATGTCTGGTTTTCTTCTTGATATTTCATTGTGAGTTCTATCCCCCTAGATAGCCAGTCTGGCTAGCAGGCTTTTACATTATGATGTAATATATGCATGCTGACAAGCTCAAGATCTCTGTGCAAGATGTAGATGTGCCACTATGTATGTTTTAATCCATTGATAGTCCAACAAACAGTATACCACAGATCCATCTCCAGACTTAATTTTTCAGAGACCTTTTTCAAAAATGAAAACAGAAATTTCACTAGTCGCTGTGGGCAACAACTCCACTGCTCCTTTACAAAGAACTGATAAATCTTCTGACATAACTGGCTTTCTTATAGCAAAATGTTGTGATCAGAAGCATATGCCTGTTGTGCTGACATCTAGTGGCCCAATCTGAAAACAGCAACTTTTCAGGGTTCATTTTTGGGCTGAACTTTACAATGTTTGTTTTGAAATATACTGTATGTACCATAATAGGATATGCAGGACTATAGAAAGGGCCACTGGGGCATGTGAACCCACCTGACACCTTCACACAACATTACTTTCACCAGTGACGCACAGCTTGGTGTCACATGGCTCATACATAGAACACAAGTTGTGGAGCCATAGTGCTAGAATGTTACGGGCGGAGGCACACACAGTGCCTTGATGCTGATCTGCATCAGGATCCTGTTTGGGCCTGGAAGGAATTTGTGGCGGTCTAAAATTATTTCACATAAATTATTTCAAACCACCATAATTTCCCCCATTCGGTTTAGTTCTGGGCACCTGGAAAAAGCACCTGTGATTCTACCCTACATATGCACACAGTCCGTGGGCAGAAGAGATGTTCCACTGCTTATTTTCCAATGTATTCCTGTTTATTAGAGAGGTCATCAAAATTTAATTTTTTAACCCCTTAAGGACCAAAACAATTAGGTCTGTACGCCCCTTCAGGCCTGCTTTTTCAAATCGGGATGTCTGACTTTATTAGAGAATAACTCTGGTAACGTCTTGCCAAACACGATAATTCTGATATTGTTTTTTTTTGTCACAAGTTGTCCTTCATGTACATAGTAAAAGTAAGCCGATATCATTTGTAGTTTTTTTTTACAATGCAAAAAATCATGACTTTTTTTTTAAATACGATTTTTTGCTATTTTAACACTTAAAGGTTGCATTAATTTATACTTTCTGACCAAATAGTTTATAAAACTTATACTTTCAGATGTCTACTTTTTTTGTGTGTTTTTTTTTTTAATTAACACTGTAAAGGAACTAGAAGCCTAACAATTGCACTTGAAATTTTCAGTATTTTCAAAATTTGAAAAGAACATCTTTTTTTATGTGCTATGCAAGGTTAGCATAAACTTAAATGTAGTAGAACATAGGAAACCCCCCGTAAATGACCCCCTTTTAAAAACTAGACCCCTCAAGGTATTCACTAGGGGGTACAGTGAGTATTTTAATGCCATAGTTTTTTGGCAGGAATTATTACAAAGTCATTGTTAAAAATTCAAAATTAGCTTTTTTTCACATATGCATCAATTGTGGGACATATTTTTTATACATCACTTCTGATATTGAAAAAAATGCACCCTATATTTTATTAAGCTGCTCCTCCTGTGTTCGGAAATACCCCAGCTTAGGACATATTTGGTTCTGAACAGTTTTGTTAAAAAGTTTTATTTACTGAACTTCTTTTGCAATTCCACAAAGTACATTAGTGGCAATGTATCATTGTCTTTAGAGCAGTTTTTGTGTATATTTGTTGCACATTTGGAGCTTCACAGCGTTTCAGGCTCTTTTTTGCAACTTTTTAGTTAACACTGTTATCCTAACATGCATTTTAGAATGACATTTAAATTATGGTACATTTCTATTGCTCGTGGTCTCAGCCAGCATGTGTTTGATTGATCTATGCCTGCATACACTAGAGAACATGGGGTTTCTATTACAAATATGGCTCTGCCTCCCATCAAGAGCAATTATAGCATCCAATATACAGCAGACTATATTCTATAATGTGTTATACGGCTTTAAAAAATACATAACCACACACATTTAATATTATTCACACAGCAGTTGAGTCTGTATTCTTTCAAATGCCAGAATTTTAGTAATCCTTTTTTTTCTTTGTTATGTCAAGTAAGTCTACAGATAAAGGACTAATAGATCTAATGTTAAAGGAGTTTTCTGGTATTTAAAAAAAAAATTGTGTACAGGCTGGGACCAGCCCACATAAGAAACTTAACCTTGTACCTACCACAGCTTCAGTGCTGCAGCTGCTCTGGTGCCCTCCATGCATGCAGGTAGACACTGTGCTGAGGCAAGTGAATGGCTGCATTGATGTCAACACAGCAGGTCTAGTAAGGGACACTATCAAATTTAAGAATGAGTAAATCTTATTTTCTTTTTTAAGGCTATAGTGATTTTTTTTTTTGTGGAAAATCCCTTTACATAAAATATACATGGCTCATTTACACAGCTCATATTGCTTTCAAGTGATATACTAAGAATATGTCCTTGCCAGGTTGTTCCTCATACAAGAGCCTCAAATCTGTCTTGATTGGTAAATAGAGCAGAAAACTGTATCTGTTGCTCTAAAAATGGAAAACACTAGGGAAAAAAAGAAATTGAATATGACAACAATCTGATAGGACAACGCTTGTATTAGGCTGTTCTAACTGTGAAGGTTTCGGCTTTGAAATGCCATCTCATTCACTACAGATATTGCTCTTGTTGTTAACATATGAGCAACAACCTAAAGAACTCCTTCCAAACAAAATTACCTTTATATAGATGCATATGTTGAAGTTATATAACTTTGTAATGTACAAGTGTAAGCTTCTTTTCCAGGCAGGAAGTCCAGTAGTTCTTATCACTCATTATGACTTCGGGCAAGTTTGCCTGGTACCTGACTAATTTAGTAATGTCACTCTCCCTTCTCCTCAGCTCAGAAAGCCCAGAGCTTCAATGTGTAGTGTGTGATTATCCCTGATTGGCTAAGGCAGACACACCTCCCTAATCTATATTCACTGCTTCTCTAACCATATAACCTGCTCAGTTCTCTCTGAAGGCAGCCCCTCCCTGCAGCTCACACAGGAAACAAGTGGATTTTTTAAAGGCTGGATTTTTCAAAGGGTGTTTATGGGGGCTATGGGGGGGGGGGTCCAATTTTGAAATAAATCAGATGGGATGGAGTTATGGTGATCATATTTAGCAAGAGCATATATTTATATAAATTATTCAAGTTTTTAATTTTTATTACTTTTGGCAGGTTATCTCCTAATTGCTTCAGTACTGTAAGCTAGGAACATAAGTTGTTTGGAACTCGATATTGACACTGATACTTATGATTTAAGCTGAATATTCAGAATAAAGCACCTAGTGTGGCACCTAGGGTGATATCAGTATTTCCTAATACCATGTCATTGGAATTATGTATTTTTCAGCTGTTTTCCCCCTTCTCTAGTAGTCAATTTTTCCAGACCTCAGCCACTGAACAGTTGAGCTCTAGCTGCTATGATGTTGGAAGTAGAGATGAATTTTAGAAAAATTCGATTCGGCCGATTCACTGATTTTTCCCCCCAAATTTGTTTTGGTACGAATATATTAGCAGCAAATAGCTATTTAAAATAGCTATTTCTGTCCTACAGGAGCCTCAATAGGGGTGTAGAACACTTTGCCTTGCTGTAACACGCATAGGGTATGTGCTGGGTGAGTGAAATAATACTGTTATTCAGTATGACATGCAGATCACATGCAGTATGACATGAAGAATCACTGTCGCAGAGCGGCACAATGACAGAGCCTGGAGGTAAAATCAGTATGAGGAGACCATATAGTGCCTGAATGATGCAGTGTGGAGGTGGCGGCAGCATGAGGAAACCATATAGTGGCTGAATGACACAGCTTGGATGAGGCTGAAGCATGAGGACACCATATAGTGGCTGAATGACAAAGCATGGAGGTGTTGGCAGCATGTGGACACCATATAGCGGCTGAATGACCCAGAATTGAGGTGTCGGCAGCATGAGGAGACCATATAGTGGCTGAATGACACAGCCTGGAGTTGGCGGCAGCATGAGGAGACCATATAGTGGCTAAATGACCCAGCGTGGAGGTGGCAACAGCATGAAGAGACCATATAGTGCCTGAATGACACAGCGTGGAGGTGGCGGCAGCATGAGGAGACCATGTAGTGGCTGAATGACACAGCATGGAGGTGGCGGCAGCATGAGGAGACCATATAGTGGCTGAATGACACAGCCTTGAGTAGACAGCAGCATGAGGAGACCATATAGTGGCTCAATGACACAGCGTGGAGGTGGCGGCAGCATGAGGAGAACATATAGTGGCTGAATGACACAGCCTGAAGTTGGCGGCAGCATGAGGAGACCACATAGTGGCTGAATGACACAGCCTGGAGTTTGCGATAGCGTGAGGAGAACATATAGTGGCTGAATGACACAGCCTGGAGTTGGCAGCAGCATATAGTGGCTGAATGACATAGCCTGGAGTTTGCGGCAGCATGAGGACAACATATAGTGGCTGAATGACACAGCCTGGAGGTGGCAAAAGCATGAGGAGACCATATTGTGCTTGAATGACACAGCGTGGAGGTGGAGGCAGCATGAGGAGAACATATAGTGCTTAATGACACAGCCTGGAGTTGGTCGCAGCATGAGGAGAACATATAGTGGAGTGGCTCAATAACACAGCCTGGAGTTGGCAGAAGCATGGGGAGACCATATAGTGGCTGAATGACACAGCCTGGAGGTGGCAGCAGCACGAGGAGAACATATGGTGGCAGAATGAGACAGCCTGGAGCTGGCATCAGGACGAGGAGAACATATGTTGGCAGAATGAGATAACATGGAGGTGGCAGCAGCAGCATCAGGAGTCCTAAAAGTGACCCGGTGACAGAGTGGTGTGGTGGGTGGCAATAACAGTACCTGGTGATGAAGGTGAGTGAAAAAAGGAGAACTTGGCATCAGATGTGTGGCGTCAGGTGGGTGGCAGAATAAGAATAGTAGCTGAGGCAGGTAGGCAGAAGAAAACGGTCTCTTTTGTAAAAGTGTTAGTGTGCACAAGTAAGTATTGAGGATATGCATCACATAAAACTTAACTTTTAATAATATGATTAGGATAAAATACATGGACCCAAATTTTTTTTTTTTGATCAAACAAAAGGAAAGATGTGCAAAAAACACCATGTGCCACCCACACCACCAAATATTGATGTGATGCAAAGACCTCTAAAAGATGGAGGGAACAAGGTATGTAACCGGTGGGGGTAAAAACTTCCCCTGTAAGGCCCTACTCTCGCATTATTAATTCCCCTCTTGGCAAGTGTTACTCGCTCTAAAAAGGGCAGCCCCACACAGGAACCTCTCCCTATTTCTACCTACAAACACTGACATTTCCCAGGGTTTTAAGGTGGAAATAGGGATTGGTTCCTGTGTGGGTCCGCCCTTTTTATGACGAGTAACACTTTCCTCGAAAAGGTGGAAGGGAACAACATATTGTCCATTGTAGCAGGTGGGGGTAAAAACTTCCCTGGTAAGGCCCTACTCTCGCCCTATTAATTCCCTTCTTGGCAAGTGTTACTCACCCTAAAAAGGGCGACCACACAGGAAACTCTCTCTATTTCCACCTAAAAACCCTGGGAAATTGCAGTGTTTGTAGGGGGAACTAGGGAGAGGTTCCTGTGTGGGGCCGCCTCTTTTTAAGGGTGAGTAACACTTGCCAAGAAAGAACTTAAAGGAGAACTCCAGAACATAAAAATTGTCCCCCATAGTGCCGGCAGTAAAAAAATAAAGATGTACACACCTTCCTCCACTCCCCCGGGGCCTCCGGTAACCGGCTCCGGTCTCCGCCGCAATCCACTTCCTGGTTGCCGGTGGTTGGATGAGTCATACTGTGCTCAGCCAATCACCGGCCGCAGTGAAGTCCCCACTCGACCGACGATAGCTGAGCGGCAGTGTGACGTTTTCGGCCCCGGCCGCAGGTGCCGGTGTAGTGAAGAATTTTGTGTCCTGAAGCATTTTCACACTGCCGCTCAGCCTATCGGCGGCCGAGTCTGACTTTGCTGTGGCTGGTGATTGGCTGAGCACAGTATGACTCATCCGACCACCGGCAACCAGGAAGTGGATCACGGGGGAGACCGGAGCCGGTTACCGGAGGCCCCGGGGGGAGCGGAGAAAGGTATGTACATCTTTATTTTTTTTACTGCCGGCAGTATGGGCCACAATTTTTATATTCTGGAGTTCTCCTTTAATAATGCGAGAGTAGGGCCTTACAGGGGAAGTTTTTACCCCCGCCGGTTACAATGTACCATACGCTTCCCTTCCCTTCCACCTTTTAGAGGTCAAAATGTCGGTGGCACATGGGGATTTTACCTTTCCTTTTGTTCAATTTCAAAAAAACATTTGGGTACATATATTTTATTTTTATCCCAAAAATATTACTAAAAGTTAAGTTTTACGTAATGCATATCCTCAATACTTACTTGTGGTCTGATGCAGAGGAATGTCTGTAACTGGGAAGCAGCGCCTTAAATATGTTTAGCGCTAGCCATATTTGTGAAGTGTTGGTGTGGCACCATGGTCAATCTAGTCGGATGCATCAGGCATTGGTGCATGGAAATCCTGGCTTATCCATTCCTGATTCATTTTCACAAAGGTCAGTCTCTCCACATTTTTCGTGGACAGACAAGTTCTTCTTGGGGGTTACTATGGCTTTTCCAGGGCAAGCTCTGCTAGTTGTGGCCACAAATTTAGTTTGGCTACCCATAAGTCCAGCGGATCTTCAAGGTGTGTTGACATGGTCATATCAAGGTATGCCACCACCTGATGGTTCAGGTCCTGCTCCTGGTCTACCTGCTGCTGATGAGTTGCTTCACTATGCGGGTGAAGAAAGCTACTCATCAGTGACTGTAGACTAAGGCTGCTGCTGATGGAGTTGGTACTGCTCCTGCCACCCCACCCCTCCCCAGCAGCCATGGCAGTGGAAGGTGAGCGCAGAGGGCCCGCCAAGTCAGACCTGCGAGAGGATGGACAATGGCGCGGATAGGCATCGGCCAACTGACTGCGTAGGATGTCTCTGTAGTAGGTCAGTTTGTCCTCCCTCTCAGTGGGTGTAAAAAAGGCCCCCATTTTGTGCCAGTAGCGATAAGGTGGAGAGCCAGAAGTCATGCCGCTGCTGAATGGTGACAATTCGGCGGTCACTACGTAAGCAAGTGAGCATTCATCGTGCCATTTGTGCAAGTCACTCGCTGTCTCCATCTCCACCACAGACTGCCACGGGGTGTGTGGGTCCTCTGTCTCGCCTTCCTTATAACCCTCTAGCTCCTCCTCTCCTGTCAGATAACTAGAAAAACCTCTCATCTCGTGAATCGTAAACTGTGCTCCACTGTGCCCTTCCCCCTCCTCCTCCAGTTCAGCCCTCACAGGGCTCATGTGGCCCTGAAATGTAGGCGCCATATCTCCAGTGCCCTGACCAGCCATCGTTTCCAACACATGTTGTAGTAAATGAAGCAGTGGAATGACGTTGTTCATCCCGTAATCCTGGCTACTGACTAATAAGGTGGCTTCCTCAAAGGGCCTGAGCAAACGGCAGGTGTCACATAGGAGTTGCCACTGGTTGCCACTGAAGGTACACAGGGTAGTCCTCTTATCCGCTTGGATCATCAAGAAATCGGTGATGGCTTTTCTCTGTTAGTATAGTTGGTCCAACATATGGAGGGATTCCAACGCGTGGAAACGTGTACAAGTGGCTGAAGTGCAAGCAAAGTTTCCATTATATTGTTAGGATTTCTTGCAGATGGGGGAACACTTCAGGAACCGCTTGACAACCAGATTGAACATGTGTGCCATGCAGGTCGCATGTCTCAGGCTTCCTTGTCACAGCGCAGACAAGATGTTCTTCTAGTTGTCGGTCTCCATGGTTTTGGGAAAAAAAGGGGTGTATGTGCAGCTCACAATAAACAGTACACACCGAGGTCAAACTAGGGCATGCAACTATACCCTAATTGCACAAAAAAGGAAAAACCAATAGTGAAAAGTTGCCCGGACCTTCTAAGTGAGTAAATAATACTATAGATATTAGATAAGGAAATTTAAATAAATAATTGTCTGGATCGTGCTTCAATAATAATAATATAAACAATTTATTAAAATAAGATAAATAGACTATAATTAGTTACTTCTCACAGGGCCCATGTGAGAAGAACATATACAATAAAAACAACCTTTAAGTAATAATGTGCATAAAAAAATAACAAAAATTAAGACAATATTAATGGCATAATGACAATATCACTGGCATATATTTAATTTCTAATGTGCAGCTGGTGTTTAACCGCTGGTATCTAGGCACCAACTGCACGATAAGCGAAATATAGCTGAGGGTGCCTGTATAATCGTTTCCCTCTTTAGAATATAATGTATCCTTGTAATAGTTCAACAATTTGCAACAGTTTCAAATGAATGTTACCGATCCTTTTAGTGGCAACCTGGGTAAGAGGCGCTGTTTCCGCAGTGTGTAGATGGTGCCGGTACACTGGGTCCTCTGTGCAACGTTCCAGGTGGTAATGGTAGAATCCAGCAAGGTCCTGGTGGAAGCGGTGGCGATTGGCGCTGGCAGGCGCCGATGGTCGCAGATTGCCGGGAGGACGCTGCCGCTGGCAGGCGCTAGAGATGGTAAGTCCTCACCGCTGGCTAGATGGAAACGAGGACCGTACACTGGATACGAGGAGCTCACCTCGTGTTGCCGGCGTGTGACGTCAGCTGCTGCTGGAGCCGGGTTCGTTGCGCTAGAAGTAGTTGGCAATATTTGGACCGGACTGATGTTGGACTGGATGTCCTGATGGTCTTAGCAGTTTACAGGCGATAAACCAGCCTTGGTGGATAGGCACAATTTATAAAAATTTATAAAAAATTATATATGCCAGTGGTCATGCCCAAATGGACTAGACGCGTTTCAGGGTTATTTAATGTAACCCTTTCCTCAGTAGTCATATGGTTGTCATAAACTATTTCCTTTTTATAGGAGCACAAATCCCGCCCGTTGACTCATTCCTGGATATTAATGAAAACAGTGAATGGAATCCACGGATAGGTTCCCTAGAGAGCAATACTAAATAGAGATGGGTATGAAAAAGCTGTGTGAATACTGTTGAAGATGTAAAGTTGCGTTTTTGCAAACAATGATTTTATAATATTAAATGTGAAATCAAATAAAACAAAAAATTGGTGTTCAATAAAAATAAATATTAGGAAAAATTTTATGAGCAAGTTAATTTTGAACATAAAAATAAAATAACACTTGAGAGAGAAGTATAAATTAAAAGAAGAATATGAATGTAAATTCTGTAAATAAATAAAAAATAAGAGGTATAATATAAATTAGGATAGAAATAAAAATAGAAATAAAAATAAAATGAGATAGAATAAGATAAAGATGAAAAATAATAAAAAATGAAAATAAAATTAAAAATATGTAAATAAAAATGAAAATAAGAATATAAATAAAAATAAGAATAAAAAATGAAGAAAAATGGAAATAAAAATAAAAGTAGAAATAAAAATAAAAATAAAAATAAATGCAAATCAAAATAAATATAAATAAAAGTAAAAATTAAAATAAAAATAAAAATAGAAATAAAAATAAAAATAAAAATGAAAATAAAAATAAAAATAAAAATAAAAAAATATATAAAAGAGAAAATGTGGAAAATGTTGCATTTGCATTTCCAGTTTTCGTGGAGTAAGCCATTATCCGATTTCTTGATCAATAACTTTTAGCAGTTCCTCCCGTGTGACGCTGTCCGCCAAGGCAAACCATGTGAGGAACAGCGTGACACCACCGTGCCCTGTATGCTGGAGGGGCACTGAGACTTGTCCGTGCAGTGGCGGCTGAGGACACAGTGGAGGAGGCAGAGTCGCACACTGTCACAGGACCAATGGCCTGAGAGCGTGGATGCAGAAGCGGCGTGACCTGTCCAAGTTGTTGTTGTGCAGGAGCCACATTTACCCAGTGGGCCGTAAAGAACATGTATTGTCCCTGACCATAGTTACAGCTCCACACGTTGGCACTGCCATGCACTTTTGAACACAATGACAGGCTCAAGGACTGGCTCACCTTCTGTTCCACAAAATTGTGCAGGACTGGTACTGCCTTCTTCACAAAGAAATGACGACTTGGGACTCTACACCTTGGCTTGGCACAAGCCATCAGTTCTCTGAAAGGTGCAAAGTCCACCACTTGAAAAGGAAGGGACTGCAGCACCAGCAACTTGGGTGGGAGGACATTCAGATTCTGCGCCATTGGATGAGTGGGCGCGTACTGTTGTCTCTTGGACATGGCTTCGTCGATGGATTGCTGGCGGAATGCCTGACTCGAAGTAGGAGGAGCAGGAGCATCTGGAGCGATAGAAGATGGGTATGACACACAGCTCACTTCGACTGAGGTGGTGGAGCCTTGGCTGGCTGAAACAGGGTGCGGCGTGCCACTGGGTGATGCAGCAGGCTGGACCACCACATCAGAGCCACGGTTCACCCAGGCCGCTTTATAATGATGCTGCATATGTTGACACAGAGCCATGGTGCCAACATTGGGACCCTGGCCATGCATCACCTTCTGCAGACACATCTTGCATGTGGCCAGGTTAACATCCTCCGGATGCTTGATGAAAGACTGCCACACCACCGAATAGCTGATTTTCCCACCAACAGTACGCACTGATTGACTGCTACTGCCGCTGACTCCAGGAACCCCTGTTCCACTACCTCCTGGGAAGGTAGGCTGCCGCGAAGCAAGTGGTCTACCCCGGGCACGTTTGGCTCCAGACTTTCCACTTCTGCCACCTTTCTGACTGCCACCAATGCTACCACCTTGATGGCTGAGCTGCTGCCTCAGGGGCAACCTGCATCCCTCTTCTCCTGCTGATGAAGCCCCTTCTGCACCCGGCTCCCAAGTGTGATCGGCTTCATCATCATAGAGTTGTGTCTGCACGTCACTGATGTCCTCCTCAAGTTCCTACACAGTGTCTGCTGCAGGAGCCTGAACACTCGCAACACCACCTCCCACACCACTCTCCTCATCACTACTTGCCCGCCTAGTGGAGGAAGTGGCGGATGTCTCCTCCACTTCTTGGCTGGGCAGTCGCTGATGACTGTCCTCTAGTATATTGTCCTCACTAAATAGTGGAGCTAAACCCACAGCATAAGATACTTCTGTGGGGGAGGGAACAGCATAGGACAGAGGCAATGCGAGGACAGGGACTGCTCCTGGGCCATGCCAACTGAGCTTTGTGTCTGAGGAACCCACTGACTGTTGACTGGGGGTGTCAAATGTCACTTGTGATGAAGTGGATGACCGTGTTAACCAATTGATGACGGCAGATGGGTTGCTGGTCGAGACACGACTGCTAGCTGATACCGGGAGCTCAGGACTCTCGCTGCGACTCCTGCTGCCATTCGCCCCTAGTCTGCTGTGAACTCTGCCTGATGAATTGAGGCCTCTGCCCTTCCTTTGTGCACATCCTGGCACTTCTCTGCCTGACATACTAAGTGCGTATATGAGGGTAGGACAATGCGCCCCAGTACGTTTAAAACAGAATTTGTCTACAACATCAGCAGGTGTGTACTTTTGGCTGGCCTTTCACAGTATCTAGGCCCTTAAGACTTTAACCCCTTAACGACGCAGGACGTATATTTCTGTCCTGCGCCGGCTCCCGCCACTTGAAGGGGGATCGCACCGCGATCCCGCATCATATCGCGTCGGTCCCGGCGCTCATCAACTGCCGGGACCCGCGGCTAATACCACACATCGCCGATCGGAGAAGTCTTGTATGAGAAATCTTAATGGTGGTCTAGGCCAGATAGTAAAGAAAAGTAAAGAACACCGGTTAGAGAAGACGTCACTTGTAAATCAGGGGACTGGGGAGATAGGGAGAGGAACAGGTTATAGAGAAAACTTATTATAGAGAGAACTTGTTATAGAGAAAAGTTAAGCATATGAATTATACTATAATCATTACAAAATGTCTCCAATATGGGGGTACAATTTTTTGGGAATGGGCTGTCAAGGGGTACTCAGGCAAAAAAGGTTGAGAACCACTAAAATAGAGAAAATCCATTTCTTGTAACTGTTTGGAATGGAATTGGGCCTAGGCTACTGAGGAGATGCAAGATGTCATTTGGCCTAGAGTGGACATTGCTGTACTGATTGAATAATCAAAATGTTGTCTTAGTAAGTAATGATAAGTATAGACTCCTTTCTATTAAGAGCTGTAACGGCCTGAAGGGTGTGGACCTACTCTGCCACTTATTAGTCTGGCTTGGTAAGTGACTCCTGACTGGACTGGCCAAATACCAAGGATACAGGCAGGAGGGGTGAACTGACACTATAGTCAGCAGCAGAGCATATTTGGTGTTTATAGCAGAGTTGGTGCTGTGAGAACAGCCTAGCCGAGTGGGCTACAGATGCAGGCAGGATGGAGCAAGTTGTTAGCTGACAGAGGCATGATTGACAGTCCAAATTCATACACATGAGTAGCAAAACCGGAATTAGTGGATAAGACAAAGGCAAAGTCCTGTAGTTAGGCAACAATCAGGAAACACTTGATCAGTAGACAATTCAGAGACCTTAGCTGTGCAGGAACTACACTATTGCTGAGGCATCAGGCAACAGGTGGAGGCAGTGCCTGACAGGGATTGGAGGTGTATCAATTAGTTAGTACACTATGGCTCTTTTTAGCCACTAACCGTTTTAGCCAGTGCTCGCTTTCGACCCCTAGAGGGCAGAGCAAGAACTGCAGCAATGGCAGAAGCAGCAGGACACAGTCTAGAGGAGAAAGGCCAGGAAGCACAGCAGACACATGGCACAGAAAATGTCACCTGCTACTGTTAAGAGCCAGGACACGTGGTACACTGGTTGTTGCCAACCAGTTGTGTTACAAGATCCACCACCTCTGCCATTACTTTGGTGATAGAGGAAAAACAGAACAGCAGGCAGACAAACTGAAAGTGGCGGGCACTTGACCCCTGTTGGCTGGTAAACTTTAAAAAAAAATTCTGGGAATCTATATAGATGGGAAGGTGATAGTAATGACTTAAGAGTTGATTCTTAAAATTCTCCATTCTTGAACTTTCTGTAAACTACAAATTTGGTCAAGGGCTCCAGATTTATTATAGTGTGATACTTCCTGTTTGGTTTTGTTACTAGAAACAAGGAAGAATAATGGCCTAGCCATTTCTGATGGAGATTAACTTCTTTCCTAGACCAAGAAAATCCTAAACGCCCTTCAAAATCAAATTCCGAACCCTTGGAGTGATGACAAATCTTGGAAGGGGAGGTAATGCACACTGATCTGACATCCCTGAGATATGACACCCACTATCCATGGATTGGGAATCAAAAATTCCCAAACTGGGGCAAATGAGAAAGAGGGTTAGAGTTGATGGGTTGGAAAGGAAATTTCTGTCTCTTTTGCCCTTTTATTAGGCCAACAACCTGTCATTCCTCAAGCTCCTCTGTAAGACTGATCTTGCAGAGGAGACAAAAAGGAGATTTTTAAAGTTGGACCATGTCTGCAGGAAAACCTGTCTAATATAGTGTCCAGGTCAGGACCCAACACAAATTGGCCATAACCAGCTTATTTTTAGATGCCATCTATTCAGACCAAGATTTTAGCCAATGAACCTGCTTTGTGTTATTTAGACAAAATGGCAGTATGAGCTGATAACTTTACTGAAGCATCTGATAGAATATTAGTAGCCATTTTCAACCGAGAAAGAGACTTTAAGGGTCTATTCACACGTACAGTATTCTGTGCAGATTTGATGCGCAGATTTCACGCACAGGATTTGAAGCTATGTATAGTCATTTAGTTTTCATTGAATTCTGCAGCAGAAAATCCTGCGCATCAAATCTGCGCACCAAATCTGCACAGAATACTGTATGTGTGAATAAACCCTTAAGGGGAAATTTGGGATAAACTAACTTTTAACTAACCTGCTCATTATGAAAAGTTATGTTTGTTCTACATTTACTTGCTGTACTGCACTGCTGGGGATCATCCACTCTTTAAAATGTATATGGTCCCCCAGGTTCAGCGCTCTGTTCAGATATTGATGACACTTGTCTCAAGCCTATTCCGCGATCCTTTGTGGCTCGAGACAGCAACTGGTGTCAGGTGGCTTGGCTTCTTCTTGTCTTTCCTCACAAGCCAGCCCCCTGATGACGTTTGTGGTCCATCTGTATGTCCCGACATGCTCTCGTTCCCTGCGTCCCCACATTGCCAAGATCAGATGGAATGTACAGATGGACCATAAACGCCATCATGGGGCTGGCTTTTCAGGAAAGACAAGAAGAAGCCAAGTCACCTGACACCAGTTGCTGCCTGAAGACGCAAGCAAAGGATCGAGGAATAGGCTCGAGACAAGTGTCATCAATATCTGAAGAGAGCGCTGAACCTGGGGGACCGTATAAAGGTAAAAAACTGGATGAGCCACGGCAGAGCTGTACAGAAAGTAAATGTAGAACAAACATAACTTTTTATAATGGGCAGGTTAGTTTAAAGTTAGTATACCCCAGAATGCCCCTTTAAAATTTGTTCCCTAGGGGTATCTGTCTGAAGATGGAACTCTAATTGATCCATCACTATATTAGATCTTAAGTTTTCTTTAATAAACTTAGCGCCTTCCTGTCCATGTGGTCTTTTAACTGTGTGGCCTACTCAAAAGGGCAGAGAGGTACGCTTGGCCACATTAGCAACTGGGACATACACTTTAGGCACTGCATCCCAGGTGGTAGAATCAGTGTCACTAAATGGATATCGCCTTTTTAGATGTTTAAGGATAAAGGAATTTTTCTCTGGTTTAGACCATTCATCCTTTATAATTTTATGTATGTTTGCATGGACTGGGAATGTGCATGACTTCCTGTCTTCTACTCTTTCAAAGACCTCATCCTGGATGGATTTAATCTCCAGTACATCCTCAGGCTCATTCACATCACGTTTTTGTTGCCGGACTGAAAATCACGGTTTGCTGCAGTTTCGGTTTCACAAGAAAACCCAATACAGTCCAAAAATGAGCCGAAAAATAAACAAGAAAAATAAGGGGAGACTTTTAACAAGAAAGGAGCCCCTGCTACATCTATAGGACACCATCAGTCCCCCAACCTCTCAGGCTTCCTTCCCTGAAAAGGACAGTAAAAATATTGGTGTTGAGAGGAAGGAAAGGGTTTTAACCTTTTAGTGTTTTTTCCTTTCCCAATCAGGTGGAATTAATCTCAGGGGTATGTTCAGCTTTACTAGTGAGAAGGATTCTATGACTGAATGTTAAATGGTTAATGCTGTTAGAAAATAACTTGTTTTGATGCTTCCCCCTTCTAAATACTTTAGCTTGAAAGTGAACTAGTTCTTACCTCTGGAGACTTAGTCCATTAATATTCATTAATAAGCAGAGCAGAGAACACATAAGTGACTTGTCCTACACTGCTCAAAAAAATAAACAGAACACTAAGATAACACATCCTAGATCTGAATGAATGAACTAATCGTATGAAATACTTTCGTCTTTACATAGTTGAATGTGCTGACAACAAAATCACACAAAAATTATCAATGGAAATCAAATTTATCAACCCATGGAGGTCTGGTCAGGAGACAGGTAAAGGGGAACTTTTATCAGTGTTTTCCAGCAGAGGCCTCTAACTATAGTAAAACTACAACTCCCAGCATGTATTTGGCTTTGTGGGCATACTGGGAGTTGTAGTTTTACAACAACTGGAGGCACCCTGGTTGGGGAACACTGATCTATCTGTCTTTCTATCTCCTATCTATCTATCTATCTATCTATCTATCATCTATCTATCTCATATCTATATGTGCTCTGATTTATAATGCCCTCCATTTATGTGCCCCTTACTTAAAATGCCCCCTGAGGGTGCAGGACAGGGGGCATTATATGTCAGGGGAACATAACGGGGCATTATAAGTCGAAGCACATTATATATTAGCAGCCCAAGACAGGGGGGGGCATTATAAGTGAGGGCCACATGACAGGGGGGCATTATAAGTGAGGGCCACATGACAGGGGGGCTCCTCACGTATAATGCCCCCCTGTCATGTGCCCCTCACATTTAATGCCCCCTGTCATGTGTCCCTTACTTAAAATGCCCCCTGAGGGTGCAGGGCAGGGGGCATTATATGTGAGGGGAACATAACGGGGAATTAAATGTGAGGGGCACATGAAGGGGGCAATATAAGTTAGGGGCACATAACAGGGGGCATTAAATGTGAGGGGCACATGACGGGGCATTAAATGTGAGGGGCACATGAAGGGGGCATTATAAGTTAGGGGCACATAACAGGAGGCATTAAATGTGAGGGGCACATGACAGGGGGCATTAAATGTGAAGGGCACATAACAGGCCCTCACTTATAAGGCCCCCCTGTCTTGGGCCCCTCACTTATAATGCCCCTCTGTCTTGGGCCCCTCACGTATAATGCCCCCCTGTCTTGGGCCGCTAACATATAATGTACTTCAACTTATAATGCCCCCTGTTATGTGCCCCTTACTTATAATGCACCCTGAAGGGGCAGGACATTGGGCATTATATGTGAGGGGAACATTACAGGGGCATTATATGTGAGGGGCACATGATAGGGGGCATTATAAGTGAGGAACCCCCTGTCATGTGCACCTCACATATAATGCCCCCCTGTCATGTGCCCCTAACATATAATGTGCCCTGTCTTATAATGCCCCCTTGTTATGTTCCCCTCACTTATAATGCCCCCTGAGGGAGCAGGATTTGGAGGCATTATATGTGAGGGGAACATTGCAGGGGCATTATATGTGAGGGGCACAGCACAGGGGGCATCATTATATGGTAGGGGCACAGGACAGAGGGCATTATTATTATTATGAGGGGGAACAGGACAGGTCATAGTTGTATGTGGGGGCACAGGATGGGGCATTACTACTATATATGAGGGGCACAGAGTATAAGGAATTTCTGGGGTAGTACGGTTTTCATTAGCCACAATACATCATGGTATGGTGTTCAGAGGGATATTTAGAGCGTACAGTGTGTGGTAGTATTATATTCAGAGGGTACAGTGTGTGGCAGTATTATATTCAGAGGGTACAGTGTGTGGGCAGTATTATATTCAGGGGTACAGTGTGTGGCAGTATTATATTCTGAGGGTACAGTGTGTGGGCAGTATTATATTTTGGGGTACAGTGTGTGGCATTATTATATTCTGAGGGTACAGTGTGTGGCAGTATTATATTCTGAGGTTACAGTGTGTGGCAGTATTATATTCATTGGGTACAGTGTGTGGCAGTATTATTCATTGGGTACAGTGTGTGGCAGTATTATATTCATTGGGTACAGTGTGTGGGCAGTATTATATTCAGTGGGTACAGTGTGTGGCAGTATTATATTCAGTGGGTACAGTGTGTGGCAGTATTATATTCAGTTGGTACAGTGTGTGGCAGTATTATATTCAGTGGGTACAGTGTGTGACAGTATTATATTCAGAGGGTACAGTGTGTGGCAGTATTATATTCAGTGGGTACAATGTGTGGCAGTATTATATTCAGAGGGTACAGTGTGTGGCAGTATTGTATTCAAAGGGTAAAGTGAGTTGTAGTATATTCGGAGGGTACAGTAAACTGTAGTCACTTGTAAGTTTTGCAGTAATGATGGGTGAAACAACAACTCCCTGCATCTCCTCACCACTGCTTAGGTCATACTGGGAGCTGTAGTTTTAAATGGTAAAAACTTCTTTAGCGCTTTCCCATTCTGTGGCAATTGGTATATTTGCTTATTATACTGGATACATTTAATAATATTGTAAGTTCTTTAAGCAACACCTTATTTTCTGTCCGCCAATGCAAAATTCTCTAATAGTGCCCCTCCCGAGACTAGACTGTGGATCCACCCCTGCCCAGACCTGGACTAAAGCATGCACCAACTCCTGGACAGTCTGTGGTGCAACGTGGCATTGGTGGATGGAGCGAGACATGATGTCCCAGATGTGCTCAATCGGATTCAGGTCTGGGGAACGGGCGGGCCAGTCCACAGCATCAATGCCTTCCTCTTGCAGGAACTGCTGACACACTCCAGCCACATGAGAGCTAGCATTGTCTTGCATTAGCAGGAAACCAGGGCCAACCGCACCAGCATATGGTCTGACAAGGGGTCTGAGGATCTCATCTCGGTACCTAATGGCAGTCAGGCTACCTCTGGCAAGCACATGGAGGACTGTGCGGCCCCCCAAAGAAATGCCACCCCACACCATTACTGACCCACCGCCAAACTGGTCATGCTCAAGGATGATGCAGGCAGCAGAACGTTCTCCATGGCATCTCCAGACTCTGTCACGTGTGCTCAGTGTGAACCTTCTTTCATCTGTGAAGATCACAGGACGCAAGTGGTGAATTTGCCAATCTTGGTGTTCTCTGCCAAATGTCCTGCTCAGTGTTGGGCTGTAGGCACAACCCCCAACTGTAGACGTTGGGCCCTCATACCAACCTCATGGAGTCTGTTTCTGACTGTTTGAATGGACACATGCACATTTGTGGCCTGCTGGAAGTCATTTTGCAGGGCTCTAGCAGTATTCCTACTTGCACAAAGTTTGAGACAGTGGTCCTGCTGCTGGGTTGTTGCCCTCCTACGGCCTCCTCCATGTCTCCTGATGTACTGGCCTGTCTCCTGGTAGCGCCTCCATGCTCTGGACACTACGCTGACAGACACAGCAAACCTTCTTGCCACAGCTTGCATTGATGTGCCATCCTGGATGAGCTGCACTACCTGAGCCACTTGTGTGGTTTGTAGACTCCGTCTCATGCTACCTCTAGAGTGAAAGCACTGCCAGCATTCAGAAGTGACCAAAACATCAGCCAGGAAGCATAGGAACTGAGAAGTGATCTGTGGTCATCACCTGCAGAACCACTCCTTTATAGGGGGTGTCTTACTAATTGCCTATAATTTCCACCTGTTGTCCATTCCATTTGCACAATAGCATGAGAAATTGATTGTCAATCAGTGTTGCTTCCTGAGTGGACAGTGTGATTTCACAGAAGTGCGATTGACTTGGAGTTACATTCTGTTGTTTAAGTGTTCCCTTTATTTTTTTGAGCAGTGTACTGTGGTTTCATCTGAGGATAGGAGATTCTCCCAATACTCTTCTGGATCATCCAAATGCTCTCTAGCAAACTTCAGATGGGCCCAGACATGTACTGGCTTAAGCAGGGGACACATCTGGCACTGCATGATTTGAGTCACTGGTGGCGTAGAGTGTTACTGATGGTAGCCTTTGTTACTTTGGTCTCAGCTCTCTGAAGGTCATTCACTAGGTCCTCCCGTGAGGTGCTGGTATTTTTTTTCACCGTTCTTGTTATCATTTTGCTACCATGGGGTGAGATCTTGCGTGCAACCCCAGAACGAGGGAGATTATCAGTGGTCTTGTATATCTTCCATTTTCTTATAATTGCTTCCATAGTTGATTTCTTCACACCAGGCTGCTTGCCTATTGCAGATTCAGTCTTCCCAGCCTGGTGCAAGTCTACAATTTTGTTTTTGATGTCCTTCGACAGCTCTTTGGTCTTGGCCATAGTGGAGTTTTGGAGTGTGACTGTTTGAGGTTATGGACAGGTGTCTTTTATACTCATAAGTTCAAACAGGTGCCATTAATACAGGTAACGAGTGGAGGACATAGGAGACTCTTAAAGAAGCAGTTACAGGTCTGTGAGAGCCAGAAATCTTGCTTGTTTGTAGGTGACCAAACACTTATTTTCCACCATAATTTGCAAATAAATACTTTAAAAAGCAGACAATGTGATTTTATTGATTCTTTTTTCTCATTATGTCTCTCATAGTTGAGGTATACCTATGATGAAAAATACAGGCCTCTCATCTTTTTGCCTCGCTCATCTTTTTAAGTGGGAGAACTTTTACAATTGGTTGCTGATTAACTACTTTTTTGCCCCACTGTATATGAATCCTCCAATGGTATAGGGTGGACTTGGGTTACTAAATTATTATGATATTGCTGCACAATTAACATATATTTCACAAGAACAAGATATGTTGTTAGAGATATGTAGAAAAAATAAGGTAAAGGTACGGTACATCACATTTTTGAGATTTTGGAGATTGGTAGGTTAAAGAAGAAAAGGGGTGAAGAGAATCAGACATTGTGGGCCTTAGATTGCACATGGAGGAGCTTGAGGAAGTCGATAGGGTGTGTGGGTAGTTTTTGTTTCACCCCAATTTGGCATAATGATTTCCTTCCTGAGTTGAAGAAAATCACAAATCACACAGAGTGGGAAAAGAAAGTGGTTAGATTTTTTAATCACATTATTGAAGATGATAAATTGGTGGGTTGGGATAGGATGGCACGATAATTTTCACTAGAGGGGGAAAATACTATTTTATGTATATTCAAATGTGGAACGCACTTAAGGCAGAAAAGGGTAACGAAAGAGTGAGATTTGAAGGTCAAGAGGTTATAGAATTTATAACATTTGTCTAAAAACAATTGTCTAAAATATATAATTTGATTATTAACCCCTTGCCGCAGAACGCCGGGTTTATACAGCGCTGCGGCACGGGAGGGTTATGAAGCGAGCTCAGATCATACCTGCACAGTCCCAGCTGCTAGCAGCAGCCAGGACCCGTGGCTAATGCTGGACATCCGTTCCAGGAGATGTCCGGCATTAACTCTTTAGACGCGGCGATCAAAGTTGATCGCCGCATCTAAAAGTGAAAGTAAAAGCATAAGCATCCCGGCAGCTCAGTCGGGCTGATCGGGACATCGTGATAAAATCGTGATGTCCCGATCAGCTAGGGCGCAGCAGGATGGTGCCTTACCTGCCTCCTGAGCATCCGAATGGCGATTGATTGCTGCAAGCCTGAAATCCAGGCTTGAGCAATCAACCGCAGATAACACTGATCAATGCAAAACTATTGCTTTTCAGTGATCTGTGTTAAAGATCAGTGTGTGCAGTGTTATAGGTCCCTATGGGAGCTATAACACTGCAAAAAAAAAAAAAAGAAAAAAAGGGAACAAAAAAGTGAATAAAGATCATTTAACCCCTTCCCTAATAAAAGTTTGAATCACCCCCCTTTTCCCATTAAAAAAAACAAAACAAAAAAGTGAAAATAAAAATAAACATATGTGGTATCACCGCGTGCGTAAATGTCCGAACTATAAAAATATATTGTTGATTAAACTGCACGGTCAATGGCTTATGCGCAAAAAACTTCAAAAGTCCAAAATAGCATATTTTGGTCACTTTTTATAACATAAAAAAATTTTATAAAAAGCAATAAAAAAGTCCGATCAAAACAAAAATGGTACTAATAAAAACTGAGCCCTCATACCGCCCCGTACATGGAACAATAAAAAAAGTTATAGGGGTCAGAAGAGGACAATTTTAAACGTATACATTTTCCTGCATGTAGTTATGATTTTTTTCCAAAGTAATAAAAAAATCAAACCTATATAAGTAGGGTACATTTTAATCATATGGACCTACAGAATAACGATAAGGTGGCATTTTTTTATTTTTTATGATGTACTGCGTAGAAACAGAAGCCCCCAAAATTTACAAAATGGTGTTTTTCCTTCCATTTTGTCGCACAATGATTTTTTCCGTTTCGCTGTAGATTTTTGGGTAAAATTACTGATGTCATTACAAAGTAGAATTGGTGGCGCAAAAAATAAGCCATAATATGGATTTTTAGGTGCAAAATTGAAAGGGTTATGATTTTTAAAAAGGTAAGAATGAAAAAATGAAAGTGCAGAAACGGAAAAAGCTATGTCCTTAAGGGGTTAAAAGGACTGAGATCCAATTCCCAAAAAGTAAACAAAGATGGAGGGACAATATAGAAGTAGAGGAGTGGAGTATTGTCTATAGTAATATAAAAAAAAAAAGTCATCAGTGAATATTAATCATAGGATTTCTTTCTTTAAATTGATTCACCCTCTGCACTATATACCGTATTTTTCGCCATATAAGACGCTCCGGCATATAAGACGCACCCAATTTTAAAGGAGGAAAATCTAGAAAAAAAAAGATTCTGAACCAAATACTGTAGTAAAATATTTTATATCAGTATAGTTCCCCCACAATAGTTGGCAGTATAGTTCCCCCACAATAGTTGGCAGTATAGTTCCCCCGCAATGGTAGGCAGCTCCCCCCCCCCCCACAATGGTTGGCAGTATAGTTCCCCCACAATAGTTGGCTGTATAGTTCCCCCACAATGGTTGGCAGTATAGTTTCCCCACAATGGTTGGCAGTATAGTTCCCCCACAATGGTTGGCAGTATAGTTCCCCCACAATAGTTGGCTGTATAGTTTCCCCACAATGGTTGGCAGTATAGTTTCCCCACAATGGTTGGCAATAGAGTTCCCCCACAATTGTTGGCAGTAGAGTTCCCCCCACAATGGCTGGCAGTATAGTTCCCCCACAATGGCTGGCAGTATAGTTCCCCCGCAATAGTAGGCAGCTCCCCCCCACAGACATACAGCTTCCAACCATATACAGTGTATGGCTGGAGGCTGTATCTCTGTGTGCTGCCCCCACAGTGATCCGGTCACTGCTGCTCTGGTCCAGTGTCACATCTACTGCTATGGCCTATGGACCATAGCAGAAGTTGCCGGGACCGGAGGAGCGGTGACCGGAACGCTGATGATTACACACCGCCGGTCACTCACCAGGCCCCGGTCGGCGTGCGTCTTCCTCCGGTCCTCCGGCGCCTCTATGGTTGTACGCACGGGACGTCACTGAGGTCCCGTGCGTACAACCATAGAGAGGCAGAGGATCGCAGGAAGACCGCAGGAGGACCGGAGGAGGACGCGCATCGGCCGGGGAATGGTGAGTGACCCGCGGACATCCTTATGTCCCGAAAAGATTTTTCGGGACATAGGGATGTCCGGCATAGGAAAACCTATGATTGTATCTGCCCGGGCCGGCTCCTGTGTGCGGCTGCAGGCGGGGGCCGGCCAGAGCAGGTAAAAACTAATACTGTATATTAAAAACCAGGGGGCCTCCAGCTGTTGTGAAACTACAACTACCAGCATGCCCAGACAGCCTTTGCCGGTCCGGGCATGCTGGTAGTTGTAGTTTCAGAACAGCTGGAGGCCCCCTGGTTTTTAGTATACAGTTATTAGTAATTCACTTGCCCGGCACCCGGAACTGTATGTTCCAGGCGTAGGGCAATAAACATAGCCGGTGTGAGGTGAAAAATTCACCGGCGGTCATGAGGCTGCTGCGGGTGGGGAGCGGGTAGTCAGCGCTGTACCGCACCGCCGCAGCCTCTGTACTTACTGCTGACTTCCCGCTCTCGCCCGCAGCAGCCTCGGGCGTATATTCACCGTATAATACGCACCAACTTTTCCCCCCACGTTTTGGGGAAGAAAAAGTGCGTCTTATACGGCGAAAAATACGGTACCACTGCTGCTTAAGAAGATGGGAGGAAGGGTAAACTCGAACTGCCCGAAATGCTCAGATGAGGGTGCAGATTTACTACAGATGATTTGGAAATGGAGGAAAGTACAGAATTTTTGGAGGGAGGTTTTTGGAAAATTAGAAGCTGTTTTTCTAGTTGAGTTGCCGTATGAGGCAAACACAGCAATACTGGGACTGAATGTGGGAGTAGGGGTGCGGGTCCTTTGGATAGGGGAT
This sequence comes from Hyla sarda, assembly GCF_029499605.1. Taxonomy (NCBI): domain Eukaryota; kingdom Metazoa; phylum Chordata; class Amphibia; order Anura; family Hylidae; genus Hyla; species Hyla sarda. The sequence goes on along the minus strand of NC_079193.1, from coordinate 153,820,138 downwards.
AAGATGTCTTAGCGCCGGAGTATCCCTTTAAGAGATAAGGAACCTGTGCCACTAACTGATCCCATACAATTGAATCAAAGTCGACTTCGGTGGGACCAGCCAAATATCCCCAGATGATGCTAGAGGATTGAAGGGTTGGGAATGTTGGACTTTACCTGACAGAGAAAAGCTTCTGCTGGAGCAATCTGACAGTGACTTACTGCTCCCCTCGGGGGAGAGAGTTGTTAACTGAATGAACCTTTGTCCTACAGCAAGTGGAGGTCACTTTTAAACCTTCATATCGACTTAAAAAGAAGTCTAACAAAAATATAATTTTGGAAGAACCTATCTAAAGTGCACCAAACTGACACAAAAAAAAATAATGAAAAAAAAGTATAAATCTTTATTATTACCAATAAAATAGACAACATTAAAATTATCAGCAGCAGTCAGAAGAAAAAGACTCTAGACAAAAGTTTCAAAGATGTCCAAGGACGTACATAGGACTCCCTGAGGAAGGGAGTGAGAAAAACGACGTAGGGGTAGGCTCCTGACTGTTAGTATAGCAAGGTGTCATAAGGCTATATGCATGGACAGTTTTGTTTAATTCCAATGTTATAGGGACAACTGATGCTCCAGCTTTCACGGAGGTAGCCTTTAGCTCCTCAGTCTTGCATGGCAACATCCTTGTTTCCCTTTATATTTTATACTGCCGTTTGCATCAGGTAGATGACACCATCAATGCTATACTACTACTACATATGTCCTTTTTGTGTTTACATTAGTGTACTGGGTTTACAGATTGTTTTATAGGTGTATATTTATACATATGTATTGTGGTCTTTTTAGTCCACCTCGTACGGAGTACCATATGTTATCTGTATGTCTTCCTATGTACGTCCTTGGACATCTTTGAAAATTTTGTCTAGAGTCTTTTTCTTCTGACTGCTGCTGCTGATAATTTTAATGTTGTCTATTTAATTGGTAATAATAAAGATTTATACTTTTTTTTCATGATTTTTTGTGTCAGTTTGGTGCACTTCAGTTTGGTACAGGTTCTTCTGGTATGCAACAGCGCCAAACAGTGGTTAGTACTCTGTTTGATTTTGGCCTACTATATTGGTTTACAAAAATATAATTTTGTCAATAAAAACTGTTGCAATCATGGCAAAAATTATAATCTTTTCTACCAAGAAGCCATACGTTTCCACTAGAGATGAGCGAACTTACAGTAAATTCAATTTGTCACGAACTTCTCGGCTCGGCAGTTGATGACTTATCTTGCATAAATTAGTTCAGCTTTCAGGTGCTCTGGTGGGCTGGAAAAGGTGGATACAGTCCTAGGAAAGAGTCTCCTAGGACTGTATCCACCTTTTCCAGCCCACGGGAGCACCTAAAAGCTGAACTAATTTATGCAGGATAAGTCGTCAACTGCCGAGCCGTGAAGTTCGTGATGGATCGAATTTACTGTAAGTTTGCTCATCTCTAGTTTCCACCCCTCATTCAGCACAAGAAAGAAGGGGATCAAGTGTTTTTTTTTAGTTCATTACCTTCTGGCTCTACTTTGAGCATTGTCTGATGTTCTGACCAGTATAATACCAAAAGCTGCACTAAAAAAGTAAGGGTCCAATGCTTTGCCTGGTCGTAGCAGTCAATATTTGAATACTATATAGAATATCCTTTGCTTCACGATAGACATTTTGGTAATGACATTCAAATTGGATATTTTGTACTTCTAAAATAATAACCTGGAGGACTTTGTGCATTTACCTTAGTATTGTATAAAGTCAGCCAACAACATATTTACAAAACAGTTATAGGTATAGTTTTAATAAAGTAGCACTAAAGGCTAATGTTATAACAGTAGCCAAACAAAGCATATGTCCATGTAAGAGGCCTGGGTATCCAAAAGCTAACTATATATTGTCAAGTTTGAATGAATACAAGGCAGTCCATATGTATCAATAGGAGAACCAGGATGGACGTTTGCGTTTTCGCTCAATGATCCTCTTCCCCTCATCTTCAGGATGTTGCTTTTCCCCTTCATAGAGAACTACAGTTTCCACAGTAGGAGCTCTGAAAGGTCCTCCTTCCATAGCTTGTATCTCCTTCCTGATAAGGTGCGTTTCATGGCGAACTCTCTCATAGCAGAATCCACACAGAACATGTTTCAGTTTCAAATGGCCACATTCTGGACATGTGTCAATGTTATTCTGAAAGAAAAAGAAGGAAAACCCTAATTTCTATGCAAGCAGAGGCAGCACGGTAAATTACAAAACCAGCACCTTTACTCCTTTTGCTGCAGATTATGTTCACACAACGGACACACACAGAAATTCAAATGATTATAAACCCTTTACTCCTATCTTTTCTGAAATTAAATATTAGTAGCATTGTAAAAATGCTACCTAGCACATTACACTCAGAGACCAAAAATGTCTGTGATGATGTCAAAGCGAGAGTAGGCAAATACTAAGGCTTCTATCTGATCTATGATTACCTATACAGATCATATATACATACTCTCCCTTGTAAATACCAGTGTACCTACTGCTGTCCACAGTGCAATCTCCTTATCATCAGTATCAGCAGTTTAGTGCTCAGTGTGGTGCTACCACAGTTTCTTTCCTTTCTGCTGAAAAAGCACCTTTCAAAGCTAGTGCACCAGTAAACACCATCTCCTTCCACATGTCATCCATAGTACTGTACTGTGTAAACCAACAGCCCAGCAAGTTCAGTATACTTTCACCATCACTGTGTCATGCCATAGCAGAGAGTGTGTAATGTGTTGTGATTGGCAAGAGAAGTAAGGGACAGAAAGTAACTGTGTGTGTACTACTGGCAAAAAGCCCACCTTTGGTCCTGCCCCCTGAAGAAGGGAAATAGCTGTACACCTTGAAGAGCACTCAATAACAGCAGCAAGAACACTAAAATCACACTGACACCATTCAATTTTTTTAGATGATAGCAATGCTTTAACCTAGTCAGGGGGTGAGATAAGGATAAATACCACACTTTGATCACAGCTTGTAAGACCTGTCTAGAGTTCCCTACAGTAAATGTTTACTGTTCGCTGTTCATACATACTGCTTCTGTTTGGAAAAGTTGAGCGTGCCTAACTTATAGCCTCGATCCCCCCAAACAACATCTGAGACCAACATGACATTTCCCAGTCTATGCCCATCTAAACTACCAGTCATAGACTGCAGAAACACCTTCAGGACACCTGAGCAGAAACACATGCTAGTGAAAACATAAGATGTACACATCACAATACCTTCTCTTTTATAAGTTTATTAGGATTTCTTCTTCGGCAGCGATTTACTTCTATAGTTCTTCGGGATTTAGGAGCAGCCATCCAAAAGATGCTATCCAGAAAACTGGGCACATTTTCAAAGGCATCTTCATCTAACTTCTCAGATGGACAAGACAGTGGAGCTTGGAAAGCTAGAGCTGTAACAAAGGATGGACACATTTGGAATTATAGGGATAATAATCACAACCTATGTAGAGGACAAGTTGACCAGTTGCACTTAGCAACCAATAAGATTTCTTCATTTACTTTTCAGAGGCCTTTTAAAAATTAAAGACTGGATCCAATTGTTGCTATAGACAGTTGCTCCGCTTTTCCTCTGTACAGGTTTTGACAAATCTCCCCAATAGTCTTTTGTATAGTGGAATTACTGAAAACGTTCTTAACCCCTTAACTCAAATGGAGATTCATTAACATCCATTTGCGGCTCCCAAGCTATGACGCGCGCTCAGCAGGTGAGCATGCATCATACCCGGTGGGTCCCGGTTGCTGTAAGCAACCAGGACCCATGGCTAATGCCAGACATTGCGAGCACTGACAGGAGTGCTGACATCAGTACCTGCCCCAGAGCCGTGATTGGACATCTCTGGTAGGGATCGACCGATATCGTTTTTTTTAGGGCCGATACCGATAATCGGTGGAGGTTAGGGCCGATAGCCGCTAACTTATACCGATATTCCGGTATAAGTTATCGGCTATTTATCCCCCCTCGACACCGCTGCAGGTCATTGATTTAAAGCGGGCGCTTTAAGTCAATGCACTGCAGTGGCTTTTGCGGTGCCATAGGCCGCCGCCGCCGCCGCCACCACCCGCGTCTCTCCCCTACCTGTCAGGGTGATCCGGGCCATCCATCCTTCCGTCCTGTAGTGTCCGGCGCCATTCCGGGTGGAGGGTGAACCGGTCCGGGCTGTCCTTCTCCTGGGGTCATCATCTCCACTCCGGGCAGGCTCCGGCCTACTACGCTGCATAGACGCCGCTGCGCAGCGACGCACCTGACGTCACGGCGTAGCGGCGTCTATGCAGCGTACTAGGCCGGAGCCTGCCCGGAGTGGAGAAGAGGACCCCCGGAGAAGGACAGCCCGTACCGGTTCACCCGGAATGGCGCCGGACACTACAGGACGGAAGGATGGCCTGGACCACCCCCATTACGGGTAAGTTTTTATTTATTTATTTTTTTATTGACTCGGAGGGTGGGGGAGGGGCCCGACCGGTATAGCGGTATAGGCAAAAATCCATGCCGCTATACCGCCCAGCACTACGGTGGGGGGTGGGTCGGGGGGGGGGGGGGGGGTTGGTCACGGTGCAGCGGGTCGGGGGACGGTCGCGGTGCGGTGGGGGCGGTGCGGGGCATTATCGGCAAGGTAATTGCCGATACCGATAATGCCCAAAATCGTGATTATCGGCCGATAATATCGGCCATACCGATAATCGGTCGATCCCTAATCTCTGGTCACATGGACGCTTGCACTTAGCGACGAGTCCTAACTACCGGCTACAGGGCTGTCAGCATCGTTTCCTTCTTCTCTCCCAGCGATTTACAGGATGTTGACAGCTGGAAGCCGGATGTTGCAAGTCTCACAGTGGCGCTTTAACTCTGCTTCATAGCAGATGCACATTATTATTTGAATCCTTAACTCTGCATCAACATTTAACCTCTTCACGACGAGCGACATACATATACGGCGCCGCGAACTGTCACTTGGCGCGCGGCGACGTGCATGTACGTCGCTGGGTTCCGGGAGCGCCGCGTCACCGGTAGCGGTGATCGGGCCGGGATGACTGCTGTTATCTAACAGCAGGCATCCCGGCACATCGCCGAGGGGGGTCCTGAGACCCCCCATGACCGCGATGCGCGCAAATCGCAGGTCAATTCAGAGCTGCGATCTGCGCGATTCCGGGTGATACGGGTCACTGGTGACCCGAAAAATAAGAGGGATCGGGGGTGTCCGAGACACCCTCGATCCCCCTAAAAGCTTAGGAGTTTCGTGGCAGGGGTCCCACCCGTCCTATCCCTGCTATTGGGTCCTGCTAGGTGAGTTGTTGCCTAGCAACATCCGGAGGGCCACAGTTTACAGTGGTCTCTAAACTGTGGCCCTCCAGATGTTGCAAAACTACAACTCCCAGCATGCCCAGACAGCTGTTTGCTGTGTGGGCATGCTGGGACTTGTAGTTTTGCAATATTTAGAGGGGTTCAGGTTGTAGATCACTAAGTGGTCTCAAACTGTAGCCCTCCAGATGTTGCAAAACTACAACTCTCAGCATGCCCAGACAGCAGTTTGCTGTCTGGGCATGCTGCAAGTTGTAGTTTTGCAACATCTGGAGGGCCACAGTTTTGAGACCACTGGACAGTGATTTACAACTTGAACCCCTCTAAATCTTGCAAAACTACAACTCCCAGCATTCAGGAACAGCATAAGGCTGTCTTGGCATGCTGGGAGTTGTACTTGCGTGCCTCCAGCCATTGCATAACTACATCTCCCAGCATGCCCTTCCACAATCAGTACACGCTGGGAGTTGTAGTTTTGCAACAGCTGGAAGCACACTGGTTGGAAAATACTGAGTTAGGTCATAGAACCTAACTCAAGGTTTTCCAGCCAGTGTGCCTCCAGCTGTTGCAAAACTACAACTCCCAGCATGCATGGTCTGTCAGTGCATGCTGGGAGTTGTAGTTTTGACCCCCCTCCCGTGTGAACGTACAGGCTACATTCACACTGGCGGCAGCTTACAGTGAGTTCCCCGCTACAAATTTGAGCTGCGGGAAATTTTTCGCCGCAGCTCAAACTCCTAGCGGGAGACTCAGTGTAATCCGCCGCCAGTGTGAATGTAACCTAAAAACACTACACTACACTAACATAAAATAAAGAGTAAAACACTACATATACACATGTACACTGCCCCCCCCTACCACCCCCCCTTCCCCAATAATAATGAAAAACGTATTGTATGGCAGTGTTTCTAAGATGGAGCCTCCAGCTGTTGCAAAACAAAAACTCCCAGCATTTCTGGACAGCAATTGACTGTCCAAGCATGCTGGGAGTTTAGCAACAGCTGAAGGCACCCTGTTTGGGAATCACTGGCATAGAATACCGCTATGTCCACCCCTATGCAAGACCCTAATTCAGGCCTCAAATGCGCATGGCGCTCTCACTTTGGAGCCCTGTCGTATTTCAAGGCAACATAATAGGGTCACATATGGGGTATCGCCGTACTCAGTAGAAATTGCCTAACAAATTTTGGGGGGCTTTTTCTCCTTTTACCCCTAATGAAAAGGAACAGTTGGAGTCTATACCAGCATGTTAGTGTAAATAAATAATTTTTACACTAACATGCTGGTGTTGCCCTATACTTTTCATTTTCACAAGAGGTAAAAGGGAAAAACGCCCCCCAAAATTTGTAACGCAATTTCTCCCGAGTACGGAGATACCCCATATGTGGGCGCAAAGTGCTCTGGGGGCGCACAACAAGGCCCAAAAGGGAGAGTGCACCAAAGACGTTTGAGGTGATTTGCACAGGGGTGGCTGATTGTTACAGCCGTTCTGACAAACGAAAAAAAAAAACACACCCACATGTGACCTCATTTTGGAAACTACACCCCTCACGGAAAGTAATAAGGGGTGCAGTGAGAATTTACACCCCACAGGTGTCTGACGGATCTTTGGAACAGTGGTCCGTGAAAATGAAAAATTTTGCACAGCCCACTGTTCCAAAGATCTGTCAGACACCAGTGGGGGGGTTTAAATGCTCACTGCACCTCTTATTACATTCCGTGAGGGGTCTAGTTTCCAAAATGGTATGCCATGTGGGAGTTATTTTGCTGTTCTGGCACCATAGGGGCTTCCTAAATGCGACATGCCTCCCGAGCAAAATTTGCTCTCAAAAAGCCAAATATGACGCCTTCTCTTCTGAGCATTGTAGTTCGCCCGCAGTGCACTTCAGGTCCACTTATGGGGTACCTCCATACTCAGAAGAGATGGGGTTACAAATTTTGGGGGGTCTTTTCTGCTATTAACCCTTGCAAAAATGTGAAATTTGGGGGGAAACCCACATTTGAGTGAAAAATCTTTTTTTTTTTTTTACATATGCAAAAGTAGTGAAACACCTGTGGGGTATTAAGGCTCACTTTATCCCTTGTTACGTTCTTCAAGGGGTCTAGTTTCCAAAATGGTATGCCATGTTTTTTTTTTTGCTGTTCTGGCACCATAGGGGATTCCTAAATGCGACATGCCCCCCAAAAACCATTTCAGAAAAACGTACTCTCTAAAATCCCCTTGTCGCTCCTTCCTTTCTGAGCCCTCTACTGCGCCCGCCGAACACTTTACATAGACATATGAGGTATGTCCTTACTCGAGAGAAATTGGGCTACAAATATAAGTATAAATTTTCTCCTTTTACCCCTTTTAAAAATTCAAAAATTTGGTCTACAAGAACATGCGAGTGTAAAAAATGAAGATTTTGAATTTTCTCCTTCACTTTGCTACTTTTCCTGTGAAACACCTAAAGGGTTAAAACATTTACTGAATGTCATTTTGAATACTTCGGGGGGTGCAGTTTTTATAATGGGGTCATTTATGGGGTATTTCTAATATGAAGACTCTTCAAATCCACTTCAAACCTGAACTGGTCCCTGAAAAATTGCGAGTTTGAAAATTTTGTGAAAAATTGGAAAATTGCTGCTGAACTTTGAAGCCCTCTGGTGTCTTCCAAAAGTAAAAACTCGTCAATTTTATGATGCAATCATAAAGTAGACATATTGTATATGTGAATCCCAAAAAAAAATTATTTGGAATATCCATTTTCCTTACAAGCAGAGAGCTTCAAAGTTAGAAAAATGCAAAATTTTTTATTTTTTCATCAAATTTTGGGATTTTTCACCAAGAAAGGATGCAAGTTACCACAAAAATTTACCACTATGTTAAAGTAGAATATGTCACGAAAAAACTATCTCGGAATCAGAATGATAACTAAAAGCATCCCAGAGTTATTAATGTTTAAAGTGACAGTGGTCAGATTTGCAAAAAAGGGCTTTGTCCTAGAGGTGAAAATGGGCTCCGTCCTTAAGGGGTTAAAGGGGTACTCCACCCCTAGCATCTTATCCCCTATCCAAAGGATAGGGGATAAGATGTCAGACCCCCGGGATTGCCGCTGCGGCCCCGCGCTATCATTACTGCACAGAGCGAGTTCGCTCTGTGCATAATGAGGGGCAATACAGGGGATGGAGCAGCATGACGTCACGGCTCCGCCCCTCATGACATCACGCCCCCCCCCCTTAATGCAAGTCTATGGCAGGGGGGAGTGACGACTGCCACGCCCCCTCCCATAGACTTATATTGAGGGGGCGGCTGTGACGTCACGAGGGGCAGAGCCGTGATGTAACGATGCTCCGGCCCCTGTATCGCCGGTCATTACGTGCAGAGCGAACTTGCTCTGTGCAGTAATAATAGCACGGTGCTGCAGCGGCATAGGTTGTGATTAGAGATGAGCGAACTTACAGTAAATTCGATTCGTCACGAACTTCTCGGCTTGGCAGTTGATGACTTATCCTGCATAAATTAGTTCAGCCTTCAGGTGCTCCGGTGGGCTGGAAAAGGTGGATACAGTCCTAGGAAAGAGTCTCCTAGGACTGTATCCACCTTTTCCAGCCCACGGGAGCACCTGAAAGCTGAACTAATTTATGCAGGATAAGTCATCAACTGCCGAGCCGAGAAGTTAGTGACAAATCGAATATACTGTAAGTTCGCTCATCTCTAGTTGTGATAAATTTCCCTGCATTTTCTTATGACTTTATGTAATATTGCTGTATATAGTCTATATGATGTATGATATTGTCTTGGCTCTGCCGCCACATAATAAACATATTTATATTCTGTCTGTACTTTTTACACTCATACTGATCTGAGGAAGAGGGTGGCTCCCCCGAAATGCGTCATTTATGGTTTTTATTGTTTTGTAGTTTAAATAAACCACTCCAGTGTTTTGAACTCTCTCTGGTTTGGCTTTCATTTTTACGGGAAACAGCCATTTCAAAGGGTCATTTTCTTCTACCTATACTTGTGTGCATGAGGATTGGACTGCACCTTCTCCAGGCTCAGTAGCTATTCCTCCATCTACTGGTTACCCACAGTGGCAGTCTGATATGCAAATTTTCTATTCGTCAAGGTGAGCAGCCACTACCTAAGGGCTATTTGAGCTTGAAAGCTTTTTCTCTTATTCCCTAAAGGGAATAAGTGGTAATACATGAGGCGCCTCCATTGGTCTCTTTTTTCCTTTTTCACTTACAGGTAAATCAATAAGACAGAAGACCGCTGCGGTCAGTGATTGGCTGAGCTGGCAGATCCTGCAGTGAGCACTTGTCTCAGAACCAGGAAGAAGACAGAAGATAGACCAGACAAAGCCAAACTGATGCTGTGAAGGACTGGGGCTAGGCAAGTATGGCTTTTTAAATATTTCTCCCTTGCGCCAACAGCATATTTTTTAATATTGGGTTTTTCCACAGAGGACACTAATCACCTACCGTGTTTCCCCGAAACTAGTACCTACCCCAAAAATAGGCCCTAGCCGGATTATCAGGGTGGGCTGCAATATAAACCCTACCCCGATAATAAGACCTAGACCAGTGGTCTCCAACCTGCGGACCTCCAGATGTTGCAAATGTTTGCAACATCTGGAGGTCCGCAGGTTGAAGACCACTGACCTAGACAATGCCCAGGCTGCAAATATTAAAAAGCAATTTTTGACTTACCTTCGTCCTCCGTCGCTGTCCTCCGCTGTTCTCGCTCGCCGGCCGGCTTCTTACATGACAGTCGGCTCAGCCTGTCATCGGCCGAGGCGGGACATCGCTGCGGCCGGTGATAGGCTGAAGGCTCTGAGACGCCACAACACCAGGAAGCAGCAAGAACAGCAGAGGGACCATGAGGCCAGTGCCTTAGCAACGGGGGAACGGAGGACGAAGGTAAGTTAAAGATTGCTTTTTAATATTTGCAGCCCGGGCACAGGAATAGATACAGCGCAGCGGCTGATAATTATTTGGCAGTGGGGGAGAGAAGCTGCGCTCGCAGGTGACAAATGATCAGTACCCCGATGTGGGGATTGTGGGGTGCAGCGCTGGGCTGATAAACCGGCGGGGGGGGGGTTAGGGACGTTGGGGGGCATTTACACCCCCGCCCCCCCCCCCCATTATCATCATGTGATATGCGCGGCTCGCGCATATCACATGATGATAATGGGGGGGGGGGGGGGGGGAAATACCGTGGAACCGCCATGTTGTTCAATGTGCATACCATAGATAAATAAGCCCTACCCTGAAAATTAGCCCTAGTGTGTTTTTTGGGGCTAAAATTTATATAAGACCTGGTCCTATTTTCGGAGAAACACATACCATCGCATAAACGGCTATCCGGCAGCGCAGACTGCTTCAGCTGCCACCGGATAGCCGTTTACTGTGCCCCGTGTGGTCCGCTGACGATCACTTACCTGTCCTCAGGGCTCCGGCGCATCCTTTTTCGGATCCCCTGCATCGTTGGCGCTCTCCATCGTCGTCATCACGTCGCTGCGCACGCCGTCCCGTCATCCAATAGGAGCGGCATGATGGCGGCGACAGAGAGCGAGGATGCCGGGAAGCAGAGGCCTTGCGGGAGCGTCGGGGACACCCTGGGGACGCGGTGACAGCGATGGAAGGCGACATCCCGGGCAGCGGTGACAGCGATGGAAGGCGACATCCCGGGCAGCGGCGACAGTCCGGAGCGGCGTGGGACAGGTGAGTACAACTTCCTCTACCAGCCGTTGGCTGTCCGGGCATGTTGGGTGTTGTAGTTTTGCAACATCTGGAGGTCCGCAGATTGAACACAACTGTCCTATACTTTACATTGCACGGATCCCTCAACATACGATGGTTTCAACAAACGATGGTCCATTTGGAACGGATTACCATCGTATGTTGAGGGGGCCACTGTATTCAGACACAGAACTGGCTGGTGGGGGACAGTTGCTTTAGTAAACTGATATGGAACATGCGTGGCTCTCCATGCTGTATCTCAGTGTTTCCCAATCAGGGTGCCTTCAACTGTTGCAAAACTACAACTCTTAGCTTTACCTGAGGAAATGGTGGATGTTTGAGGTAACAGGTCAGTTACTGGTAGAGCACTACACCGTGCATTGCATCCACCCTGTGTGAACACTCCCTTACAGGGGGGTGACAAATGCCAGGTGTCAGTCTGGTCGGTACAGCAGAGATGTAGGGTAGAGGGATGGCATGTTGACACGTCTCACCTGGATGTACAGGCTGTACTCCCAGAGCTCGCAGTAGACTATGTTCTGCTCGCAAGAAACATCTTACAAGTAGCCTAAACACCCCGCCTGCCGGCCCGCCAGACAGCGCCATCTTCCCGGTGACCTCCTGGCTGTCACCCTAATCAAAGTTATGCGCTTGCGCACTATACCAAGAGCACACGTGAGCTCGCCAACCAATACATGGCTGTTCGCGGAAGTACACTACTACCATGCGCCAATGAGTGCAATGCCTATTCCATGTAATCCATTCAATGTGTTATAATGCCTTATAATGGAACTGGCATATACAATTGGAATAAGGCATGAAACGCTTCGCTGAGTCACCAATGCACGCGCGTTGTTGCAGACGTAAGCCGCGTTCTTGTGTGTATAACGTCTCGACTAGAACTACAGCTCCCATCAGGCACCGCGCGGTGAGGGCGGTGCCATGTGACAGATGACGTGGTGACGTAGGACGCGCTCGCCGTGCTGCTCTCATAGAGGAGGAGCGGAGTGAAGATGGCGGAGCGCGGTTATAGTTTCTCTCTGACCACTTTCAGGTAAGTGGGATGGCATAGTGAGCCCGGCCTGTGCTGTGACCGGTCTGCTTGTATCTCGCGGTCTCCCGGCATCATCCTCCCCGGTTTCAGTGTCTCTGTGACCCGCGGCCTTTTGTGTACCCCGCTCCGCCGGTACTTTGCACAGTCACCCTGCTGTCTACCCGGCCTTTCAGTCGTAGCGTGTGGCGGTGGGCTGCGCGGAGGCGTCTAGTGACCGGACCGGCATCCGGGGAGAATGGGATCCAGCAATGCTAGGACGGTGATGCCTGTGTGCGGGGATGGACAGGCTGATGTGTGCAGCTCCTCATCATACAGAGGGTGCAGTTACCCACAGCATCCAGATGTCTAGGGGGGAAAAATAATCATTGTGTAACAATTGAAGATAAACCATTTTGTAACTTTTGGGGGCTTCCGTTTCTACGCAATACATTTTTCGGTAAAAATGACACCTTATCTTTATTCTGTAGGTCCATACGATTAAAATGATACCCTACTTATATAGGTTTGATTTTGTCATACTTCTGGAAAAAATCATAACTACATGCAGTAATTATGTTAAGTTGTCATATTCTGACCCTATCTTCTACAACTATTTTATTTTTTCCTGTGTATGGGGCGGTATGAGTGCTAATTTTTTGTGCCGTGATATATTTTTAGTGGTACCATTTTTGTATTGATCGGACTTTTTGATCGCTTTCTTTTCATGATACACAGTGACAAAATACACCATTATGGACTGGATTTTTTTTTGCACGTATGTCATTGACCGTGCACCTTAATTAACAATATATTTTTATTATTCTGACATTTCTGCACATGGTGATACCACTTGTTTTTATTTACACTTGTGTCTTTTTTAAATAATTTTTTTAAGTTTTATTCAAACTTATTAGGGAAGGGGTTAAATAACTTTTTATTTTTTATTTTTTTGCAGTGTTATAGCCCCCATAGGAAGCTATAACTTCACACACTGATCATCTTTTACATTGATCTGTTATCCCATAGGATAACATAGATCAATACCGATTATCGGCCGATAATCACGATTTTGGGCATTATCGGTATCGGCAATTATCTTGCCGATAAGCAGATAATGCACCGCAACTGCCACCCCCTTGACCCACCGCACCGCGTCCCACCCCCCACCGTGATGCTAGGCGGTATACCGGTATGGATTTTTGCCCATACCGCTATACCGGTCGGGCCCCTCACCCACCCTCCGAGTCAATAAAAAAATTTCAACTTACCCGTAATGGGGGTGGTCCGGGCCATCCATCCTTCCTTCCTTCCTGTAGTGTCCGGGGGCGTTCCAGGTGGAGGGTGCACCGGTCCGGGCTGTCCTTCTTCTCCCACGGTCTTCTCCTCCACTCCGGGCAGGCTCCGGCCTAGTACGCTGCTACGCCGTGACGTCAGGTGCGTCGCTGCGCACGGGTGTCACTGCGCAGCGGCGTCTATGCAGCGTACTAGGCCGGAGCCTGCCCGGAGTGGAGAAGATGACCGCCGGAGAAGGACATCCCGAACCGGTGCACCCTCCACCTGGAATGCCGCCGGACACTACAGGAAGGAAGTATGGATGGACCGGACCACCCTGACAGGTAGGGGGAGAGAAGCCGGTGGCGGCGGCCTATGGCCCCGCAAAAGCCACTGCAGATCATTGATTTAAAGCGCCCGCTTTAAATCAATGATCTGCAGCGGTGTCGCAGGGGGTTAAATAGCCGATAATTTATACCGGAATATCGGTATAAGTTATCGGCTATCGGCCCTAACATGCACCGATTATCGGTATCTGTATCGGCCCTAAAAAAACGATATCGGTCGATCCCTACAGTAAACTACCAGAGGTATTAGCTGGTAGTGCGGGGGACGCTGATCAGTTTGATGCCTACTGTGTCTGGATCCGTCCAGCCATTCGGGCGAAATGTTCGTTTTTCTGTATATGCTAATTAGGTGCTAACTGGCACAGGCAGGGTTACTGGCACTCTGATGTCAGTGCCGGATATCTCATCAATATTCCTCCCCTTCCTCTGCCTCTCCCCCCTCCATTACAGAGCAGGAAGAGGTGAGGAATATCGATGAGCTGGGTGGCGCTGATGTCAGTACCAGTAACCCCGGCCTGTGCGAGTTAGCGCCTATTTAGCATATCTGGGGGAGGGGGACAGCAAGCTGATAGTTTTCCTTTAAAGCGCAACTGTCATGATACATTAGCCCCCCAGACTACTACAATGTTATATATGTCCATAACATGAGTGTAACCATACCTTTTATGGGTTTTCCTCTTTTTATAACTTACCCTCCTGACGTGCGTGCACCACCTTCCTGCATTGACAGAGCGAGCGCTCACTCACGCAACCTATGCACTCACTGCGCATGTGCAGTACTAGAGGAAGGGAGGGGCGCATGTGCTGCGTCTTACTACACAGCGATCCCAGCACTGAAAGGAGAGGATAGGCGTGGCAGAGGCGGGGCTTTGCGAACCCCAAGCCAGGCCTATCCGACTGTGCCTGCCCGCTGGATAAATGTATTTTATAAGTTCTAGAAGGAGGAAAACCCATAAAGGTATGGTTACACTCATGTTATGGACATCTGTAACAACATTATAGTAGTCTGGGGGGCTAAAAACTCATGACAGTTGTGCTTTAAGGCATGTTCACATTTGACTATTTTCAGCTCCAGATTTGCTGTAGCAGATTTTGCCACCTATTGAAGTCAATGGGAAGCAAAATCTGCTGAAGCTGATCTGCAGGAAAACAATATGCACGTGTGAATGTAACCTTAGACTGTTCACCCTGGCATCACTATTTCTGTGGGCTGTTAGGACTTGCTTGGAGTTGTAGTTCACCCTACAGCCAGAAGAACAAAGGATTTTTACAATTACCCTAATGCAGTGCTGGAGCCTGGTTTTGTTGGACATGATTTTGGCATTAAAATGTGGAAAGATGATTTGCCATTATGATGTGTGAAAAGTGCATCTTAGATGAGGCATCTTGTTGCCTCAGTACTGACTAGTAAACTTTTTCTAGTAAGGTAACTGCTCTGGTTTTAGGACAGCGCCCCACCAAGGTGAAAATAGTAATAGCTCTATGGGCTATAATGTCATACATTTAAATGAATAGACTGGTTTTGAAAATTGTTTTTGTATTTGTAGTTAATGCAGAGGAGTTTTTGTCTAAAGGGGTACTCCGGTGAAAACCTTTTTTCTTTTAAATCAACTGGTGGCAGAAAGTTAAACCTATTTGTAAATGACTTCTATTAAAAAATATTAATCCTTCCTGTACTTATTAGCTGCTGAATACTACAGAGGAAACTACTTTCTTTTTGGAATGATCTCTGATGACATCATGACCACAGTTCTCTCTGCTGATGTTATAATAATAACGCTTTATTTATTGTTCTCCTTAGTGGGATTTGAACCCAAGTCCCCAGGACTGCAAGGCAGCAGTGCTAACCACTGAGCCACCATGCTGCCCTTAGCATATATCTGCTATGCATGGTTGCTAAAATGGACAGAGATGTCAGCAGAGAGCACTGTGCTTGTGATGTCATCAGTGTTCCAAAAAGAAAGGAATTTCCTCTGTAGCATTCAGCAGCTAATAAGTACTGGAAGGATTAAAAAATTTTAATAGAAGTAATTTACAAATATGTTTAATTGTCTGCCACCAGTTGATTTAAAAGAAAAAAGGTTTTCACCGGAGTACCCCTTTAATACTCTCATCTGAGGGCCTACACCAGTGGTGTCAAACCGAGGCCCTCCAAAGGTTTCAAAACTTCAACTCCCAGCATGCCCGGACAGCCGTTGGCTGTCCGGGCATGCTGGGAGTTGAAGTTTTGCAACATCTGGAGGGCCACAGTTTGACACCACTGGTCTACAGTTTCTCTTTAGAGGACTTGGAACATCTCTGCATTCTTCTGACAGTTCAGGTTCCTCAGTACAAGAGCTCTATGTAAGATCACACGCTTTTTCACTACATTCTGCTGTATCCATTAGGTATGAGAAGCTCCCGATATGAGACTGTATGACCCATGGTACTGCAGCGCTGTCCCATTCAGGTGAACAGGAGGAGGCTGTATAGTACCTGCAAGTATGAACAGATGCAGTCATAGTAGACGCTGAAGAATCTGCAGCCCTTGGACCAGCCTTGGGACCTCTAACAGCAGTTGATTGGCAGGGGTCTGACTTCTAGGACCCTAACCAATCTAAGATTTCTAGTCTGATAAGGCTCCATTCACTTGTTCAGCTTTTCAGCTGCAATTATTGAATACAGAGCCGGGAATATATTTCAAAATATACATGTTATCAATGTCTGATCTGTTCCTGGCTTTGTATTCAATAACCTCAGTAAAAAATCTGAACGTGTGAACGCATGACCCCTTTACAATGTAGTTGAGTGATTTGTGGAATTACCCGTGCAGGGATGACACAGCTTTTTAGCTTTCACTTTCACTCTGTCCTGGAGCTTAGCTTGAAGTGCTGTAAAGCAAGACTGCTGGAGTGTAGTAGTTGGTAACCTTCAGTTACACACTTGTCACAACTCATGTGCACTTTTCGACAACACCCAATAAAATGAACACTTGCTGTTTCTGAGCAGGCAGTTATTAAGGGTCTGTTCACACCATGTTTCAGTGTAACAGAAACATTTGCTAGGAAAGCACAAATACATAAACAGACGCTTAAAATTCCACTTGAAATTCTGTTTGGGGATTCCACTGCAACAGTCTCGTTTAATTCAAGGGAACTCTGCACTGTGCACACGGTGGAATTTGCGTGCCTTGTTTCTGGCACGGAAATTCCGGTTTACGCGTCCGCAGACAGAATGAACCTGTTTATTCTTTTTGCGGACTCCGCACAGAATGCATAGCTGTCTGAGACTTTCCGTGCTGAGATTCCGAAGTGTGAACGTAGGGGGGGAGATGTATCAAAACCTGTGTAGAGAGAGAGTGGTGTAGCTGCCAATCAGATCGCTTCTTTCATTTTTCGAAAGGTCCTCTGAAAAATGAAAGACTCAATCTGGTTGCTATGAGCAACAGCACCACTCTTCCCCCTACACAGAATTTGATAAATCTCCCCCATGGCCTTATAGTTGTCTCTATACAGACCATTTTGCAAGGCTGCAAACTCATATTTAACTAGAACACACGTGTAGGGCAATCAAGTGTTCGCAGCACGCCAACTATACATTTCTCATAAAGGGAGCAACTCTAAAAGACATAACTCACGTTTCTTGAAATGGAAATGCTTCCGATTTTATTTTCTTTGACTTTATTGCACATAATTCATCTCAGGACCTTCATTTTAGAAAGTAGAAAACGGCAGCATTGTAGGTATGTTCACCAGTCATGGCACTACGTTTCAGGGGCAGACCCCCCTTATTCATGCGCCTAACTCATAATTGCTCTGAGCATTCGCACATTAGGCTGGATTTACGAGGCATCACCAATGGCTTTTCAATGCAGAAATGCTTCAAAAATACGTGTTTCATAGGGGAAATAATGAACACTTGTGCAAAGGAAAAGTTGTCATATTGCTTTTATTTTAAAGGCTTATTTTAGAAAACTACTCAACCAGAAGAATAATCCCTCACCCCAAGCCTAGTTGTCAACTTATATATTTGAGCAAAATCATAATACATATATTGCTTGATTTCCGCTCTTCCCATAACTTTATCTTACAGCACTTTTTATTTTTTTTACCCTGATAGTATCATAGTTCATCTCTTAATTCTCTCTACCAAATTCTAGTTTATTGAAAAGTTTTAAAAAAAAACCTTGAACATTAGTCTGTACAGTCATGATTCTCCTAAGAAAAAGCACGTGTCCCTACTATGTTCCGCTCTCATAAACTGATGGCGCATTAATAGGATATGTAATCATTTTACCATGGGAGTGTAACCTGTCATCGCACTGATCGAGGTGTAACACTGTGTCCCCTTCCCTACTTGTACAGGAAACTACACTTACAGGGGTATTCAATTTTTAAATTTGTTGCTGGGGCCACAATGACAACTTATAGAACACCTACTTACCTACCTTGCTTCCCCAGTCAATCATAGGGCACTGCCTGAACAATCTAGGCTCATGTGCAATCTACTTGATCCACACTCATTATCATACATCCATTGACCTAAATTAAAGGGTTTTCAAGAATGAAAAGAACCTAGAATTGCCTACCCCAGTCCCCTCCTTGCTATCCAGATGGTTCCTATTTCTCAGGGTTTCTTGCATTTCGATCATAGGTCAGTTGTGGTGAATAGGGGAAATTGAGAATAAGTTCTTTATTTTTAATTCAACTTGGGACAATAAAAGGTTATTACTGCCTCTATAACTGCAGTTCGTTTTAAGGTTTTACTTTGAACTCATCACTTAAAGGGTTACTCCAGTGGGAAATTATAAAAAAAAAAAAAAAATTTTCCTTCAAATAAACTGGTTAAAAAAGTCAGATTTGTTAATTACTTCTATATAAAAATCTTAATCCTTCCAGTACTTATCAGCTGTTGTATGCTCCATAGGAAGTTGTGTAGTTCTCTCCACAGTGCTGTATGACCCCTCTGTCCATGTCAGGAACTGTCCAGAGCAGGAGAGATTTGCTATGAGGATTTGCTCCTGCTCTGAACAGTTCCTTACACAAAAAGAGGTGGTAGCAGAGAGCACTGTGGTCAGACTGGCAAAAAAACTACACAATTTTCTCTGGAGCATACATCTGCTGATAAGTACTGGAAGGATTAAGATTTTTTTTTAATGAAAGTAATTTACAAAGTTTTCCACCAGAGTACCCCTTTAACCCTAATGGAGCCAGTAAGGCAATAACTTTTTTCTTTCAGTAGTGTATGCAGGCTTTCCCATTAACAACCATTTATTTCCTTAGTCCTTCAGGTAAACTTGTACAGATTGAATATGCATTGGCTGCGGTAGCTGCAGGGGCACCATCTGTTGGAATTAAAGGTAAGTCACTTATTGCTAGTCTTCAGTTTAGTATCCATTATAGGAGGAGATCTCATCTGCTGCTGAAATGTAAAATTGAGATCATAATAACTAGAAATATTTTTAAGCCCCATTATCCAGATGTGTTGTATACTTACTGCTTATTCAGAAGTCATATACCTGCATGCTCCAGTGGATTATTGGATTAGTAAAGTAACATTTTCTCATGGAAAAACTGTTTATTGCCCATAGCAACTCAGTCACAGCAGGGTTAACCATTTCTTAAAGGGGTACTCCGCCCCTAGACATCTTATCCCCTATCCAAAGGATAGGGGATAAGATGTCAGATCGCCTCGGTCCCGCTCCTGGGGACCCCCGGGATCCCCGCTGCGGCACCGCGCTCTCATTACAGCACAGAGCGAGTTCGCTCTGTGCGTAATGACTGGCGATACGGGGGACGGAGCAGCGTGACGTCATGGCTCCGCCCCTCGTGACATCACAGCCCGTCCCCTTAATGCAAGTCTATGGGAGGGGGCGTGATGACTGCCACGCCCCCTCCCATAGACTTGCATTGAAAGGGGCGGGCCGTGACATCACGAGGGGCAGAGCCGTGACGTAACGATGCTTCGGCCCCTGTACCGCCCGTCATTACGTGCAGAGCGAACTCGCTCTGTGCTGTAATGATAGTGCGGTGCCGCAGCGGGACCGTGGCGATCTGACATCTTATCCCCTATCCTTTGGATAGGGGATAAGATGTCTAGGGGCGGAATACCCCTTTAAGGAAAAAACACTCACTTCTCAGAGGAGGCTCTGATCCTCATTCTGGAGATCAGAGGTCCCAGCAGTCTGACCTGCTATGATCAGTTAGTCCTGAGGATAGGGGATAGTTTATGTTCATGGGTGGTACACCTTTAAGTGACAGAAAAGTACTCCGGGACAGAAAAATATATCCCCTATCCTAAGGATAGGGGAGAAGTATCAAATCGCGGGGGGGACTGACTGCTGGCACCCGATGCCCTGGCTCTCTATTGGAGAACCTGAGCGATGCACTCAGGTATCTCCGGCCCTCCCACGGAGTTGCATGGAGGGGATGTGTTGTCCACAGCTTCATGCAATGGTCGACACTTGAGATGAGTGAACTTACAGAAATTAGATTTGTCACCAACTTCTCGGCTCGGCAGTTGCTGACTTTAGCCTGCATTAATTAGTTCAGCTTTCCGGTGCTCCGGTGGGCTGGAAAAGGTGGATAGGAGACTCTCTCCAGGACTATATCCACCTTTTCCAGCCCACCGGAGCACCTGAAAGCTTAACTAATTAATGCAGGTTAAAGTCAGCAACCGCCGAGCCAAGAAGTTGTTGACGAATCCAATGACTGTAACTTCGCTCATCTCTAGTCGACACAGCTCTTTATTTCCATGCAGAGAAATAGAAGTGTCATAACGCACCCCCCCCCCCCCCCGCGTTCTGACACTTATATCTTATGCTTAGTATTGTGGATACATTTTTAGAATCCGGAGTTCTGCTTTAATCTGTATATTCTTTGCTGCTTTGGTAACTTTTCTATTTTCTTTATTTTAGCTGCAAATGGTGTTGTTTTGGCAACTGAGAAAAAACAGAAATCCATTTTGTATGATGAGCAGAGTGTACATAAAGTGGAACCCATCACCAAACACATAGGCATGGTATATAGTGGCATGGGCCCAGATTACAGGTATCATGTTTTTTTCCTTTTTAGAAAATGAACACACTGATCTTATTTTGTCATGTGTTGTAAAATTTTTTTATTCATTTGTTAGAGTCCTTGTTCGGAGGGCCCGGAAACTTGCCCAGCAATATTACCTTGTGTATCAGGAACCTATTCCAACAGCACAGTTAGTACAGAGGGTTGCATCTGTCATGCAAGAATATACACAGTCTGGGTAAGCTCAGTTCTTGCTCACTTTGTTTTATTTCTCAAACACTTATAGATATGGGGTGTGTGTGTGTGTGTGTGTGTTTGTTTAAGTCACATTATCTGGGGATCCTAGCCTTCATACACTGCTCAAAAAAATAAAGGTAACACTAAGATAGAAATCAAATTTATCAACCCATGGAGGTCTGGATATGGAGTCACCCTCAAAATCAATGTGGAAAACCACACTACAGGCTGATCCAACTTTGATGCAATTTCCTTAAAACAAGTAAAAGAGGCTCAGTAGTGTGTGTGGCCTCCACATGCCTGTATGACCTCCCTACAATGCCTGGGCATGCTCCTGATGGGGTGGCGGATGGTCTCCTGAGGGATGTCCTCCCAGACCTGGACTAAAGCATCTGCCAACTCCTGGACAGTCTGTGGTGCAGTGTGGTGTTGGTGGATGGAGTGAGACATGATGCCCCAGATGTGCTGAATCGGATTCAGGTCTAGGGAAAGGGCAGGCCAGTCCATAGCTTCAATGCCTTCCTCTTGCAGGAACTGCTGACACACTCCAGCCACATGAGGTCTAGCATTGTCTTGCATTAGAAAGAACCCAGGGCCAATCGCACCAGAATATGGTCTCACAAGGGGTCTAAGGATCTCCTCTTGGTACCTAATGGCAGTCAGGCTCTCTCTGGCAAGCACATGGAGGGCTGGGTGGCGCCCCCCCCCCCCCCCCCCCAAGAAATGTGCACCCACACACCATTACTGACCCACCGCCAAACCGGTCATGCTGGAGGATGTTGCAGGCAGCAGAACGTTCTTCATGGTGTCGCCAGACTGTCACATGTGCTCAGTGTGAACCTGCTTTCATCTGTGAAGAGCACAGGGTGCCAGTGGCAAATTTGCCAATCTTGGTGTTCTCTGGCAAATGTCAAACGTCCTGCATGGTGTTGGGCTGGAAGCTCATGGAGTCTGTTTCTGACTGAGTTGACACATGCACATTTGTGGCCTGCTGGAGGTCATTTTGCAGGGCTCTGGCAGTGTTCCCCCTGCTCCTCCTTGCACAAAGGCACCGGTTCTGCTGCTGGGTTGTTGGCCTCCTTCACTTCTCCTGATTTACTGCCCTGTCTCCTGGTAGCGCCTCCATGCTCTGGACACTACGCTGACAGACACAGCAAACCTTCTTTCCACAGCTCGCATTGATGTGCCATCCTGGATGAGCTGCACTACCTGAGCCACTTGTGTGGGTTGTAGACTCCGTCTCATGCTACCACTAGAGTGAAAGCACCGCCAGCATTCAAAAGTGACTAAAACATCAGCCAGGAAGCATTGGAGCTGAGAAGTGGTCTGTGGTCACCACCTGCAGGACCACTCCTTTATTGGGGGTCTTGTTAATTGCCTACAATTTCCACCTGTTGTCCGTTCCATTTGCACAACAGCATGTGAAATTGATTGTCAATCAGTGTTGCTTCCTGAGTGGACAGTGTGATTGACTTGAAGTTACGTTGTGGTGTTTAGGTGTTCCCTTAATTTTTTTTTGAGCAGTGTAGATTGCCATATATAGTGTTTTACATATTTCCACTTAAAGGGGTACTCCAGTTCTTAGACATCTTATCCCCTATCCAATGGATAGGGGATAAGATGCCTGATCGTGGGAGTCCCGCCACTGGGAACCCCCGGGATCTTGCATGCGGCACCCTGTTTGTAATCGGTCCCCGCAGCGTGTTCGTGTTTTTAATTACTTCTATTTAAAAATCTTGACCCTTCCAGTACTTATCAGCTGCTGTATGATCCACAGGAAGTTTTTTTTTTTTTTTTTTCTTTTTGAATTTCCTTTGCTGACACCTCAACTGTCAGGATCAGCAGAGAGCACTGTGGGCACAGAAAGGAAAAAAAAAAAACTTCCTCTGGAACATACAACAGAGAAGTACTGGAAGGGTTAAAAAACGGAAGCAATTTCCAAATTGATTAAAAAAATAAAAATAAAATGTTTTCCAGTTTTAAAAAGTACCTGTCACCAAATTTCTCTAAACTAACTCAGGCTATGTTCCCCAACTACTCCTAACACTCCTCCCATCTAAAAAACAATTTCAGAGCTTTAAAAAGCTCTTTTATCTCACCGTTCTTCTTGTTCACAGTACAATCTTCCAGCAGGAGAAAGTGGGAGTTCCCAGCAGGCATGACGTCACTGAAGCCTGCTGCGGGACCACTTCCGCCCTCACATTGTTGCAGTGCTGTGATGAATAGAAGACCTTAAGATCTGTGCATCTTTTCAGTGAGGCCTTGTGCAGCTTTCAATAATGCTCTGTGCAGCTGTCAATAAAGTTGTGTATAGAGAAGCACTTCCTGAGTTTTGTCTCCTGCCTGGCCGGGAGGAAACTAAACTCAATTAATTGTGACAGGGAACAGAACAGCCACCTAGTGGTCGTTTTTTTCTATTACATTTTAACATATTTATGTTGATAATTAGAGATGAGCGAACTTACAGTAAATTCGATTCGTCACAGCCCACCGGAGCACCTGAAAGCTGTACTAATTTATTCGGGAAAAGTCATCCACTGCCGAGCCGAGAAGTTCGTGACGAATTGAATTTACTGTAAGTTCGCTCATCTCTATTGATAATTTTAAAAGCAAGTGAATGGGAAAGTGTCGTCTTCTAATTACACAAGGAACACTATATGAAGTTTATTTGGTGACAGGTACTCTTTAAGGATGCAGCAAGATATCATCCTTGCATTTTCCTTGCCTTCTGATAGAAAAATAAGGATTTTTGCTATCAACAGAACCAATAGAAGCTTGTTTTTTTTTTTTTTTTTTTTGCAGGCCCAATTGTACATTGCATTGACATCCTTCATTTTACAAAATGTAATGCAAAACAGATTTGTGCATTAAAATTAAATAAGTACTAAATTACTACTTTAAACTTGCTGTGAACCCGACTTGCTGCCCTATGTTCTCTTCCCTCTATAGGATCAGATGCTGAATGCTAGCTTCTAATTTTGTGCGGAGATATGCCTGTAGTAACAGCACTATTGTATCTTGTATATTTTCTTTTGGCACATGAAAGATACCAGGTATAGAATTGTGTAATTAATACCTGCACTGTTTATTCCTTAGCGGTGTACGTCCGTTTGGAGTCTCCTTATTAATTGCAGGTTGGGATGAAGATCGACCATATTTATTCCAGTCTGATCCTTCTGTAAGTAGCCTCAATAAATATTCCCTTTTTATATATATATTTATATAATTTTTTTAAATTTTTTTTTTTATGCTTTCTCTGCCTTTTTATTTCTTAATGGTTAACCCTTAACACAATGTGACATATCAGGAACGGTGAGTTTAAGTTAACCTGCTCTGACAAAAATACACATCAGTGACATTGTGGTTGTACACCAAAGTGGCCAAAAAACTACTTGCCCTTCTTGCAAAAAAAAAAACAAGCTGCCATGCATCAATTTTAAATGTGTAGGTTTCAATGTGTTAAGCAAAAAAGTACTAAAACATAAAAACACTCTGGTATTGCAATCTCATTGAGCGGCATTTATCAAAAATGAACTTTTTTGGTTTTTGTTCACTTCAGATTAAAAAAAATTAAATTAAAAATTTAAATTGTGAGGAAAGTGATGTCCGTGCTCAAAATGTATGAAATGGTGCACAGATGTTGGTGAATGCCCGCTGAACTGCTCTGGTTAAATGTCGGAGTAGTGGTGGGCAATTGTATATAAAGTCGCACAGATCTTAATAAAATTGTCGCATGAAGTGATATAGGGCAGGGTTGAATTGCCCTGTGATTTCTTCTCAATATGACCCGTGCCACTTTTTTGCGACTTTTCACAGAAAAGTCGCACACTATATAAATTTTTATGACCAGGAAGTAATCTGTTTTAGATCACTTTGTGCAGTGGTCACTAATTTAACAGTCTAAATGAAAAGTCGCACGGGACCAGCCTGTGATAATATATGTGAGAAAGTGGAGAGATTTTCCCACAGCAACCAATCACATGAAAGCTGAGCTGTGATTGGCTTCTGTAGGAAACCACTCCATTTTACTCTCTGAAAGGTTGATAAATCTGGGCCAATTTGTGGTGTTTGTGTGATATGTAATCTACCTGCTCAGCCAATCACTCCCTAAGACGGGACACGCTCATAAATGCATTGTCTCATAGACAGAAATGTTTTTCCGAGTAGAATCTGCAAAAAACATTAACAGGTTGTGTTTTTGCAGACACTGGAATCAGGATTTCCGTGGCAGATGTTTCTGCTGCGGAAATTCTGCTGTGTGAACAAAGCAACAGAATCTCATTGATATCAATGGTATTTTGCTGCTGTGCTGCTTCATGCAGAATTCTGAACATTCTGATGTGTGAACATAGCCTCAGCCTGGAAAATGGAGGGGGGGGGGGGAGAGAAACAAAAAATGTCTACCATCGATGTAGTCCTTTTGGACCAGGTATCTGAAAAGGGGGGCACCCCCCACCCCCCCCCCCTCAAAATCACTAGCGAGCGACCATGGTGCATGTGGTTGTGAACTGCAGGAAGGACCTGGACTTGCTGCTGTTTGAATCAACAATCCAGGTTCCAACTGCCGTTTATAGCCTCATGAGCTAAATTGCTGCTTACTGTTTGGCCCCAAAGGAGTTAGGCCTCTTTCACACTATGAAATAGTTCCGTTTAGGAACTTCCGCCACAATGTCCCGTCACTGTATCACGTTTGTAATGAATTACGGGCATATACGGGTGCAAACGGGCAGTTACAAAACCCCATAGGCTGCAATGCTATTTAGTCCCCGATATAGTGACGGAAGTTTCTAAACGGAACTATTTCATAGTGTGAAAGAGGCCTTAAGTGGTGAAGTACTGGCTGACTGGACATGAGGTGTACAGCATATGCCTCCTGCTCAGACCCAGCTGGTCTCAAGGCTGTAAACACAGGCAAAGCTTAGGAGTAGAGATGATTGAAGTTACAGCCATTTGATTCGTCACTAACTTGGCTCGGCGGTTGCTGACTTTATCCTGCATAAATGAGTTCAGCTCTCAGGTGCTCCAGTGGGCTGGAGACTCTCTCCTAGGACTGTATCCACCTTTTCCAGCCCACCGGAGGACCTGAATGCTGAACTAATTCATGCAGGATAAGTCAGCAACTGCCGAGCCAAGAAGTTTGTGATGAATCGAATCACTATAACTTCGCTCATCTCTAGTCAGGAGCAGAACATGCACCAAATATGTTGCATCTTCTGCCTCTGCCTTGTCATTTTGACAGAGTCCTGACTCCTATACAGTAAACAGTGGTGTGCTTTGCATTGCTGTTCACTGTGGCCTGCAGAGGTTACTCCTTACTACATGTGCCACGCAGCCTTCTCCTGTAGGGCTGAGCCTGCATGTTTGTTGGGAGTTAGTGACAGATTTGTCAACCCATTAAAGTAAATAAGTAGCAAATTCCCAGTGGATTTCGCACACAAACTGCTTGACTATACCCCAAAGCTATGTTTTTGGCCAGAAATAATAATGAAATATAGATTTGTCACTGTTATACAGCTATGTCATTTCTGTGATTAAAACATTTAGAGCATAGTTTTTTATGCAACCTGTTTTCTTTTCTTTAGGGGGCATATTTTGCATGGAAGGCTACAGCGATGGGAAAGAATTATGTAAATGGAAAGACTTTTCTTGAAAAAAGGTATAAATATTAGAATGGTAAATGGGATTGTTGAGGAGTTAAAAGGCTATAAAGGCATATTTTTTTTTTTTTTCCCCAAAAATAAATATGGAGCGTGAATGGTTTACTTGGGTGAATTGTGATTTGCTTTTAGTGTTCACATAGCTGTGTAAGTCAGCTGCTTTATTCAGAAACTGTTTAGTCCTTTCAGACTGGTGCTAAGCATGTTGCACTGTCCTCTTCATCAAGATACCAGAAGCCTGAAATAAGTGGGGCCATTATGATTTTCATTAGTGTAAGACTTTTCAAGAAGTACTCCCATGCAGGAGAATCTATCCCCTATTCAAAGGATCGGGATAAGTGTCCGGTCCACAGAATTTGTTACTGGGGAGAGCTGTGGTGCTGTGCAGAAGATCGCAGGCGTCCCAGCAGTTGGACCCCCCCCCCCCCCCCCAAATATCTTCTGCATGAAGAGTCAACCAGCCCACCAGCCTCAAACTTGCACCCATTCTCACCCCCAGCCTATTCCCCCTTACTGCACAGGTCAGAATATGCCTAGAGAACTTTTATAGAAGTTCCAGCGCGTTTCCTATGAAATCCTATTTCTAAATTCTGTGCAAAAAGCTCAGGCAAGATGGCTGCCCCATAATGAAGAGAAATTAAACAACAAATCACATTTCTTGTTTTTTCTAGATATAATGAAGATCTTGAATTGGAAGATGCCATACACACTGCAATCTTAACACTGAAGGTACTGTCCAAAAAAAATTGTAATGTATATCCTGATCACAGGAGCAAATAATAACGCTGCTGCTATGTATTCCAACAGGAAAGCTTTGAGGGTCAGATGACAGAAGACAACATTGAAGTGGGTATCTGCAATGAAGCTGGGTTTAAGCGACTCACCCCTGCTGAAGTCAAGGATTACTTGGCAGCTATAGCATAAATGACTTCCAATTGGGGAGGTCGATTGATGTATTTTTTTTTCTGCCACTTAAGGATACACAATGGTTTTCTTTGCAGATTTTTTTGCATACTTTCTTATTTCTACCTGTCTGACGGATCTTTTTAAAAATGACATGGATCTAATCCCAATAAACAACATCAAACAGACTGGCAACGGTTGTTTTCTTGCTGTCTTATAACAGTGTGTATATCAGAGTCTTTTTTTGTCTTCCATATACCAGAGTAAAGACTACCAGTGCCAGGCCAGGGGAATACTAAGCTAATAGGATTCTTCCCAGTGCAGTACACAAACAGCCTTTTGACTTCGCTGAGTACAGTACAAGGGTACGTTCACACGGGCGGATTTATTTGCAGGTTTCCTGCTGCGTATTTGAAAGGAGGCAGGCTTTTCGTGGCTGTCAGCAGCAGATTTTCCTCTGTGGAATTTCCGCTGCGGAAAATCTGCCGCAGACCCTATTGAGTTCAATGGGGCTTGTGGCATGTTTTGCACAGCGAAAATTCTGCTGCGGACAGCCACAAAGAGCCCACCCACTTTCAAATACGCAGCGGGAAACCTGCAAATCTGCCCATGTGAACCCTAATACTTTATTTCCCTCATGGTTTTGCATGGGAATTTAACTCTTGCTGTCATGTTCCCCTATAGATAACTGCTGTGACCCAGTGATCACCTTACTGTCACAAAGCTGATATCCATTTTTAAGGGAAATGGTAATCTCTCCATTAACTGAAGAGTAGATAGGTTACAAAGAAGTAATCTACAATAAAAGTACGAAATGGCATCTGTCAGTAGCAGATTTATTGCAGTTATAAATGTTACATAGTACAGTTGAGGAAAATGTTCAAATTCAACCAAGGAGGTGAAGAGGTTAATGTGATTATATATTTCAGCACTTATATTGTTTTGTCCTAAGAATGCATCTAACCCTGTTTTGAAGCTCTCAGCCGTTCCTTGCGACACCACCATATAGAGCCTCCGTCATCTCTGTATATAGAGCCTTCCCCTTTTTTTAAAACTTGCCAAGTTCACTGCTTTGTTATTGCTGCATCTGTAAAACTATAAAATAAAGTGATCAAAATGTCACTTGAACCACTAATAAAAAATAAAAAAATCATCCTGGAAAAAGTTAACCCTCACACAACATTGTCTATATAAGGCCTCATTCACATTGCTGCCAGAATCCACTATTCGGAGTTCTGTCGGAAATACGCCAGAAGGATGGACGTTTAGCAGAGAAGAAAAATGGGCCTTTTCTTTTCCCCCTCTGCTACATTCCTGTAAAAGCGGATCACTGATGGACCCCATGCAAGTGAACTGGGTCCATCAAGACCGGATAGTAGCTGTTTGCATCCGACCCGTTTTAGGGTCTGATCGGGTTTTTGTTTTTAGTCTGTCAATGTAGAACCACCCACTTTTCTGTTTTCCCTAGAATTAGCAGATTGAGCTAAGGGCCTGTTCGTAGCATACATTTGCATCCTTTTCAAATATCCTGTGTTCCCCACCTCCCTTTTGGGCAAACTAACCCTTTAGGACCGGGTCACATGGGGCGCATTTACAGCTTATATTATGCTGTGGATGTGCCGACTGCAGGCACATGAAGGGACTGCAGAGCAAACTCCCGGTTGCGGCCAGGTAGCTGTGTCCGCTCGTAGTGGTGGATTTTCCACTGTAGAAATCTGCCGCTATGAGCAGACAGAGCTACCCAGCCGTAGCCTGGAGCTCGCTCTGCAGAGTCCCTCTTGTGACTGCTGTCAGCTAAATACGCTGCTGCTCCCCGTGTGACCCTGTCTCTAAACAGGCGGCCACGGGACACACAAAGCTGCAGGTTTTTTTTTCTCCTCATATTTCAATCTTGTTAAAAAGGTATCTTTTTTTTTCTAATTTTTGTCTTTTTACAAACCTGAATAAAAAGTTATTCCCCCCCCCCCCCTAACATTAAGGGCATGTACTGTGGATGTTGCAGACTTTATGCTGGGTAAACTTTAACAAATATCTGATTGCAGCTTCATATCCACAATATATACATTATGTATGAACAAAAAGCTTCAACTGAATGCAAAAACATGATGTAAACAAGCTCTTAATGACATGTTATCCTGAAACTTTTCCTACAAATCTCTTTTATTAATCGTCTCACCTCCCATCTGCAAACTGGACTACAGTAATATGAAAGGTAAAAATGACCACATGCTATTATTTTAGCACTCAGCATCAGGCTCATTGAGTGCTGTGTGTACCAAGAGAGTCCTTGTAATGGCTCTGTACAGAAGAGATCTGTAATATGGCTGGGTAGGAAGCCCTGGCTGTTATAAACTGCTGATGTAAATGTAGATGTTAATCTGAGTGAAGGGAATAGCTGCTCTGTATTCCTCTGGCTGTGTTTTTCTCCTGTGGGCCTAAAGGATCAGGCATAATAAAACGCAGCATTTTCGATTCCCCCCCCTCCCCCTTCACATGACACCTTATGTATGGGCAAGTAATGAATGACACTCCCTCTTAGATGGTGCACACGTAGGAATCCCCATCCTTACAATAGATATAAAGCAAACTTGGCACTCATATACTGGTGAATTAGAAGGTATTTATTGTGGCAGTCCATTGATGTTTCGGTCCTATCTGGACCTTCATCAGAATTGTACAGGGCTGGTGTGGTTGGGAAACATGAAAAGATACTGCCAGGTGACGTGCCAGTGGAGCGGTGTGTACAGTGACTGAAGTGGTGACTGCACACACCGCTCCACTGACACAGCACCTGGCCGTTTCCCTGCCACACCAGCCCTGTACAATTCTGAGGAAGGTCCAGATAGGACCAAAATGTCAGTTATTCAATGGACTGCCACAATAAATACCTTCTAATTCACCATTCGGGATGAGCGAAGTTACAGTGATGCGATTCATCACGAACTTCTCGGCTCGGCAGTTGCTGACTTTTCCTGCATAAATTAGTTCAGCTTTCAGGTGCTCCGATGGGCTGGAAAAGGTGGATACAGTCCTAGGAGAGAGCACCTGAAAGCTGAACTAATTTATACTGGCTAAAGTCAGCAAACGCCGAGCCACGAGGTTCATGACGAATCAAATCGCTGTAACTTTGCTCATCTCTATTCACCATTCACTATAAGTGCCAAGTTTGCTTTATAGCTCTTATGTATGGCCAACTTTAGTATGTATTACAGTCTATGATTGGGATTGTTTGTGCAGGGTGAAGACCAAAGGCGTTCTAGATCTATCGTCCGTAAAAAAAAGACAAATTTTTAGAGCAATTTTCCCCCCCACCAATGTCTTCCCAATAGAAGTACCTTGCATGTAGAAATATCCTTGGTTTATGACAGTGTTGCCTATTGATTTCAACGTACACCCTGTAAAGGGGCAAGAAGCTTCCTCCACCAATCACAGCTGATCATGGAGGATCCCTTGGGGAGAACTGGCGGACCTGCATTTATACTGTAGATGTTCCCATTTTAAAACAGCAAATATAGAAACAGCGCTATCTGCTTTAGGGTATGATCACACGTGTATTTTGTTGCAGATTTTCTGCTCACCCATTAAGGGTGCATTCCCACCTGGCGTATTTTGCTGCTGCGTATTTTATTTCCCATTGAAGTCAATGGGTTAGAAAATATGCAGCAAAATACGCCAGGTGGGAACGTACTCTTAAGGAGTATTCCAGCGCAAAATAATTTATCCCCTATCCAAAGGATAGGGTTTAAGTTATAGATCGCGGGGGGTCAAAGTACATGCCCCCTCCGTGTATCTCTATGGGGTACGTAGAGGGGGTGTGACGGCCGCCGCGTCATGCAGGGATGGAATGCCCCCTTTCCAGCATACTGCTGCGGCCCCGTCCAGGAGATCTCTGGGGGCCCCAGCGCTCAGACCCCCCACGATCTATAACTTATCCCCTATCCTTCGGATAGGGGCGGCGGCGGCGGCTGGATACTGAAACTTAGCTCTCATTCACTTCAGTTGGTGCTGAGCTGCAGTTACCTTGTGCGGCAGCTTCAGTGTACGGCACCGAGCCTTCTGGCTCTGTTCATTATTTACATCCAGGTATTACAGAACTTCCCTACTTTATCAGGATGCCCAGGTTCATGCTAGTGGGGTGTGGGCTGGGTTCACACAGAAACTATTCTTAATGAACATTTAGGCCGCACTCACACGGCAAAGTTCAGTGCCTAATTTGTGCCCATTAAGCACCCAAATTAGTGTCTTTGCCATATGAAAACCCATTGACTTCTGAAGAAACAATATAAAAAATAAATATGCGTACTGTTTTATGAAGTGCCAAAAATAAAAGATCGGTAGCTTTTTGGATAAGCTGACTATATTTCCTTGAGACAAAAACGTGACATTGGAATTGCTAAACTGGGATGGGGTTATATATAGTTGTAGACCCCTCTCCTCTCTGCCCCCATTTCTAGTAGTAGATAGGTGGCCCCAAGAAATAATTCCTCATCTCTCCTCTGGACCCGGATAGGGACTTACTGCTATGGTCCACAGAACGGAGGAGCAGTTGAGCACTAAAGCTGAAGGGGGTGGTCATTTACTTACCATTCAGGTCCCGCTACTCTGGTCGCGTTGTCAGGGGCAACACTTGTCACAACAGGACATATGATGAGCCTATTTTCAGAGCATTTAAGCACAGATTTGGTGCCGATTTGTCCCAGGGTCTATTCACACACAGCAGAATTTCTGCCTCAAATTAAAGCCTATAGACTTCTATGTAATCTAAATGGCAAACAGAAGGCGCTCCGTGTGCGGGATCAGCAGGTCAGGGCCATAGGGAGAGGGAAAAGATCTGTCCCACGCCGCTTACCAGAGTTGGTTGTGTGCGCAAACACAATGGGAAGCGCCTGAATGTATGTATGTCCTCATCCGCAGCTCTCCTTGAGAACGATAAGTAGGCAGATGGACCGTAATGGTAGGAGATATCGGCGCTAGATGAAGGAGCCAGGAGGAGTAGCAGCATAAAATCAAGGTAGGTTTATTAGATGCAACGCGTTTCGCTGCGCATGCGATTTTATGCTGCTACTCCTCCTGGCTCCTTCATCCAGTGCCGATATCTCCTACCATTATGGTCCATCTGCCTACTTATAGACTTCTATGGGATTCCGCACTCCCATTCCGCTTGCTGAAATTCAGAAGTGTGAATGGGAGTGCGGAATCCCATAGAAGTCTATGGGCTTTAATTTGAGGCGGAAATTCTGCCGTGTGAATAGACCCTAAGTATTCTGCTTCAGCATCAAAATCAGGGTCTGAATTTCAAATCTGCTCAGGTTTCAGACAGTTTTTGGGGCAGCATTCTCAGCTGTATTAACTATATGGCAGCAGAAGAAAGGAATGCCTACATATACCGCGGCGTAGGCAGTATATTAATGGTTTGAATCTAGTCAGATAGTGACCATGTTGGCGCCAGTAAAGTGAATGGGGCCTGCTGCAGTGCGCCATGGTATTTGCTGACTTTTATTTATTTCTTTATTATACAAACGCTGACATAGATTGCATTGGATTACTACTGTAACCAATGGAGCTGTAAGTGCTCTGTGTGTCACGTGGTACACCTATGCCAGGCAAAGCAACCTTTGGCACAGCAGATGTTTTGAACTACATCTCCCATGATTCTCTTACAACCAAAATACTACCAAAGCATCATGGGAGATGTAGTCCAAAACATCTGCAGGGCCACAGGTTGCCTATGCCTGACCTATACTATACAAGGCAGTGTTTTCTAAGCAGCGTGCCTCCAGCTGATTCAAAACTACATCTCCCATCATGCCCCGTTCTCAGGCCGGGATTTGCTCTCTGTAGTAGCATTTCCTATTACTCTATATAACGCCATGAACACAGCAGAGCGTGGACTGTTCACACTGACAATAACCGCGCCCCTTATACCACATCACACAGGCAGGGGGCGCAGTAACCCCTCCAGACGTCCAGTATACTGTGCGATAAACTCCGCCCAGATATAGCACTTCCGTCAGGCAGAGCGGTTGCAGTTACGCATGCGCAGCAGGGTTCCAGATGCCGGTAGTGTTCATGCTGCCACTCCTATACTGCAGTCTGTACTAAAGGTGAGAATCGTCCCCCGGAGGCTGGTAACTGTACAGATAGGTGGCGGCACCGCGGACTGTAGTATGGTTTTCTATCGCCCTGACTGTTCAGCCTCCCTGTACGTGGACAGTGTACACTGTGTGTCATGGTGTGCCGGGGTGTAAGGCCCTCTAGTGGGGTACTTGTGAGGGGCAGGCTTTTCCTATAGCTTATTGTGTAGTGTAGCAGGTAGTAGTAGGGGGTGATCCCACAGCGCCATCTAGATTCGATCTGTATTAGTGCACGAATAACACTATCTCTGGTTTCATGGGGATTCAAACTGCCATGTGGCAACCTTAGCTCTGCTACATTATGTTATTCCAGCTGTATACACAAGCAAGGACAGCTCACCTATTTCAGCATGGATAGTGTAGGACTTCACCTCAAAGCAAAAGAACAAGAAGAAAGTCCAGCGCGGCAGTGTAGCCTAAAAACGTATTATTCCATAAATGACCTACACAACAGGATAGTAGAACTGGAAACGATGCGTTTCAGGTAGGGATCGACCTTTTATCGGCCGATATTCACGATTTTGGACGTTATTGGTGCCGATAATTTAATGCACCAGGCGGCCTGCACCACAACGCCCCGGCCAGAGACCGCTGCTGCCCCATTGCCTCCCCCATCCCCGGTTTTATAATTACCGCGGTCCGCGCTACTTCTGGATCCTGCGGCATCCTGTGTTAAGCTGTGCGCTGCGCAATGACGAGTGACATCCTCAACGCGACGTCACCGTCAGTGTGCAAAGTGACAGCTCAGGAGGATGCCGCCGGAGCCAGAAGTAGCGCGGACCCTGGGAAAAGGGAATTATAAAACTGGGGATGGGGGAGGCAATGGGGCAGCGGTGGTGGGGGTCTCTGGCCAGGGCGGTGCAGTGGGGGGCGCGGTGCGGTGCTGGTGATAGGACTCAGGAGGACCCCAGGACGGGCAGGGGGAGAGAAGCGGGGTGGAATTTTTTTGACAGACATATAATACTGATTATGGCGTCCACAGAAAGACATGTCTATATATATTTTTTCCTGCAGATTTTGCCGAACGATCCAGTTTATTCTAACATGCGGAATGTCTGTCCTGTTTTCCGTGCAGACATTCCGCACATTTTCCTAACGTGTGAACGTTATCCAGCCAGAGGATAGGGGATAAGATGTCTGATCGCGAGGGGCCTGCCGCTGGGACCCCCCCCCCCCCCGCGATCTCTGTGCGGGACCTGCATTCTATGCGGGGCTGCGTCTCCAGTGTTGAAAAGCTTTTGTTTTTGGGACTGGGGACGTGACGTATGTCACGTCCCCAGTCCCAGAAACAAAGAGCTTTCTGAGACTGGAGACGCAGCCCCACATAGAATGCGGGTGCTGGTCGTTGGCCAGATAAACCCTTTAAGGCTGTGCGATGTGGTCGTACCAAGACTACACCTGAAATGCATCTTTCCTGTTCTTCCATCCTGTTGTGTATAAATCTACAAGTTTTATGCTATACTGCCACGCTAAACTTTCTTCTTGTTCTATTAATGCCCCCTGTGTTCTATAGGAAGTGCCTGCTCAGCCAGAGATGGGACAGGACTTTGGTGTGGTTTACAATTGTTTTATTTTTTTTTTATTTTTTTTTTACACAGCTCATATATTATAACCTTCTGGTACTGTAGGTGATGTGATGCTGATTATTTTTTTTCTAGGTGCTGCTGCTGATTTTCTGTCTCTGTCCACCAGATGGCAGTATAAGTATTACTAGATGATATCCTAACATTAAGATAATCATTTACCATAGGAAATAACCCTATCATATACTGCCATCTGGTGGATAGAGTCAGCACCCACTTCGTATTTTCAAATATTATTTCCACCGTTCCAGCATTTGGACAGCATAATCCCACCTGCAGATTGCTGGCTGGAAAAGCGTCAGGTTTGGCAGCTTTTAGTCAAGTCGGGGTGAAGTTATGGCAGCATCACAGCAAAACACTGGGTGGGCACAGAGCTTTATAACGACACTGTGGACAGCCAGGGAAGGGGGCTTATTTTGGGCAATTTTTTTCTTCTACTAGCAAATGCAATAAAAGCAATTTCGGCTAAACATTTCTGCCAACGATATATCTGTGTCGGCCACCGATATATAGCTTTCACGCCCCCTCCCATAGACTTGCATTGAGGGGGCGGTGTCTGAAGTCAGACCGAGCGGAGTCGTGATGTCACGATATTCAGCCCCCGTGGTCAGTATGGACTTAGCGTGAGGACCTCCAGCGGTTCCGGAAGCCGCTACAGGTGGGTGCCGCAGCGGAGATCCCGGGGGTCCCCAGCAGCGGGACCCCGGCGATCTGACATCTTATCCCCTATCCTTTGGATAGGGGATAAGATGTCTAGGGGCGGAGTACCCCTTTAAGGACGCAGCCCATTTGGGCCTTAAGGACTCAGACAATTTTATTTTTACGTTATCGTTTTTTCCTCCTCGCCTTAAAAAAAATCATAACTCTTTTATATTTTCATTCACAGACTAGTATGGGGGCTTGTTTTTTGCGCGACCAGTTGTCCGTTGTAATGCCATCACTCACTTTACCATAAAATGTATGGCGCAGCCCAAAAAATACTATTTGTGTGGGGAAATTAAAAAGAAAACCGCAATTTTGCAAATTTTGGAAGGTTGCAATTTACGGTAAAAATGACGTGTTCTTTATTCTTTGGGTCAATACGATTAAAATGGTACCCATGATAATATACTTTTCTATTACTGTTGCGCTTAAAAAAATCGCAAACTATTTAACCAAATTACTACGTTTAAAATCCCTCTATTTTGAAGACCTATAACTTTTTCATTTTTCCATATAAGCGGCGGTATGAGGGCTCATTTTTTGCGCCGTGATCTGTACCTTTTTTATTGATACCATATTTGCTTATATAAAAACTTTTAATACTTTTTTAATAAAAAAATTTTTGGGACTAAAATGTTATAAAAAAGCAGCTATATTGGACTTTTTTTTTCTTTTTTTTTACGCTCGTGCTGTTCATCGGCGATCCGATCATCCATTTTAGTGACCATGATGCTGCAGATGCCATGATCTGTATTGATCACGGCATCTGAGGGGTTAATGGCAGACATCCGCCCGAACGCGGATGTCCGCCATTACGGGCGGGTCCCTGACTGCTATCGGCAGCCGTGACCTGCCGCGCATGACGCGAGCATCGAAGTGATGCATAGGAAGTAAATGTACGTCCTGGTGCGTTAAAGGAAATCTGTCATCAGAATCACCCGCATTAAACAGGCTTGTAGTGCTGGTGATACTGATTAAAACACGTCATACCTCATTAAAAACTGTGCAGCGGTTCGCCAGATATCTTCATTTTTAGTTATATGGTATTCCCAGGCTTGGGACACAGTGGGAGGTCCGCAGCATCAGCACGGACTCGCTTACGTCATTTTCCCCGGGTGGAGCGGCTGCCCGGTTCATGAATATTCATGGCTGCTTCATTGCAGTCTTCCTCCTGGTGTAGGTCACGTGGGTAGTGCCGTGCATGCGCCACGCTAGATAGATATGCAGGAGAATGCTTTTTCCGGGTGTACAGCGCGCGGCGCTACCCACGTGACCTACACCAGGAGGAAGACTGTGATGAGGCAGCCATGAATATTCATGAACCGGGCAGACGTAACCGAGTCCATGCTGATGCTGCGGACCTCCCACTGTGTCCCAAGCCTGGGAATACCATATAACTAAAAATGAAGATATCTGGCGAACCGCTGCACAGTTTTTAATGAGGTAAGAAGCGTTTTAATCAGGATCACCTGCACTACAAGCCTGTTTAATGCGGGTGATTCTGATGACAGATTTCCTTTAAGTACCAGCTCACCAGGACGTACATTTACGTCCTACGCCGTTAAGGGGTTAAAGGGATACTCCAGTGGAAAACTTTTTTTTTTTTTTTTTAAATCAACTGGTGCCGGATTTGTAAATTACTTTTATTAAAAAAATCTTAATCCTTCCAGTACTTATTAGCTGCTGAATACTACAGAGGAAATTATTTTCTTTTTGGAACACAGAGCTCTCTGCTGACATCACGAGCACAGTGCTCTCTGCTGACATCTCTGTCCATTTTAAGAATTGTCCAGACTAGGAGAAAATCCCCATAGCAAACATATGCTGCTTTGGCAGTTCCTAAAATGGACAGAGATGTCAGCAGAGAGCACTGTGCTCGTGATGTCAGCAGAGAGCACTGTGTTCCAAAAAGAAGAAAATAATTTGCTCTGTAGTATTCAGCAGCTAATAAGTACTTATTAAGTACTAATTTTTTTAATAGAAGTAATTTACAAATCTGTTTAACTTTCTTGCACCAGTTGATTTAAAAAAAAAAAATTAAAAAAGTTTTCCACCGGAGTACCCCTTAACGACCACGAACGTAAATGTAGGTCCTGGTTTGGTGGGACTTCCCGCACCAGGACGTACATTTACGTCCTGTGTATCACCTCAAGCATCGGAAGGGTGCTCGCGTCATACACGGCAGGTTCCGGCTGCTAGCAGCAGCCGGGGACCTGCCCGTAATGGCCGACATCCGCGATCGCGCGTATGTCTGCCATTAACCCCTCCGATGCCGTGATCAATACAGATCACGGCATTGCGGCACTTTGATTGGATGATCAGATCACCCGCAGCGCTACTGCGGGGATCTGATCTTCCAGCATGACAGCCGGAGGTCTCCCGGGGTCTTCTGCTCTGGTCTGAGATCGAGCAGACCAGAGCAGAAGATCACTGATAATACTGATCAGTGCTATGTCCTATGCATAGCACTGCACAGTATTAGCAATCAAATGATTGCTATAGATAGTCCCCTATGGGGACATAAAAAGTGTAAAAAGTTGAAAAATGTAAAAATAAAAAGTGAAAAATCCCCTTCCCCTAATAAAAATGAAAATTGTCAGTTTTTTCCATTTTACCCCCAAAAAGCGTAATATTTTTTTTTTATAAACATATTTTGTATCGCCGCGTGCGTAAATGTCCGAACTATCAAAATATAATGTTAATGATCCTGTACGGTGAATGGCGTAAACATAAAAAATGTAAAAAGTCCAAAAATGCTGCTTGTTTGTCACATTTTATTCAAAAAAAATGATCTAAAAGTTTTATATATGCAAATGTGGTTTCTAAAAAAAAAAAAAAGTACAGATGACGGCGCAAAACATGAGCCCTCATACCGCCCTATATACGGAAAAGTTTTAGATTTTTTTTTAAAGCAATATAAAAGTATCTAGCCATGGGTATCATTTTAATCGTATTGACCCACAGAATAAAAAAAACATGTTATTTTTACCGTAAAGTGTACAGTGCGAAAACAAAACCCTCCAAAATGTACAACATTTTGGTTTTCATTTAAATTTCCTCCCTAAATTTTTTTATTTTTTTTGGGTTCGCCGTACATTTTATGGTAAAATGAGAGGTTTCATTACAAAGTACAATTGGTCACGCAAAAAACAAGCCCTTATATGGGTCTGTAGAAGGAAATATAAAAGAGTTATGGATTTTAGAAGGCGAGGAGGAAAAAACGAAAAACGCAAACATTGGCCTGGTCCTTAAGGTGAAAATGGGCTTGGTCATTAAGGGGTTAAAAAGAGGGTAAACACCATTTAGTTTCCCTTAAATTTTTTTTTCTTCTTCTTTTCATCGCAAGAGCTGTAACAAAGCTGTGTAAAGGTGCGCCTTTGGGGACAAGTTAGTGTTTATTTATTTCATGTCATGTTGCAGAACATTTATTGGCTCACTTCCTTAACCCTATGAGGACACGGCCAATTTTTCAAATTTTTTTTTTTTTTGCATTTTTGTTTCTTCCTCCTCGCCTTTTAAGAGACACAACTCTTACTTTTCCATCCACAGACTCATATTAGGGCTTGTTCTTTTTTTGCACAACCAGTTGTATTTTTAATTTTACCATAAAATGTATAGTGGAACAAAAAAAAATTATTTGTGAGGGGAAATTACCGTAATTTAACCTCTGAATTTTGCAACTTTTTTTTTTGTTTTAATGCAGTGCGCTTTATGGTAAAAAAAATAAAATAAAAAAGTTATATTCTTTTTATACTGTGAGTCAATACAATTAAAACAATACCCAATTTATATAGTTTTTCCATTATTGTAGTTTAAACTTCTATTTTTATTTTTTAAAATAAAATCAATGACCCATATATTTATCAAACAGCCTGAAACCCTAATTGTCTGGTTTTGCCCATAACAACCAATCACAGCTCAACTTTCACTTTACAAGAGCTTAAAGGGGTACTCCGGCCATAAGACATCTTATCCCCTATCCAAAGGATAGGGGATAAGAGGCCTGATCGCGGGGGTCCCGCCGCTGGGGACCCCGTGATGTTCCATGCCGCACCCTGTTAGATTCAGTCCCCGGAGCGTGTTCGCTACAGGTCTGATTACTGGCGATCACAGGGACGGAGCATAGTGATGTCACGGCTCTGCCCCCGTGTGATGTCACGCTCCGCCCCTCAATGCAAGCCTATGGGAGAAGGCGTGACAGCTGCTTGCATTGCGGGGGCGGAGCGGGACGTCACTATGCTCCGTCCTCGTGGTCGAGATGGACTCAGCCTGAGGACCTCCAGCGGTTCCGGAAGCCGCTAAAGGTGGGTGCTGCATGGTAGATCCCGGGGGTCCCCAGCAGTGGGACCCCCATGATCTGACATCTTATCCCCTATACTTTTGGATAGGGGATAAGATGTCTAGGGGCGGAGTACCCCTTTAAGATATGAAAGTTGAGCTGTGATTGGTTGCTGTGGGAAAAAAACAGACAATTATTGTTACCCTTAAATTTTTTTAAGGGGGTATAATGGCTAATTTTTTTTGCGTTTTTATCAGTACCATTTTTGCTTTGATGGGACTTTTTGATGACTTTTCATTTACTCTGATCTATGATTTGACCAGAAATCAGCACTTTTGGCGTTTGGTATTTTTAATACTTTTCTAATAGTTTGGCCAACAATGCATGCAGTGATATAAAATATGTTCATTATTTTTATTTCCTTTTCGTTTTTTTTATTTATTTTTTATTAGGGGAGAGGCTTTTATGTAATTTTGAAAATATTTTATCTTTTATTTTACACATCCGTCGGGACTTTTATATGCAATCATTAGGTTGCATTCACGCTATGATGCTGTACATATTGCATCATACAAAGTGACAGGCGCTCCACTGATACAGCCTGGCTAAGCCAGCCTGTATCAGTGAATCGGAGGCAAGCCAGGGGACTTTCCACTGCTTTTTTAGCTCATCAGACCTCAGTGATCATGTTGCAGGGGTCTAATGAGCCCTCTGATCTAGCCAGCATCTATGATTTATTCCTTTAGATGTTGTGATCATCGCCTCTCCCCGTCATTAGTGTAAGTGTCCAGCTACTGATAGTAGATGACACTCATTGCGATAAAGCAAGAGCACCTCTTGCTCTCGCTTCAGAGTCACTTAAAGCTTCCAAAGTGTACATTTACACCCTGGTTGGTTAAGTCCTGGACATCAAGGGTATAAATCTAAGCCCGATATCCTTAACAGATCATCAGCCAGAATGCCGGAACGCTAGTGGTGAGGGCCAGAAGAGTAAAAGAAAAAGTGCATGCTGTATGCCATCCTTCAAGTGGGGCAAAGAACTCTGGCAATTTGGGGTTACTACTCCCAGGGCACTTCTGCACCTCTGCTCTTACTCTACCAGGACCTTAGGACTAGATCCAGCAGGATGAGTTGCTACAGGGACCGCTGCTGCTCCTTACAGCCGTCCCTGGTACACCTGCCCCACTGTATGGTTACCCATCCTGCCTTGGTGATCTCCTACAGCTAGCTAACCAACCAACAGGAAAGGTTCTACACTTGATCTTAGCCAAAATGTTAACCCTTTAGACGCTGCATTCAGGGTTGACTGCGGCATCTAAAAGTGCTAAAATTCAAATGCCGGTTCCTCAGGGATGCTACTTGGGGTCCCGATCAGCTTAGAGGACACGTGGAGGGTCTCTACCTGCCCCTGTGCGGTCAAGTCAATGCTCCGTCACTGCAGACAGCTTCTGCAGTAATAGAGCTCGATAAAGCTGATCAATGTTGTGCTAAGGCATAGCCTTGTTCAGGTTATGCAATTGAAAGAGTGTGTGTAATAGTCCCCTATGGGGACTAAAAAAGTAGCAAGTGAAGTGTAAAAAAAAATACTTATGAATAACCTCTTCCCTAATAAAGGTTTAACCCCTTGAGGATGCAGGGCGTACATCCCGAGTCCTGTCCGGACAATGAAGTGAGCACAGGAGCTGCGCTTGCTTCATAGACTGCTGGTCTAGGCTGCTATCACCAACTGGGGATTCACCAGTAATTACAGACATCGGCAATACTGATCACGGTATCTGAAGTACTAGGGGGCTTACAGATCATCCTCAGCGCAATCACTGGTGTCCATTGAGTCAAGATGGCGGACGAAGCTACACTTACCAACTCCTGCTCTAATGATGCTCTTAAATATACAAAGTCCAAAATTGCTGATTTTCTGTCACATCACAGAAAAAAAGGAATTAAAATTGATCAAAAAGTCAAATATATACGCTAAAGTGGTACAGATAAAAACTACAGATCACGGCACAAAGTTTGACTCTCGTACAGCCCCATATATTGAAAAATAGGAGTTGTAGGGGTCAGGATAGAGCAATTTTAAACACAAAGGGGGAGATTTATCAAAACCTGTCC
This sequence comes from Hyla sarda, assembly GCF_029499605.1. NCBI lineage: Eukaryota > Metazoa > Chordata > Amphibia > Anura > Hylidae > Hyla > Hyla sarda. The sequence continues at coordinate 153,777,818 of NC_079193.1, read as the reverse complement.
AGAGGACAAGTTGCCCATAGCAACCAATCAGATCACTTCTTTCATTTTTAACAAGGCCTCTGCAAAATGAAAGAAGTGATCTGATTGGTTGCTATGGGAAACTGGGCAACTTTTCCTCTGGACAGGTTTTGATAAATCTCCCCCAAAGATTTTAAAAGCAGTGCAATAATAGAAAAGCTGGTATTGGTTTAATTGTATTAATGGACAATTAAAAGAGAGCATTAGTTTTATCAGAAAGTGCACTGCGTAGAATTTAATCTATAGATAGGCCTGTTAGGCCCCAAGCTGCTATGGATACTCATTGGCACCCTGTGATCACAAGAAAAAATCTGAATAAGCAGATGATCCACTATAGATAAATCACATATTTGTGGGCACTATATGGCTGTCATGGCCAAGGCAATGGCCAGATCTCCACTAGATAGGATTTGCCATTGTGTCTTTAGGATTTAACCTGTTGGGGACGGAGGGCGTAACTGTACGCCCGTGGGAATATCTATCAGCAGGCATCCTGTGGCAATGCCTAGGGGGGTCCAGACCAGCGATTCTGGGCTAATCGGGTCACTGGTGACCCGATCGCTGGGAAAATAACAGTGATCATTGCTGTCACAGACAGCTCCGACCATTCTAAAATATAGGAGCAAGGTGGCAGTGCTGCCACCTCCTATCCCCTGCCATTGGTCGATCAGGCTGACGACCAATGGCAGTTGGGGGCGGGAGGATTAAAGTTAATTTCCCCCGCTCTGCCCACCGATCGAAGTTCGGGCAGAGTGGGGGGAGAAACAAGGGGGGGGGGGGGCTGTCTGGGCATGCTGGGAGTTGTATTTTTGCAACATCTGGAGGGCCACAGTTTGGGGACCACTGTGTAGTGGTCTACAAACTGGTCCTCCAGATGTTGCAAAACTACAACTTTCAGCATGCACCGACTGGGCATGCTGGGAGTTGTAGTTTTGCAACATCTGAAGTGGCACAGTTTGGAGACCACTATACGGTGGTCCCCAAACTGTAGCCCCCCAGATGTTGCAAAACTACAATTCCCAGCATGCCCAGACAGTCAGGGATGCTGGGCAGTGTAGTTATGCAATTTCTGGCACTTCATATGTTGCAGAACTACAACCTTCAGCATGCCTGGACAGTCTGGGCATGTTTGGAGTTGTAGTTTTGCAAAATCTGGAGGGCTACTGTTGGGAGACCACTACTTAGCGGTCTCCAAACTGTTCTTTCCCAGTTGTTGCAAAACTACAACTCCAAGCATGCCCAGACTGTCCAGGCATGCTGGGAGTTGTAGTTCTGCAACATATGAAGTGCCAGATATTGCAGAACTATACCGCCCAGCATCCCTGACTGTCTGGGCATGCTGGGAATTGTAGTTTTGCAACAGCTGTAGGCACACTGGTTGGGAAACACTGAGCTAGAGTCTGTTTCCTAACTCATTGTTTCCCAACCAGTGTGCCTACAGCTGTTGCAAAACTACAACTCCCAGAATGCACTGACAGACCGTACATGCTAGGAGTTGTAGTTTTGCAACAGCTGGAGGTACACGGGTTGGAATTACTGAGCTAGAGTCTGTTTCCTAACTCAGTGGTTCCCCACCAGTGTACCTACAGCTGTTGCAAAAGTACAACTCCCAGCATGTACGGTCTGTCAGTGCATTCTGGGAGTTGTAGTTTTGCAACAGCTGAAGGTTTGGGGTGTGAATATACAGGGTACATTCACATGGGTGGGAGTTTACAGTGAATTTCCTTCTACAAGTTTGAGCTACGGCAAATTTTCTGCCGCAGCTCAAACTCCCAGCGGAAAATTCACTGTGAACCCCCGCCCGTGTGAATGTACCCTAAAAGCACTACACTACAGTACACTGACACAAAATAAAAAGTAAAACACTACATACACACATACTCCTACACAGTTACAACCCCCCCCCCCCCAATGAAAATGATACGGCAGTGTTTCTAAAATGGATCCTCCAGCTGTTGCAAAACCACAACTCCCAGTACTGCCAGACAGCCATTCACTGTCCTGGCAGGCTGGGAGTTTTGCAACAGCTGGAGGCACCCTGTTTGAGAAACACTGTCGTAGGGTATAGGTGGAGACAAGCGCCATCCTTGTATCCGGGTCCGACCCTATTGCAAAGTCCTAATTTAGGCCTCAAATGCGCATGGAGCTCTCTCACTTCAGAGCCCTGTTGTATTTCAAGGCAACAGTTTAGGGCCACACATGGGGTATTTCCGTACTCGGGGGAAATTGTTACATATTTTGGGGGGATTTTTCTCCTTTTACCCCTTATGAAAAGGAAAGGTTGGGGTGTACACCAGCATGTTGGTGTAAAAAAAAAAAATGTTTACACTAACATGCTGGTGTTGCCCCATACTTTTCATTTTCACAAGAGGTAAAAGGAAAAAGACCCCCAAAATTTGTAGCGCACTTTCTCCCGAGTACGGAAATACCCCGTAAAATGCTCTGTGGATGCACAACAAGGCTCAGGAGTGAGAGCGCACGATGTATATTTGAGGCCTAAATTGGCACAGATTTGCACAGGTGTAGCTGATGGTTACAGCAGTTCTGACATGAATGCAAAAAAATAAATACCCATGTGTGACCCCATTTTGGAAACTACACCCCTCACGATACTTAACAAGGGGTACAGTGAGCATTAACACCCCACAGGTCTTTGACGAATTTTCGTTAAAAATAAAAAATGTGTGTGTCTGTTTTTTCCCCTGAAATGCGGGTGTTACCCCAAATATGAGTAATAGGAAGAAAGCCTCCCAAAATTTTTAACTCCATTTCTTCGGAGTATGGAAATACCCCATATGTGGATGTAAAGTGCTCTGCAGGCGAACTACAATGCTCAGAAGAGGAGAAGCGCCATTGGGCATTTGGAGAGAGAATTAGGCTGGAATTGAAGGCCATGTGTGTTTACAAAGCCCACCCATGCTGCCAGAACAGTAGACCCCCCCCCCCAAAAGTGTCCCCATTTTGGAAACTACACCCCTCATGTAATGTAATAAAGGGTGCAGTGAATATTTACACCCCACTGGTGTCTGACAGATTTATGGAACAGTGGTCCGTGAAAATGAAAAATGTTATTTTTCATTTGCACAGCCCACTGTTCCAAAGATCTGTCAAACGCCAGTGGGGTGTAAATGCTCACTGCACCCCTTATTAAATTCTGTGAGGGGTGTAGTTTCCAAAATGGGGGTCACATGGGGGGTCCACTGTTCTGGCACCACGGGGGGGGGGCTTTGTAAATGCACATGGCCCCTGACTTTCATTACCACCTAATTCTCTCTTCAAAAGCCCAATGGAGCTTCTTCTCTTCTAAACATTGTAGTTCGCCCGCAGAGCACTTTACATCCACATATAAGGTAATTCATTTTCTCTCAAGTAAGGAAATAAAAGTTTTGGGGGGCCTTTTTATCTTTTTACCCCTTGTAAAAATGAAAACAATGGGGCTACAATTACATGTTAGTGTAAAAAAAATTGAGATTTTGATTTTTCTCCTCCATTTTGCTGCAATTCCTGTGAAACATAAAAACGCCAGAAAAACTGCCAGTTTTTCCCTGCGTTTTGTTTTTTTCTGGCGTTTTTACCTTTTTGTGGAATTTGCCTTTTTTGGCCCCCTGTTTTTTTTTTTTTACAAAATAGTTGGGTACCAAAAAAAAAAAAAAAAAAAGATGCAGTAGGGATGTAAACATGTATTTAACTAAATGTTTATTTTTTATCACAAAATGTGAATAATTTTTTTTTTATAGCATGTGTGTGTTTAACTTTTTTTATGTAGTACTACTACTCCCAGCATGGAACACACTGTTCCATGCTGGGAGTAGTAGTACCTGTACTATAAACATTTTGCCCCGGGTGTCACTCTGACACCCAATGTGATCGTCCATTATATAGCAGAGAAGCGGAGCGGCTCTATACAGCACTCAGATCTCTGCTTTATTCACATCACTGGCCGTTCATATTTTCCGCCCAGAGCTGTGATTGGCTGGATGGTTGCAGCCAATCACAGCTCTGAGGAAAATATGAATGAATGAATGAGTGGCCGGCCCGGAGTACAGAGCAGAGCAGGGATGTGAGCGATGTATACAGCCGCTCCATCTCTGCTATAGACAGGACGATCGCAGCGGGTGTCAGTGACACCCGCTGTGATGTGTCCTTAACTGCAGGTACTACTACTCCCAACATGGAGCACACTCTGCTCCATGCTGGGAGCTGTAGTACCTGCATTAATAGACAGATCGCAGCGAGTGTAATTTCTGACACCTGCTGCGATCTGTCTATTAATGCAGGTACTACAGCTCCCAGCATGGAGCAGAGTGTGCTCCATGTTGGGAGTAGTAGTAGGAAAGATCACAGCGGGTATCACTCCTGACACCCGCTGTGATCCTCCGGTATAATGTATGGATGCGGCCGGTGCTCTCCTATGGTCCCCTGTACGCCGTATATATACACATTCCGATTTCTCACAGAGAGCTGTGATAGGCTGGAACCATCTGGCCAATCACAGCTCTCTGTGGGAAATATGAATATGTGTATAAATACGTCAGTGCAGGGGACCATAGAAGAGCGGCCGCCGCATCTATACATTATACAGGAGGATTGCAACAGGCGATCTGTTAATTAGTACAGGTACTGCTACTCCCATCATGGAACAGTGTGTTCCATGCTGGGAGGAGTAGTACTACCTAAAAAAAATTTGAAAAACATGTACACACTATATTTTTATTATTGCCGGCTACATTTTTAGTGCTTTACCTGCCCACATAAATTGATCCCTGTTTAAAAATTAATAAACATTTCGTAATAAAAAATATAATTTTCGTTAGATACAATTTTTTCCATCACTACTGTATCTTTTTTATAAATTTTTTTATGGTACCCTACGAAATTTTTATTAAAAAAAAAGGTATCTCCTTAATTTTTTTGGAGTCCAAAAAATAATAAACCGCCTGCAAAAACGCAAAATGTAAAACCAACATGGCGTTTTCCTTGGCGTTTTTGCTCTGCTATAGACTTCTATGGGAGGAAAACGCCACGTTTTCAGGGCAAAAAACGCCAAACTAGGTTTTGTCGGGCGTTTTGAAAATCCAGCCTCTGAGCCCGAAATTGCTGAAAAATGCCAAAAGGATTAAAAAAAAAAAAAAAAAAAAAAAAGCCAAACTGAAAAACGGCAAGTGAATCTGGCATTTTGCAGTTTACTATTGACTTGCAGCGAACATCTGGACGCGGCGTTTTTCCACTGAAAAAACGCAGTGCGGGAAAATTGGCGTTTGTGCAAAAAAAACCTCAGTGGAGTTCCAGCCAAAGGGTTGACAAACTTTTTTTGCATGTCATTTTGAACACTATGAGGGGTGCAGTTTTCATAATGGGGTCCATCATAGGGGATTTCCAACATAAAGACCCTCAAATTCACTTCTAAACTTAACTGGTCCCTGAAAATTCAGATTTTGAAATTTTTGTGGAAAATTGCTGCTATACTTTGAAGCCCTCTGATGTCTTCAAAAAGTGAAAACACTTCAACTTTATGATGCAAACATAAAGTTAACATATTGTATATTTGAATCAATATGTCATTTATTAGACATGTCCCTTTTTTCCTTACAAGCAGAGAGCTTCAAATTTCGAAAAATGCAACATTTTCAGATTTTTCCTGAAATTTTGGAGTTTTTCACCAAGAAATTATGCAAGTATTGACGAAAATTTACCACTAACATAAAGTAGAATATGTCACAAAAAGTAAAAGCATCCCAGAGTTATTAATGCTTAAAGTGATAGAGGTCAGATTTGGGAAAAAAAATTCTCCCGTTCTTAGGGTCATAATGGGCTCCGTCCCCAAGGGCTTAAAGGGCTTTGTTTTTTTAAATATATAAATATTTTTTGCATGTATTTCATACCAAAATGCACGTGTAAAACACCCCATGTGCACACCAAAATACAGGAAGGAGACTTGTTTGTTAATGCTCTTTTAAAGGGGTACTCCGCCCCTAGACATCTTATCCCCTATCCAAAGTTGCTTTAAGGGGACTGGCCGTGATGTCATTAGGGGCGGAGCCATGACATCACGCTGCTCCGGCCCCTGTATCGCCAATCATTACGCACAGAGCGATAGGGGATAAGATGCCAGGGGCGGAGTACCCCTTTATGTCTGTAAACATAGCCTTATATCTGTAATGACTGTCCTTGCACAAGGATTTCGGTTTACATTTCCAAGCAACTTCTGATCCCATGACTCTCAACAAGACTAGCACGCTCTGGAGATGCATTTGCCAGAATTCCCTTATAAGCCTATGGGGCTTTCAGAAAATCTGTCTTCGGCTCTGTAGAAAAATAAATAGGGGTCTGTGGAAAAATAAATAGGGGTCACAATATGACAATGCAAAAAAAATTTTCATTATTTAAGCCCTTGTAAGATACTTGACCCCTAGTGGGTTGTGATTGCTGTGATCCTGTTATACAGTTCCTGTTGTCAGCCCATGTAAACAGCCAGCAACCTGCCATGTATGTCAAATGCCATAAAGGGACTGTAGTCTAGAACACAATATTGAAAAGTCTAAATACACAGCTTCAGTTTCTCTTGGCATTTTGGGGGTAAAATATGTTTTTGCAACAATTCTGCACAGAAGAACTAAACCTGTTGTATCATACTTGGGTTATATATTAGGGCTGCACGATGAAGCGCAATGTTTGCGAATTGCAATATGGCCCCCCCGGAAGACTTGCAATTACCTGCGCCGGCCCTGCACTATATCACGCACACACAGGGTCTTGGGCTCGGCAGCCGCCAAAATGTAGTTGTAGTTTTGCAACAGCTGGAGGCCCACTGGCTGGGAAACACTGTCCTAAGTAATAATAGGGCTGCAGAGAAAACATAAAAAACCTGATACTCACATGAAAATGGGGGAAGGGGTGGCAGATGTGACATTGAGGGGAGGGGAAATAATCGGGACACCGTTTGTTTATTATAGCACAGGCTGCATTCTCTGTTTTTACTCTTTCTTTTATTTTTAGGAATAATGCTGCCATCATGTCTGTGGATTCTATGCTCTTTGATCGTATAACAATTGCTAAAGAACTAATAAAGAGAGCAGAAGTCCTCTCAAAATCTCGCGCTGGAGGGGTCGAAGGTGGAGCAAAACTATGCAGCAAACTGAGGGCAGAACTAAAGTTCTTACAGAAAGTGGAGGCTGGGAAAGTAGCCATTAAAGAGTCCCATTTGAAAAGCACTAATCTCACCCACCTACAAGCCATTATTGAATCTGCCGAGAGCCTAGAAGATGTGGTCAGTGTTCTCCATGTCTTCAGCTACAGTGACCAGTTTGGTGAGAAGCAAACACTGGTGGTCGATGTGGTTGCCAATGGTGGCCACACATGGGTTAAAGCCATAGGGAGAAAGGCAGAAGCTCTTCATAATATATGGATTGGACGTGGCCAATATGGTGACAAAAGCATCATTGAACAAGCGGAGGATTACCTGCAAGCAAGCCGCCAGCAACCTGTGCAGTACAGCAGTCCTCACATTGTATTTGCCTTTTACAATAGTGTCTCCAAGCCTATGGCTGAGAAGCTAAAAGAGATGGGGATATCTGTACGGGGCGATATAGTCGCTGTTAATTCATCTGTGGGGATTGTTCCAGAAGAAAACTACTTAAGCTGTAGTGAATCTGATGAGGACGATGATGGCTCAGAGCTTCTGCATATTGACAAGGTAGATAGGGAAAATGTAGTTGCCACTGTGGCTTTTCCAAGAGAAATTAAGGTTGAAGTCTGCAACCGGGTAAACTTGGACATCACAACTCTAATAACGTATGTATCTGCTCTTAGTCATGGGGGCTACCATTTTATCTTTAAAGAGAAGGTTTTGACAGAGCAGGCAGCACAAGAAAGGCGAGAAAAAGTATTACCTTTGCTAGACTCCTTTATGGAGGGCAAGGAACTCTTTGCATGTGAAAGTGCGGTAAGGGACTTCCAGTCAATATTGGAGACTTTAGGAGGAGTCCATGAGAGAGAACGGGCTGCGTTGCTCCTACAGAGAATTAATGTAGTGCCCGATCAACCTTCTGAGCGTGCCTTAAAACTTGCCGCTAGCTCCAAAATCAATAGCCGTTCAGTCTCCATATTTGGGACTGGGGACTCCTTAAGGGCAATTACCATGACTGCTAATAGTGGCTTTGTAAGAGCGGCCAATAACCAGGGTGTTAAATTCAGTGTGTTTATTCACCAACCTCGAGCGCTTACTGAGAGCAAAGAGTCTTCTGCAACTCCCGTACCAAAGAATCATGTGGCTTCCGACCTGCCCTGACCTCAGCCAGGATCACCTTAGTCTGGTTATTATCTACTTATTCATAGGAAAAGAATACCGAATGTTCTGTTAATGTATCCCAAAATATGAATTCTTTAACATATGTGCAGAAACATGTTCAATAAAGAGTTAAAGCTATGCACTTTAGCCACACTTGGTTTTGTTGTATTTTTTTACGTATTTCGATAAAAGTATGTAATGTGGAGTGATGCAAATGGCTATTCTGGTTTTCTCCAATGAAAGGTTATTCACTGTGGGATGAGAAGTTACAAACTCTTATTAATGTACTTTGTGATATGGTTCTTCATGGTCCTTGAATGGAAACCTTCATTGTTCATTGGTCACACAATTCTGACACCATGCATTAAGTGTAAAGGGCTAGGCACTTGGGTAAGCATCATGGGGGAGATATCAATACCTGTGCAGAGGAAAAATTGCCTAGTTGCCCATAGCAACCAATCAGATTGCTTCTTTACAGAGGCCTTGTCAAACATATAAGAAGGCATCTGATTGGTTGCTATGGGCAACTAGGCAACTTTCCAGGTTGTGATAAATCCCCCCCCATGTGACCAAGGATGTTCATTTTCTGGAAGTAAATTTTAATAAAAGTTCCTATTCTAGGCCTACGTACAAAGATACTGAAAACTGTGAGAAAGTGATGCACAGCATATATCCCCTTCCTGACCCATGGCATACATGTACATCATGGGTCAGGTGGGCGGACATGACTGGAACCCGCAGGTCGGGTCCGCGTCATGACCGGGAGATGTCCGCTGCTATCAGCAGCTGACATCTGGAAATGACTGACTTCGGCGATCGCTCCGAGGTCCGTCTTTAACTGGTTAAATACCGTGATCTATACAGATCATGGCATTTAAACACTAAATGTCGCTATTCCCTGGTGTCTAGTGGTCCCATAGCCCACCCGCGATGTAATCGCGTGGGGGCTATTGGTTGCTAGGGAAGCCCGAGGCCTTACCTGCTCCTCGGCGTCTTCCCTGGCTCTGAGATTGCTTAGGGCTCACTTAGGCAGCGCTTAGCAATAGAGCACAGATTTCATAGATCAATGTAATGCAATAGCATTAGATTGTTCTATGTAAACCATCTGATGATGGCTTATGATAGGCCCCTAGAGGGGCCAACATATGTGTATAAAAAAGTAAAAAAAAAAATTTAAATATAAAAAAAATCCTTCCCCTAATAAAAATTCAAATCTCCCCCCTTTTTCCAATTTTTTTAAAATAAAACACAGTACAAACAAAAAAATTACACATATTTGGTATCACCGCGTGCGTAATTGTCCGAACTACTAAATTATGTTTCTGATCCTGCACGGTGAATGGCGTAAATGCTAAAAAATTCCAAATGCCAAAAATTGCTGATTTTTGGTTACATTACATCCCAAAACAATGTAATAAAAAGTGATCAAAAATCCAGAACTACACAAAAGTGGTACCATTAAAAACTACAGCTCATGGCGCAAAAAGCAAACCCTGAAACAGCTCTGTAGGTGGAAAAATAAGTTATAGGGGTGAAAACAAGGTAATGAACAAATTATATATATATATATATATATATATATATATATATATATATATATAATGTACTCCAAGAAACAAAAGCCACGGCACTCCAAAGTACAAGGTGAATAGGATTTATTGATCCAACATCAGGAACAACGTTTCAACTGCCCAATTGCAGTCTTTCTCAAGCTATATAAGGGCTGCAGCTAACGATTATTTTAATAATCGATTAGGTGTCAATTATTTTATCGATTTTAATCGGGAAAAAATGTCAAAATGCCAAAAAAAGGGGTTTCAGCTGATTCTACTTAAACTATGTACAAAGGCCATGTTAAGTTTCTAGCATGCGATGTGACCAAACAGCAATTTTATTTTTTCTTCTTCTTACTTTTACACCGGTTGCTGTCATTTTTAATGATCCTTTACAGAAACCAGTGTAAATCTGATAATGCCGCATGGATAACTGTCTGAACTATTCAAATAAAATGTTAATGATTTACTAATATTTTAATAGTTCAGACAGTTACCCATGCGGTAGTATCAAATATGTAAAAGAAAAAGTTGTTTTACTTTTTTTGTATAGCAATAGGAAAAGGGGGAGCTAATTTTTACTGGGGGAGCAGTAAATTTACATTTTTCTTTTTTTTATATAGCACTCCTATACGTGTGTGTGTGTGTGCGCGTGTGTGTGCGCGCGCGCGCAGACTGCAGACCATTGCTTTTACAGACCCCTTTAGACAGCAGCCCCCCCCCCCCCTTGTAGACAGCGGGCCACCCCCCCCCCGTTGTAGACAGCAGCGGCAGAACCCGACAGAGGACAGCTGTAGGTGAGCTGTTTACAAGGGTGGGGGGCTGCGGTCTAAAGGGGGCCCTGCTGCCGCCGCCCGACATGTCCCCACTGCTGCCTTGCTCCTAGCGCATTCGGAAATCTCACCTCACACCGGCGGTGCGCTGATTGCACTAGGAGCAGGGCAGCGGCGGAGACATGTCTGCTTCATTCATTCACTGCCGCCACTGACGGCAGACAGCGAATTGGGCGATTATTCGATAACTGGATTCGTCGACAACGAATCCAGTTATCGATTTTAATCGATTACATTGATTAATCGTTGCAGCCCTAATAAATATATATATATAATATAATTTTTTTTCCGTTTTATTGTAAAAGAAAAAAAAATAATTTTAGCCTTAAAAAAAAAAGTGAGATAGATAGATACCGTATATACTCGAGTATAAGCCGAGTTTTTCAGCACGATTTTTCATGCTGAAAACACCCCCCTCGGCTTATACTCGAGTGAACTCCCCCACCCGCAGTGGTCTTCAACCTGCGGACTTCCAGAGGTTTCAAAACTACAACTCCCAGCAAGCCAGGGCAGCCATCGGCTGTCCGGGCTTGCTGGGAGTTGTAGTTTTGAAACCTCCGGAGGTCCGCAGGTTGAAGACCACTGCGGCCTTCAACATCATCCAGCCCCCTCTCACCCCCTTTAGTTCTGAGTACTCACCTCCGCTCGGCGCTGGTCCGGTCCTGCAGGGCTGTCCGGTGATGAGGTGGTCCGGTGGGATAGTGGTTCCGGGCTGCTATCTTCACCGGGGGCGCCTCTTCTAAGCGCTTCGGGCCCGGCCTCAGAATAGTCACGTTGCCTTGACAACGACGCAGATGCGTCGTTGTCTAGGCAACGGCTCTATTCCGGGCCGGAAGCGCGGAGAAGAGGCGCCCCCGGTGAAGATAGCAGCCCGGACCACCTCCTTACCGGACAGCCCTGCAGGACCGGACCAGCGCCGAGCGGAGGTGAGTACTCAGAACTAAAGGGGGTGAGAGGGGGCTGGATGATGTTGAAGGCCGCAGTGGTCTTCAACCTGCGGACCTCCGGAGGTTTCAAAACTACAACTCCCAGCAAGCCCGGACAGCCGATGGCTGCCCGGGCTTGCTGGGAGTTGTAGTTTTGAAACCTCTGGAGGTCCGCAGGTTGAAGACCACTGAGGGCGAATGATGAGAAGAGGATGATGAAGGGGGGTGTGTGGGATGATGAAGGGGGGTGTGTGGGATGATGAAGGGGGGGGGGTGTGGGATGATTACAAGGGGATGATGAAGGGGGGATGTGTGGGATGATAAGGGGATGTGTGGGATGATGACAAGGGGATGATGAAGGGGGGATGTGTGGGATGATAAGGGGATGTGTGGGATGATGACAAGGGGATGATGAAGGGGGCATGTGTGGGATGATGACAAGGGGATGATGAAGGGGGCATGTGTGGGATGATGACAAGGGGATGATGAAGGGGGGATGTGTGGGATAAGGGGATGTGTGGGATGATGACAAGGGGATGATGAAGGGGGGATGTGTGGGATAAGGGGATGTGTGGGATGATGACAAGGGGATGATGAAGGGGGGATGTGTGGGATGATGACAAGGGGATGATGAAGGGGGGATGTGTGGGATGATAAGGGGATGTGTGGGATGATGACAAGGGGATGATGAAGGGGGGATGTGTGGGATGATAAGGGGATGTGTGGGATGATGACAAGGGGATGATGAAGGGGGGGATGTGTGGGATGATGAGGATGTTAATGACGGGTCTGGATGATGACAGGGGGGGATGAGGTATTTCCCACCCTAGGCTTATACTCGAGTCAATAACTTTTCCTGGGATTTTGGGTTGAAATTAGGGGTCTCGGCTTATACTCGGGTCGGCTTATACTCGAGTATATACGGTAGATATGTGTGTGTGTGTGTGTGTGTGTGTGTGTGTGTATATATGTGTATGTATGTGTATATATATATATATATATATATATATATATATATATATAATTTTAAAAATGTTTTTTTTTTTTTTTTTTTTTTTTTTTTACAATACAACGGAAGAAAAATTATTCAAGTTTGGTATCATTAGAATCATACTGACCAATAGAATAAATATAGAATGTCGAATTTACCGTATTTTGAACCCCAAAAAAATGATTGCCCTACAAAATTGTGCAATTCCATTTTTTTTTTTTCAATTTTGCCCTGCGTATAATTTTTTTTTCCTGGCTTTTTAATACTTTGTATGAAAGGAAAAAGTGAACCTCGTCATGCAGAAAATAAGCCCTAATACAGTTTTGTCAGTTGAAAAACAAAAAAGTCATGGGTCTTAGAATATAAGGAGGAAAAAAAAAACATGAGCCAGAAATCTAAATTTGCTGGGTCATGAAGGGGATATAAAATGGATAACTTCTCTTTCAAATTATTTACTTTTCAACAGAAACCTAAACACGTAAAACATATGAGTGTTAGCATTCTCTTTGACATGTGCAGAGAGGACCTGTGTAAAGGGAGAGCGGGGCAGTAGCCAGTGGCAACCAACCAGATCGCTTCTATAAGTTTTACCCCTTAACCACCACGGACATAAATGTACGTCCTGATGCGGAGGTACTTCGCGCACCAGGACGTACATTTACGTCCTGTATATGACCGCGAGCATCGGAGCGATGCTCGAGTCATGCACTGCAGGTCCCGGCTGCTATCAGCAGCTGGGGACCCGCCGGTAATGGCGGACAACAGTGAACGCGCTGATGTCCGCCATTAACCCCTCAGATGCCGTGATCAATATAATGCCGTGATCAAATTTTTTTTTAACCCCTTAAGGACTGACCCATTTTTTTACCTTAATGACCATGCTCTTTTTTATTTTTTTTATTTGACATGTATCTCTTTAAATGGTAATAACTTTAGAACGCTTTTTCTGAGCGGAGCGATTCTGTGAGTTTTTTCGTGACATATTGTACTTTATATAAAGTGGCACATGCAGCATTTTTTGAGAAACTACAAAATATTGTGAAAAACTGGAAAACTTCTGGCATTTTCTTTTTTTTTTATAGTGTACACTGTGCGGTAAAAGTGATGTTATATATATTCTGTGGGCCAATACGATTATGGCGATACCCATCTATATAACTTTCTATGTTCTTTTTCTGAGCAAAATAATTTTTCTGCCATTCATTTTCCAACAGCCGTTACTTTTTTATTTTTCATCCGACGCCATTGAGTAAGGGCTTATTTTTTTTTTGTGGGATGAGCTGTACTTTTTATTGGTATCATTTTTGCGATACGTGCTACCTTTTTGATTTTTTTTATTCCGCTATTTGTACCAAAAATTGGCAAATTTTGCGTTATTTAAAAAAAATTTACGCCGTTCACTGTGCGGGATAACTTACATTATAGTTTTATAGTACACTTCATTGCGGACATGGAAATACCTATTATGTATATGATTTGTGTTTTTTTTTTTTTTGGTGATAATACAGGGCTTTTATTGGGAAAGGGGCATTTAAAAAAATTTTTTTACACTTCATACTTTTATTGAAGAACCTTTTTTATTTTATTTTTTTTACACTTTTTGCAGGTTATGCTATGCTGCAATACATTTCTACTGCAGCACAGTATGACCTGATCAGCTGCACACCGTACAGCCTGTGCAATCCAGCCTCTGGCTGGATCGCACAGGCTTCCGTAGCAGGCAGACATTAGGTCATGATCTGGCCTCCTGCTGCCATAGCAACCAACGGCGACTCGCCATCTTATCGCGGCGCAGGCGTTGATGAACAGGAGGAGCGCACTCCCCCTATCAACATCATAGATGCCATGATCAGGATTGATCTCGGCATCTATGGGGTTAATGCTGCTGGGACCAGTGCGATCGTGTCTCCGGCTGCTGGGACGGGTGCTGGGACGTATGCATACGTCCCATAGTGGGAAGGGGTTGATATAAAAAACTGAAAACACTCTGCCTTTTTTCCCTAAAAAATACATTTAAAAAAAACCTTTCGCATGACATTTAAAAAAAAGGATCGGTAATTGGTATCGATGAGTACTAAAGAGAAGGAAAAAAAGTATCGGTACTCATACTCTGTCTTAAAAAGGAAAAGGTATTGGAACATCCCTATTCACACCAATATAATCGGATTATGCTTCTCAAATAATTTCTGCAGCAGATTTGGTATATGAACATACCCTAAAACTACAATCAAGAAATGTGTACCCATTTTTATGCTCTGTGTCCTCTCCTAGTTTTGGCCAAAAATACTGACAAAGATGAGGACCAGATAATACTAGGTGTGACTATACAAATTTCTGAAATTGTGTCTAAAAGGTCCAGAGGTTAGAAGTTGCGCAATTTGCAGATGACATGCCCATGTCGCCAGCTGTAAATAGCTGTATCCTTCAATAACAGACACTCTGGAATATATATACTACAATGGAAAGTATGGGAACAAAGTGATTGTGCTACATACAACCATTTTTTTTATTTTTTTTTTATTGTAGATTACTGAACCATAGTAGTTTATGTATTCTGATACACAGCCAGCAGGTGGTGCATATACGTCATTCTGTATTAGTACATATTAGCTTCAGAATGTTTTGATGAAGTCAAGGCGTGCATTTGAGACCTCCATAATAGGACTACATGTCAAATTTAACAAGATCTACCGTAAGTAAGGTTAAAGCTGGGTTCACACAACCTTTTGGAAAAATATACCTCAAAATATCTGTATTATGTGACATTAGGGAATTTATGTAACCATGCATTCCAATTGTTTCTTTTTTTTATACCAAAACCATTATACATTATCAGAATTATTTTTAGATCTTTTATTTATTTATTTATTTATTTAATTTTAGTGTCTAGTTTACTCTTATTGTAAGGGGAGGGGTGTGAAGGCAATCCGACCATTAAAACAATAACTACTATACCTTTAATTTAATCACATCTGATATCCTTCGCTGCAAATGTTATGACTTGTTATAGTTAATTTGTTATTATTTATATATATATATATATATATATATATATATATGCTGTTGTATTTTATCAGAATGAAAATTTACTTATTTTATTCTATTGTATAACATATTATACTTCATAGTTTCCTTGAGCTTGATATATTATTCACCTTTTACTTTAATGTTTAATCTAAAAATGTATTGTTTATTGTATAGTGTAATGTTTGTTGTAAAATTTAATAAAAATATATAAAAAAAAAAAAAAAAAAAAAATATCTGTATTAGACCTTTCCAATGGGATTAACCCACATCTCCACTTTCCAATGCATTTTCTGCATAGACAAAAATATGTGGTGAATTATTGATGACACTTACATGTATTTGAAATATGCATTTATAAAATGTGGTGTTTCTGGTTGGTCTTCATATGTTAGTATTGCTTTTGTAATGTATAAAAATTGAATGTTAACAAAAATGTGTCATAGTTCTGTGTGCATATTGCGTCTGAAAATAATGGGACCACATAACTAATTGCATCTCAGCACCCTAAACACCCGTGGGTGTGACAGGGTGGCACGGTTAACTGTTATCACATGAGATGGAAATTTGAATACTGGAACATTAAATAAGGTGCCCCAAACTCCTCCCCCTTTTGAAGTTTAATATTTTTTTAGCATACTGACATTATAGGGAGGGAGCCTTGTGCTGCTGACATGACTGAGGAAGTCCAGATTTACATTAAAATCTGAACTTCCCTTCCATCCCTCAGCAGCACACTATATGGGGGTGTACCAATGAAAACACTAGGAAGGGACCTTCTGCAAAGATCTCAAAATTGACTGCAAAAGGCAATCTCATCTGTAGATCTTCTCTATGATCTCATCTGTAGGTGGAGTATGGCTCTAGACCTACAAAGCTATAATGGTTGAAATTTATACATTTATATCCAAGCTAGAAGTTTAGAGACACAGGTATCACACCGCATCTTAAAAGGATTTCCAGTATTTTTTTCCATTATGCCTTTGATCCCACGATGCCAAGTTATAATACTGTGTGCTTTGCTTTTAATACCTCTGGGTGATGCTTTGTGCCGTTTTCATTCAAGGGATCCACACCTGGAAGCGCTGTATTGAAAGTCTTTTTATTTTACTGTTATCTCTGAAGTTTCCCAGCATTTTTTTACGTAATGTTATCCAACCACCCACTACAAAATAGTCACACTTCCCTAGAGACCATGTGACTTAATTCTGGTAAAGGTCAGAAACAACAATAAAATAAAAAAGACAAATGCTTATGGGTGTGGTCACATTTATGAAAACAGGACAAAACGGTAAAAGGAAAAATATCCTGAAATGCCCCTTTTAATTCTCAGTGGAGTTTTCGATCTTCAGAAGAGGTAACAGGCTGGATGTGAAGGTCAATTGATCTCTTGCAGACGGTTAGCTAATGGCCTACAGGACAACCACAAAATATTTCATCCTCAATGGAATTGTAGGAAGAAAGGGATAAGAAGGCATAAATTAAAATAAAAATGACTTTAAATCCTGGAAGTTAGAAGACACAGTTACTGGAGGATTGTTAAAGAAAATTAACAAAATGTTTTCACTTTTGTAAGCTATACTTTAATTTTGATCAGAAAAAATATATCTTGTTGGATATTTTCTACCATTCTATGGTGGAACTAATCTAGGCTCTTCAGTAGAGATGATTGAAGTTAGTGATTTGATTCGTCACAAACTTCTCAGCTTGGCTGTTGCTGACTTTAACCTGCATAAATGAGTTCAGTTTTCCGGTGCTCCGGTGGGCTGGAAAAGGTGGATACAGTCCTAGGAGAGTCTCCAGCCCACCGGAGAACCTGAAAGCTGAACGAATTTATGCAGGATAAAGTCATCACCTACCGAGCCGAGAAGTTCGTGACGAGTCGAATTACTGTAACTTCAATCAGTTCTACTCTTCAGGTTTCCAGAAATTGCCCCTTATGGCAAAACTGATGACTTCTAGTTATACATACTTAGCTCAAGGACACGTCACTGGAGGACTGAAGAATAGTAAATATTTATTATTTGAGTTTTTTTGGGGAGCTATTAAGAAATACCCTGGATTAATAACATATAAACCAGGTACATATAAACTTCCAATAAGAGCTTTAAAGTAAGCTTTTTAAGTAAGATAGTCAGTCTGCTTACGCATGGTTGGACAGGAAAATCACAAAGGTTGGAGTATGGGGCACCTTATGTATTGTTCAGGTATCTATTAAAATTTCTGCCTGTCCTGTCAGCTTGCAGTGCCGAAAACGCCCTTATATGTTGTGCTGTTAAGAGATGCGGGAGATTGTGTTTTTGAAGTAGAGTAACTTTTAAAATCCAAGTTTTGTCCTTAGTGTAGCAATTCACTAATGTAACCACAGTGTGGCAGTGTTTCATGATGATGACGCATATATAAATATATATATATATATGAAAAATGTAGTCTATCATTCATGATCTATTCAGGAAACACTTTAATGGAGTGGAATTACCTTTGCTGACAAGAGGCCAAACTTAAATTGGGTTATGTGCCTTGCCAGAACATATTTATATTGTGTACATACACTAGGCAGTCCACCTTTTTCTAAATAGCTTCAGTTTTTTGGACAAAATTGTAATGGTCAATTATTTCATGGATAGAAGTGATAAGGAACATTTAGTAAATGGTAGAATATTATTTTAAGCATGCTGGCACATTCTGGACCTAAAGGCTCTATAGTTTCAGACCCGATGGTCTATGTGCTGCCGTACAGGCCATATGCATGTTTTCTTGGCCATGTTTCTACAACTGTCTCTACTAAGAGTCACGTGCGTGTTACTGCACAGACTCACTCCTAAGCACTCCTTTGTTTTAGCAATTGGTGAGAGTCTGGGCACCTGGATTCTTGCTACCTAAAACTTTGACATGTTACTGTGACATCTCAAAAGCTTATTTTAGTATGATAGATAAAATGTGTAGAAATTATATTATGTAGTGAGGCTTGTTATGGTGCACTACAATGTGTGTTTTTTTTCTTTCTAAAAATATTAAAACAGGAGAAAAAAAAGGGCGTACATAGATCAAATAAAAAAAAAAAAGTATTTTATTAAACATAACTGCATCAAGGAAATCACTAAAAAGTGTCAGGTGAGTTGTAAACCGAGACCAGTCTGACAAGTACAGAGCAAGAGGTCCACAAAGATAATGTAGAGGCTAGAAACGACGTGCCAAGGGGTATATATACAAGATGTTCCCTGAGATACTGCAAGTGAATAGATTCATTTATAGTACAAATAATGCGGCAAAGAAGGGTATAGACACGTTTCACCTAGTGGGAGCACAACAGGACCTCCAGCACCACCCAACGTTTCGCTCAGTTTGCTTCTTCCGGGCGTAAAATTGTCAATGGGCTGTGTCTGGTATGACTGTATGTAAGGAAGCAAAGGAAAAAAGAAAGAAATGCGCCCCTGGTGAAGTATTGTTCGATATAGTCAGTTAAAAGAAGAAAAGAATCCACTCACCCTATAGTATTGCGCTCAGAGCACAACACCTATATTCGCATGTAGAGTGGATATCAAAGGCCCTGAAGTTCGCAATCCTTCCGATCACTGGTCTCAGTTGATCGGTAGTGAAATATGACGCAATAGGTGAGAAAAATATTTTCTGCAGCTCTGGACCATATAGTTCAGAAGAGACTAAGCTCTAATAAGTAGGTAAAATAAAGTTTTATTGTAGCATATACAACACGTTTCCGGCGTGGACAAGGCCCTTCATCAGGACAGTGCATGTTACATAATGAAATCAAACAGGTTTTTATAGGGACTCCATGTGTACATAGTAAGGTCATATAAATTAGGCAATTCACCAAGGTTCTCACGGGACAGCACATAAGAACATTGTCTAAGGTAGCATGCTTCTAGTAACATATTGCATTGGTTAAAAAAGACAAAGAGAAAACATTCACAATTAAAATTAAATATGAATTAAAAAAAAAATTAGTAATTATGAGGTAGTAATTGGAAAAAACTACTTTAATGACATGACATATTAAAAGTACTAAACGCAAACACACAGCTGCTCCCCGCCGGTTTCTAATCCGGATAATAGCTAGTGTGTACGGGGAAAGCTGTGAGTGATGTTTAAAGCGCTATGGACGTAGCGGAGTTAGGAATGGGCGGAGCTACACCAGGTACGTAGAAGGCTGGCTGGAATGCCTGCTATTTGCACTGAGCGCTATAGTAGTGGTGGTGGGGTTTGGAATGGGCGGAGCTACCCTGAATGTGAGGGATGTGAACGATAGTCAGTGTGGGAGCGCTATAAGAATAGCGGTGTTTGAGCTCGGCGGAGCTACATCGTTAAGAGCAAAAAAAAAAAAAACAACAGGCTGATAGCAGAGCGCTATGGTATTAACAAGGTAAAACAAGTGGAGGTAAAATTTACTGAGATCGCAACACTTGGTAAACATAGGAATGCATTATGTTTAAGAAAAAATAACCGCAGTAGTTTTTTGCAAATAACAACAATTAATAGCTTATCAAAGCTCTAAAAAAAACTATGAGAATTTTAAAAAGGGAGAAAGTGTTGTCACTACTGTAAAAGTCAGAAACACTAATAGAATAAATAAATTCAGTTTGGACAATAAATTATGTTCGGGGCCTCAATTATGATGATATTCACAGTACTACAGGGTTGGGTAATATAAGTCGTGACATACATTTTTATAAATATGTGTTTTTAGGGGATGTAAATATACTGTATATACTCGAGTATAAGCCAACCCGAATATAAGCCGAGGCCCCTAATTTCACCCCAAAAACCCAGGAAAAGTTATTGACTCGACTATAAGCCTAGGGTGGGAAATACATCATCCCCCCATGTCATCATCCAAACCCCCGTCATCATCCCCCCCCCCTTCATCATCACCGTCTGTCAATCCCTTCATCAGTGGTCTTCAACCTGCAGATCTCCAGATGTTGCAAAACTACAACTCCCAGAATGCCCGGACAGCCATCGGCTGTCCGGGCATGCTGGGAGTTGTAGTTTTGAAACTTCTGGAGGTCCGCAGGTTGAAGACCACTGCGGCCTTCGTCATCATCCAGCCCCCCCCCCCTTTTGTTTTCTACTCACCTCCCCTCGGTGGGAAGGAAGGGTGAGCTGGTCCAGGCCATCTATGCTGCAGGGACCGTCCGGTGGGGAGGGTTAGTCTTTCCAGGCTGTCCACTCACCGGGGGGGACCTCTTCTCCGCGCTCCGGGCCTGCCCCGGACTAGTGACGTTGCCTTGACGACGACGCACAGGGCCCACCCGGTGAAAATGGACAACCCGGAACAACTAACCCTTCCCACCGGACGGTCCCTGCAGCATAGATGGCCCGGACCAGCTCACCCTTCCTTCCCACCGAGGGGAAGTGAGTAGAAAACAAAAGGGGGGTCTGGATGATGACAACGGCCGCAGTGGTCTTCAACCTGCGGACCTCCAGAGGTTTCGATACTACAACTCCCAGCATGCTGCGAGTTGTAGTTTTGCAACATCTGGAAGTCCGCAGGTTGAAGACCACTGAGAAGGGATTGACAGGCGGAGAGTTCACTCGAGTATAAGCCGAGGGGGGCGTTTTCAGCACGAAAAATCGTGCTGAAAAACTCGGCTTATACTCGAGTTTATACGGTAATTAATATGAATAGTATCTGGATGTCAGTTCTTGTATATATGTAATGAGGTAACTAGTATATAAAAGGAGCTGGTGGTTGTTGATGAATAGGATTCAGACCAGGATAGTCACCGATATTTCATAGAGCCCTAAAGGGGCCAAGGAATGGAATTTATAAATCCAGAACACCCCTAGACTCTTCAGGGCTTCAAATCTGTTGGAGAGGTGATAAGGTTCTGTTGGAGGTGATCCAACAGAACCTGCCAGCCTTCTATGTACCTGGTGTAGACCTGCCCATTCCCAACTCTGCTACGTCCATAGCGCTTTAAACATCACTCACAGCTTTCCTCGTTTACACCCGTGCTCTTCCCTGTACACACTAGCTATTATCCTCAGTAGACACTGTCAGGGAGCAGCTGTGTGTTTGCATTTAGTACTTTTAATTTGTCACATCAGTAAAGTAGTTTTTTTCCAATTACTACCTCATTATTTTTTTTAAATAAATATTCCATTTTAATTGTGAATGTTTTCTCTTCTTTCTTTTTTAACCAATGCAATATGTTACTAGAAGCATGCTACCTTACGCAATGTTCTTATGTGCTTTTAACCTATTGCATCATGGTATGACAGCATGGCATCTTTATCATCGCTAAAAGGCGTATTTCCATCTTAAAGATCCTGACCTTAACCACTTGGGGACGGAGCGTTTTTCTGTTTTTGCACTTTCGTTTTTTCCTCCATACCTTTTTAAAAATCATAACCCTTTCAATTTTGCACCTAAAAATCCACATGATGGCTTATTTTTTGCAATTCTACTTTGTAATGACATCAGTCATATCACCCAAAAATCTACAGCGAAACAGAAAAAAATAATTGTGTGATAAAATTGAAGAAAAAACGCCATTTTGTAACTTTTGAGGGCTTCTGTTTTTACACCTTATCTTTATTCTGTAGGTCCATGTGATTAAAATGACACCCTACTTACCGTATATACTCGAGTATAAGCCGAGTTTTTCAGCATGATTTTTCATGCTGAAAACACCCCCCTCGGCTTATACTCGAGTGAACTCTCCACCCGCAGTGGTCTTCAACCTGCGGACCTCCAGAGGTTTCAAAACTACAACTCCCAGCAAGCCCGGGCAGCCACCGGCTGTCCGGGCTTGCTGGGAGTTGTAGTTTTGAACCTCTGTAGGTCCGCAGGTTGAAGACCACTGCGGCCTTCGACATCATCCAGCCCCCTCTCACCCCCTTTAGTTCTGTACAGTACTCGCCTCCGCTCGGCGCTGGTCCGGTGCTGCAGGACTGTCCGGTGAGGAGGTCGTCCGGTGGGATAGTGGTTCCGGGCTGCTATCTTCACCGGGGAGGCCTCTTCCAAGCGCTTCGGGCCCGGCCCCAGAATAGTCACGTTGCCTTGACAACAACGCAGAGGTACGTTCATTACCAACGTCCTTCTGTGTCATTGTCAAGGCAACGCCTCTATTCTGGGGCCGAAGCGCGGAGAAGAGGCGCTCCCGGTGAAGATGGCAGCCCGGAACCACTATCCCACCTGACAGTCCTGCAGCACCGGACCAGCGCCGAGCGGAGGCGAGTACTGTACAGAACTAAAGGGGGTGAGAGGGGGCTGGATGATGTTGAAGGCCGCAGTGGTCTTCAACCTGCGGACCTCCAGAGGTTTCAAAACTACAACTCCCAGCAAGCCCGGACTGCCGATGGCTGCCCGGGCTTGCTGGGAGTTGTAGTTTTGAAACCTCTGGAGGTCCGCAGGTTGAAGACCACTGAGGGCGGATAGTTCACAAGAGGATGATGACAAGAGGATGATGAAGGGGGGGGTGTGGGATGATGACAAGGGGATGATGAAAGGGGGTGGGGGATGATGACAAGGGGATGATGACAAGGGCATGATGAAGGGGGGGGGGTGGGGATGATGACAAGGGGATGATGAAGGGGGGTGGGGATGATGACAAGGGGATGATGAAGGGGGGTGTGGGATGATGACAAGGGGATGAAGACAGGTGATGATGATGAGGGTCTGGATGATGACAGGGTGATAATGATGAGGATGTTAATGACGGGGGTCTGGATGATGACAGGGGGGGATGATGTATTTCCCACCCTAGGCTTATACTCGAGTCAATACCTTTTCCTGGGATTTTGGGGTGAAATTAGGGGCCTCGGCTTATACTCGGGTCGGCTTATACTCGAGTATATACGGTATATAGGTTTGATTTTGTCGTACTTCTGGAAAAAATCATAACAAATCATGCAGGAAAATGTATACGTTTAAAATTGTCATCTTCTGACCCCTGTAACTTTATTTTTCCTCGTATGGGGCAGTCTTAGGGCTAATTTTTTGCGTCATTATTCGAAGTTTTAGGCGGTACCATTTGTATTGATCGAGCTTTTTGATCACTTTTTTTTATTACTTTGTTCATTATTTAAAAAGTGACCAAAAAGACGCTATTTTGGACTTTGGAAATTTTTTTGGCGCCCGGCATGCGGCGATACCATACGTTTATTCTTATTTTTATTTACACAGTTTTTGTTTTTTTGTTTTGTTTTTTTTATGGGAAAAGGGGGGCGATTGATTGAAACTAGGGAAGGGGTTAAATGACCTTTATAAACTTTTTTTTTTCACTTTTTTTTTGCAATATTATAGCCCCCATAGGGGGCTATAACACTGCACACACTGATCTTTTACATTGATCTTTGTTATCCAATAGGATAACATAGATCAGTGATTCTACCGCTTGACTGCTCATGCCCTGATCTCAGGCACTGAGCAGTCATTCGGTGATCAGACACCAGGAGGCAGGTAGGGGGACCCTCCTCGTGTCCTACAGCTGTTCAGGATGTCACGATTTTGCCGCGGCGATCCTGAACAGCCTTCTGAGCTAACCGGCAGGAGTTTAGTTTCACTTTAACAGCGTGGCCCCGCGTTATAGAAAGGGAGTGGGCATAAAGGTACCCAACCGGTTAAAGATTTATCCTTGTAGTGCATGTCAAAACACATATATTAGCAAGTAGTTATAATTATATTTCTTGTATCCTGTCAGAATCTATAGGGTTAAAAGTAGGGATCGACCGATTATCGGTTTGGCCGATATTCAAGATTTCTAAGTTATCAGTATCGGCAATTACCTTGCCGATAATGCGGGCGGTTTAAATGAATGAACTGCAGCGGCTTTTGCGAGGCCAGATAGATTCGATTTTGTCACCACCATCTATTCTTTTAGAAAAAACACTTACTCCTCTGATTAAACAGACCTGGGCATTTTTATTAGATACATCAGATTTTTTACAGGTATTATAACAGGTGGGAGCATATTCTGTGCCTAATTGGTTAAAATCCTTTGGCATTGAGGGAAATTTGATATATAAATTTGGATTTCCAATCGCCCAAATACTCAAACCCCTTCAATTTGTTTAGTTCTGTCAAATTTTGATAATGTCATATTGGGGTCCATACAGTACAGCCATTCAAACCACCAACCTGTTTGGCTTTAGACCATATTTTTAACATTTAATTTTGTATGCTGTTAAAAATAAATATTGGGGGAAAAAAATCACATAAGAATTGTGAGAAAACCATCACACACAGGTACAGACACTATATTATTAACTACACTAACTTTACAGCCCCTGTAGAATAGTCAAATAAAAAATAAAAAAAATCCTGGAATACCCCTAAGGGTGCGTTCCCACAGGGCGTATACGCAGCGTATTTGACGCTGCGCAAAATTTATGGCAGCAGCGGGAAATACGCTGCGTATCCCTTGGTCACTATACACACAGGGCTTTCCGGCGGCAGCCCTATGTGTGTAGTGAGTTTTGGAGGCGGAGCCATATGCCGGCGTGTCTGTGACACGCGGCTCCGCCTCCAAAACTCACTACACACATAGGGCTGCCGCCGGAAAGCTCTGTGTGTATAGTGACCAAGGGATACGCAGCGAATTTCCCGCTGCTGCCATAAATTTTGCGCAGCGTCAATTTTACGCCCTGTGGGAACGCACCCTTAAACAACAAACTATCATCCATGTAAGGGGAATTATGCCTTGTCAACTTATACATAGATAAAATGCAAAACTCTATGTTCTACTTTAGCTAAATGAAGTAAAATTAAATTAAAAAGGAAAGGAAGGGTAAAGTATTGGAACCTTAGTCATTAAGATTAACATCTACTGTGGTAGTACAAGAAGTTGTTTGGTAACTGTCAATAACTTAACTGCAACCATTTCATCTAGTCATAAAATCAGGTGAAATAGAGAATTGTCTCATAACGTTAAGAATTATGTCTGTGGAATTATATGTGACCTAAGAGCTTACTCTGATGGCTTCCTAGTTTAGGTTGTGTGGTGACCACGGGGTGTTGCAGTGAGTGGTGGGGTCGGATGGTATTAACCCCTGGGGCAAGATGTTGTTAACCCCTAGTGTTCGTGATGCCAGGATATGGTTGGTTGGTGTAGGGCAATGCCGACAACCAGCTTAAAAACTGCATGTGATGAATGAGAGTCCAAAGGAGGGATTTGATGCAACTTGGACTTTTACTTGAAGAAGGCATAAAACAGTCTTTACAAACAGCCAACTTCCACAGAGGTGACGGGGACACAGGGAACCTCTCGGGCTTGCTTGGACTTGTAGTTATTATAATGCTGATGCAGGCCACTGTACTACTGTTATCACTTTGTAGGGACTTGACTTGTACTCACAGATTTAATGTAGCTGCAGGTTTATAGGTTTTGGCCTAGATATGCTGGACTTGGCTTGTACAGGACTTGTGCTTGCTTTTAGGTCCAGGAAATAAGAGAGTGCAGGAACAAGAGAGAGACTAGAGACTACAGCCCCTTATATACTAGGGGGCTGGACTAAAGCCCATTGGTAGCTGGTTGGCTGGGGTACCTGTGAACTTGGAACTCTGGGTATATCATGTGACTGCAGGTCACCATTTTTTTAAGACCGAGTACGGGTACCGATACTTTAATTCTAGTACTCGCCAATACCAAGTACGAGTACTTTTATTTTAAAGGGAATCTGACAGCAGGGTGACGCGGTTTCTGGCGCTGTTTACCGTATGATATGTGGGTCCTTGTTGTGTACAATGGAGGTGGGTGCTGTAATATGAGCCAAGATTTCTCTCTTCTCCATTGGACAGAACAGGGAATTTGCATTGGCGGTGAGACCGATGACCACATGGTGAGCAGGGCCCCCCTTTAGACAGCAAGCCCCCCTGTAGACATTTGCAGCAGCACACAGCTCACCTGCGGTTGTCCTCCGTCGGGTGCTACCGCTCCACTGCCCCGTTTTTCCGTCCTCCCGGTCTGCATCATGGCGTCCTATGGATTAGCATGTGACATATACGTCACTCCGCTTCCTCCGTAGCGTTACGCTGGGCGCGGGGGAGGAGGCGGAGTGACGTGTGTCACATGCTCCTCCATGGAACACTATTAAGCGGACGGGAGGACCGAAGAACCGGGCAGCAGAGGGTCAGCAGGTATCGGATATGGTATCAGGGACATTAAACGAGTCCCCGATACCATGTAAATGGCTAGTATCGGCCCCGATACCGATACTAGTATCGGGACATCCCTACATTTTATACAATCTGTACAACTTTATACATAATGACATTCTCAGCAGAACACATACAATAAATGTACATAGTGAATATACAATGCATTAAACACCATATAACCTAGGGGTAACCCTGCAGGAGAGCCCTGTGGACCTTAGGGACTCTTCCTGAGGGGACTTAAAGGAGTAGTCCAGTGGTGACTCAGTGGTTAACAACTTATCCCCTATCCTAAGTATAGGGGATAAGTTGCAGATCGCGGGGGGTCCGACCGCTGGGCCCCCCCGCGATCTCCTGTACGGAGCACCGACAGCCCACAGGAAGGGGGCGTGTCGACCTCCGCACGAAGCGGCGGCCGACACGCCCCCTCAATACAACTCTATGGCAGAGCCGAAGCGCTGCCTTCGGCAATCTCCGGCTCTGCCATAGAGATGTATTAAGGGGGCATGTCGGCCGCCGCTTCGTGCGGGGGTCGACACCCGCTATCTGGCCAGAGAGCCGGGGCCCCGTACAGAGAGATCGCAGGGGGCCCCAGCGGTCGGACCCCCTGCGATCTCAAACTTATCCCCTATCCTTAGGATAGGGGATAAGTTTTTCATCACTGGACTACCCCTTTAAAGGGGTATTCTGGGCAAAAACATCTTATCCCCTAACGAAAGAATAGGGGATAAGATGTCTGATCACAGGGGGCCAGCCGCTGGTCCAAAATCCTCAGGGTGCAGTGTACAGTATGTTTCTGCATATCATATCATATCATATTATATATCTCAATAACTTCTGTAATAAATACTAGTTCCAGTTATGACTGCAGACCTACATGGTCTCCATTTTATGCCATGATCAATAAAGATGAATGTGAAATGGGGTAGCATATCATCTAGTTTGTCATGTGACACATATTCCTTGCTATTTCTTGCTTGGTGATTCAAGTGTTCAAAAAGCTGAAAATCTGTTGGCTGCTCTTTATTGGCTGACGGTGGAGCAATAGCAGGAGTGCAGAATGTAGGCAAGGCTGCTCTGAGTATGAGGTCAGTGACCGAATTAAGCATTTAGGGTAGGGTCGCACGTTACGGATCCGCCTTGGACCCAACCTATAGTGTGCTTCCAGCTGTTACTAACTGAACTAACCCAAACAATAATCTATATAAAACATAAAGTCAAAATATATATCACTATTGTGTTGATTACAAATCTATTTTATATTAAGTTAAACTCTCATAAATATAAAATGCTAATATTTTAACCCAGGTGATTCTTCATTTTTGCACTTTCATTTTTTCCTCCTCCCCTTCTTAAAATGAAAATGCTTTAAATTTTCCACTTACAGACCCATATGAGGATTTATTTTTTGCGCTACCATTTTTGTTGTGATGAGACTTTTTGATCACCTTTTATACATTTGTTTAGGGTATACAAAGTGACCAAAAATACACAATTCTGGACTTTGGTATGTTTTACGTATACGCCATACGTGCAGTTAAAGAAATGTTATATTTTTATGGTTTGGACATTTACGCACAATGCGATACCACATATGTTTATTTTTGTTTGCATATTTTTTTTAATGGAAAAAGGGGGGTGATTCAAACTCGAAAGTGTTAAATCGCTTTTATTAACTCTTTTATTTTACTCTATTTTATAGTCCCATAGGGGCCTATTACATGCAATCTTCAGATTGCATACACTGTTCAATGCTATGCCATAGCATAGTACTGATCAGTGTTATCGGTGCTCCATTGCTCCAGCCGGCCATGGCTGACTGGAGCTTTGGATTACCTATCCTCGCGCCTTTTGAGAGCCATTTAATGGAGAAACGTTAAGGAAGGAGGATTGAGATTTTAGCGCAGCATGGTGATACTGGGTGACATAACAGTATATGGAATGCTGGTACTCATGAGTCAGCTGGCAATTAAAACATATCCAGCTAACCGTATACAAGCCAAGCAGGATTAGAATTAATCACCAGAAAGTATAAGCACAGTGCTGTAGTTTAAATACACCACTGCTACCTAGTGGCCACTGAGCACATATTCATTTAAATAGGATTATGAATAAAAGTTAAGTTTTATTTGGGAGTCTTTAGTCCGGGTTATCCCTGAGGGGATTGCGATCCCCAAGGAGTTTTGTAGTATATTGGATTACTGATCTGACATCAAGGAGGCAGGTTAGGACCCTCCCGCCGTCCTCTCAACTCATCGGGACATTGCGGTTTTACCGAGGTGGTCCCGATCAGCACCACTGAGCAGACAGGAAGTTTGTTTTAACATTTTAAAAGCCAGCATCAATTTGATCTAGGTGTCTAAGGGATTAATACATCATGGGGATCATGGGCATCATGGGGATTGGTGATGCCTGGCATTAGCCACGATTCCGGATAGCCGCCAAGACCATCCTGCTATGACCCGCACTCAGCTCCTGAGTGCGCATCATAGAAGGGGAGCCGGACAAGGGCGTACAGGTATGCCCTTTATCCTTAAGAGGTTAAAGGGTTTATTCATGAATAGAAAAACAGAGCTAATTTCTTCCAAAAAACAGCACCAAATCTTTCCTCAGGTTGTTTGTGGTATTACAAATTGGCTTCACTCACTTCAATGGAACTAAGCTTCAGTACCACACACAACTGCGAACAGGTTTGGTGCTGTTTTAGGAAGAAATCAGCTCTGTTTTTTTCTAATCCTGAATTACCCCTTAAACCCCTTAACAACGCCGGATGTAAATGTATGTCTTGGGGAGCTGGTACTTAACGCACCAGGATGTAAATTTACGTCCTATGCATAACCGCGAGCATATGAGCGATGCTCGGGTCATGCCCGGCAAGTCCCGACTGCTAATAGCAGCCAGGGACCCGCCAGTAATGGCGGACATCCGCGATCGTGCAGATGTCTGCCAATAACCCCTCAAATTCCGTGATCAATACAGATCACGGCATCTGCAGCATTGCGGTCACTAAAATGGATGATTGGATTGCCCGCAGCGCTGCCCCGGCTATCCGATCATCCAGAACGGAAGACTGAGGTCCCCTCACCTGCCTCCACTGCTTTTCACGGGTCTTCAGCTCTGGTCTGCTACCGAGCAGATCAGAGCAGAAGATGACCGATAATACTGATCAGTGCTATGTCCTATGTATAGCACTGAACAGTATTGGCAATCGAATGATTGTTATAAATAGTCCCCTATGGGGACTATTTAAGTGTGAAAATAAAAGTTATAAAAGTTTTTTTTTTAAATGTGAAAAACCCCCTCCCCCAATAAAAACGTAAATTGTCCCATTTTCTCTATTTCACCCCCAAAAACTGTTAAAAAATATTTTATGTACATATTTGGTATCGCCACGTGCGTAAATATCTGAACTATTAAAATAAAATGTTAAAGATACAGAACGGTGTGAACGTAAAAAAAAAAAAAAAGAAAAGAAAAAAGTCCAATATAGCTGCTTTTTTTTATAGCATTTTATTCCCCAAAAAATGTATACAAAATGTATTAAAAGTTTTATATAAGCAAATATGGTATCAATAATAAGTACAGATCATGGTGCAAAATTTTAGCCCTCATACCGCCGCTTATACGGAAAAATTAGAAAGTTATATGTCTTCAAAATAGGGGTATTTTAAATGTACTAATTTGGTTTAAAAGTTTGCGATTTTTTTTAAGCGCAACAGTAATAGAAACGTAAGTTATCATGGGTATTATTTTAATTGTATTGACCCAAAGAATAAATAACACATGTCATTTTTACCGTAAATTGTACAGCGTGAAAACGAAACTTTCCAAAATTTACTGAATTGCGGTTTTCTTTTTAATTTCCCCACACAAATAGTATTTTTTTGGTTGCGCCATACATTTTATGGTAAAGTGAGTCATTGCATTACAACGGACAACTGGTTGCACAAAAAACAAGCCCTCATACTAGCCTGTGGAAGAAAATATAAAGGAGTTATGATTTTTTAGGCGAGGAGGAAAAAACTAGTCCGTAAGGCCCAAATGGGCTGAGTCCTTAAGGGGTTAAAGTATATTAGGGTTTTCTTAGTCTAAACACTTGTGTGAGCAGCAGTTTGTGCTCCAGAGCTGCTCTTCTTATTAAACATGTAGAGAGGAAGTTGCCCCTAAAATCAGATACTTAGGTACATAGTTATGGAATTAAGTTTCTTAATCACCAAACTATCCAGGGTGTATATATTCCCATAACCGTATCCACCGCCTATAAAAATAGTAAGCAAAGAAAAACATAACATGGACCATCCACATAACAGCCCACGTGAATACAGTATACGTTCTTCTGTGCAGAACAGTTGGTAACCTGACACATTTACAGTGCAGGTCTGACTATAACATTAACTTATTTCCTTACAGAACAATTAAAAATGATAGATTAAAGGCAATTTTTAAATACATATATACACATGCTTTTCTTGTAAGAATATCTGTGGGTATAATCCTATGGGAGGACAGCAAGGTAGATGGTGATACAGCGTAGTGTAGGTTGTCCTTCTGTAATATAGGGGTCTGATGTTCTTACGATACTTGTTACTAGAAACGGAGAAAAGTCAGACATCCTGCAATAAATAAGTAATAATACAGATACAGCAGCAGAGGAGTGAAATGGGATATGTTCTCCCTATATGCATACAATTGCATTTATTATAGATAGATTTGTATAATAAAGTCTAGAAAATATTCTTACAAAAAATAAGTGTTGACAGGATGGGTGAGAGGGTCTCTTATTTAGTTCAAAACTAATTTACACGTCATCTGCTTTTTGTGAAATTGTTGTCAGTGCTATAATTGGCACCTCCTTGTTCCCTGATGAACCCGTAGTATGAATAGGGAGTAACACGTTGGATAAAAGAGTGTATCCATTTTTTATATTTCTGTATTAGATTTGCTTTGGACTTGATAAAGGGAGGAATCCCGAAAGCTTGTCTCTACAAAATGCTGTTAGTCCAATAAAAAAGGTATTACAAGATACTGCAATATTTTATGATTTGCATCACTGGACTAATACGGCTACTCAAATTTACTGTATTATTATTGTACATTTTTGATATTACGCTATCATTTGTGCCCTATACAGTAGAGTAGGAAGGGATAGATAAGGTTAGTAATTATGTTAGTGTAGGGTTGTCACTGGTACCGGCTTCCAATCCCGACCTTTTTCTCATGTTCAAGGTCAGTACACACCTCTTAAAGGGGTACTCCGGTGAAAACTTTTTTTTTTTTTTTTAAATCAACTGGTGCCAGAAAGTTAAACAGATTTGTAAATTACTTCTATTAAAAAATCTTAATCCTTCCTGTACTTATTAGCTGCTGAATACTACAGGGGAAATTCTTTTCTTTTTGAAACACAGAGCTGTCTGCTGTCATCGTGAGCACAGTGCTCTCTGCTGACATCTCTGTCCATTTTAGGAACTGCCCAGAACAGCATATGTTTGCTATGGGGATTTCCTTTTACTCTGGCAGTTCCTAAAATGGACAGAGATGTCAGCAGAGAGCACTGTGCTTGTGATGTCAGCAGAGAGCTCTGGGTTTCAAAAAGAAAAGAATTTCCCCTGTAGTATTCAGCAGCTAATAAGTACAGGAAGGATTAAGATTTTTTAATAGAAGTAATTTACAAATCTGTTTAACTTTCTGGCACCAGTTGATTTAAAAAAAAAAAAAAGTTTTCACCGGAGTACCCCTTTAAGAGGTGTGTACTGACCTTGAACATAAGAATAAGGTCGGGATTGGAAGCCGGTACCAGTGACAACCCTACACTAACATAATTACTAACCTTATCTATCCCTTCCTACTCTACTGTATAGGGCACAAATGATAGCGTAATATAAAAAATGTACAATAATAATACAGTAAATTTGAGTAGCCGTATTAGTCCAGTGATGCAAATCATAAAATGTTGCAGTATCTTGTAATACCTTTTTTATTGGACTAACAGCATTTTGTAGAGACAAGCTTTCGGGATTCCTCCCTTTTATCAAGTCCAAAGCAAATCTAATACAGAAATATTAAAAATGGATACACTCTTTTATCCAACGTGTTACTCCCTATTCATACTACGGGTTCATCAGGGAACAAGGAGGTGCCAATTATAGCACTGACAACAATTTCACAAAAAGCAGATGACGTGTAAATTAGTTTTGAACTAAATAAGAGACCCTCTCACCCATCCTGTCAACACTTCTTTTTTGTAAGAATATTTTCTAGACTTTATTGCACCAGTTGATTAAAAGAGAAATTTTTTTTCCACCGGAGTACCCCTTTAACTTTTTGTTTACAATTATGTAAATCATTTTATCATTGGTCTAAGTAAAAGTTAAGTTTTATATTATTTAATCACGCCTTATTGGTATTTTTTCATTTGTTATGGTCTGATTAAGTGGTTACCAAGGGCAACTGTACCAGCAGTGTTGTAGATACCTGTAACGCCGAGCGATCCGGGTCCCGCTCCTCCCCTGGAGCGCTCGCGGCGTTCTTCTCCTCCTTGCAGCGCCCCGGTCAGACTCGCTGACCGGGAGCGCTGCTCTGTGTTTCTCGGCGGGGATGCGATCCCCGTTGCAGAACGTGCCTGCCCGCGGGTCGCATCCAGTGTCTCTCACCTGCCCCGTCCTCGTGCTCAGTCCCCTCTAGGGGGCGCGCGCGCCGAGTCACTCAGATTTAAAGGGCCAGTGCACCATTAATTGGTGCCTGGCCCAATTAGTTCCAAGCACTCCCTACACTATAAAAACCCACTTCCCCTTCCTGTCCCTGCCGGATCTTGTTGCCTTGTGCCAGAGAAAGCGTTCCCGTGTGTCCATTGCCTGTGTTTCCTGACCGTTGCCATTGACTATGAACCATTGCCGCCTGCCCTGACCTTCTGCTACATCTGACCTTCCTTCTTGCCTAGTCCTTGTGTACCACGCCTGACTCAGCAGTCAGTGAGGTTGAGTCGCTATTGGGTGGAACGACCTGGGGGTTACCTGCAGCAGCAAGTCGATCCATTCCCCTGGTACGGCCCACGCCATCACCTCACTGACACAGAGGATCCACTACCTGTGTCGTCCCCGCATACCAGTCCGGATCCTGACAATACCCATTATCAGTATCTATTATCTATCAGTGTTTTTTCCTATCCTAATATGGTTGCATTTTTCTTTAATAAAGCCGCGAGCCCTCACCTAGTTTTGATGACTGGTACTGACACTATACAGCTCATCAGACCTGCAGTCAGGCCAAGACATGCAGCTGTAATACTGATGCAAAAATGCAACTGTATGACACCTTTGAGGTGCATTTTCAAAAGTAGATCTTCCCGTGTCCAGATAATCAAAAATGGGAGTAAGATCTGTGAGGGAAAATCTCACCAAAAATGTGTAGAAATGTATTTATGTAATGACGCTTATTATGGTGCACCATCTTTTTTTTTTTTAGCTGATCAAAACCTGAAATGGGTCAGATGCAAACAGCTACTGCCACGTCCCGAGGGACTCCATTCACTTCAAGTTTAGCTGAGAAAAAAAATAGTGCTTTTGTGGTGTCGGACGGGGTATTAACCTCTTTGCAACGCCAGGGCGTGGTTGACCTATTCACCAACTGAGGTAGGCCAGCTTTACCTGTGCCAGGCACGGGGCAAATAGTCACTCCGAAGCAAGGTTACGGTTAACTTGCTTGCTTTACTGAGATAGACAAGGTGTTAAAGTCCATACAGCTCAGATTGGCACCAAGGAAATGCAGGATGAACTTAGGGAAGCTTATCGGCTTGCTGGGACTTATAGTTGTACCGTAATTGTGTTGACTGATGCAGCCCATGCTTGAACTTAGCAATTAACAGACTGACTTGACTGACTACTTGGACTGGACTTCAGCAGAATCCCCAATAGTTTGAAAGAAGGACTTGGCTCTATGTTCAGACCTGTAACCAATAGCAACCCGGGCTACCCAATAGTAACACCTATACCCAAGGTGAAATAAAAAATAGTACTATTTACAAGAGAGAATTGGGACTCAGAGTAAAGGATGTATGGACACAACTGGCTTGTTATATTAAATGTTGGTATTTATTAAATTATCAAATGATAAAAAAAATCTATTTATTTCAATTATAAAACGTGGTAAGTACCGTGACCCACAGGGCCCTTGTAGAGCCACGGCACTCCCTACAAATAATTAAGTAGTGGATAAAATAGATATACAATAATGCTATATATAATGTTAATAAAGCATGATAATCCTACTGAGACCAATCAAAATGTATAAAATAACTAAAAAAGTTAAATTAAAACAGATCGTCCTCTTTAAAATTGAGACCCCTTTGTATGATGGTAACTAATAGCAACCAGTAGAGTTAATATGTATAGCAAATTGTCCAAAATTGAATAAGTCTTTTAGTGAATAGCTTCATGGGTCAGTATCCAGTTCATAAAGTACATCAATGTGCTGCAGCGCTGTTGTGGATATATGTCACTTAGTGGAAAAGTTGCAAAATAGTTGCCGGCAATTATAACAATTGTAATAGTTAGTAGCAACAGTGTGAGTGGTTTGGCAGATAATGATTACACTTGTGAGCGGTAAAGTGATACAATTATGCTCATCGCCCCGGGATTGATGTTTGTCAGGATGCTGTTGCTCTTTGGGGATGCTGCGATCCCTCCTGCGACTTTTGGGGATACTGTGATCCCTCCTGCAGTCTCTCCTGGATACTTGGCTGCAAAAAACACTGTTGAGTCTCTCACTGCGGGAGAGGACACTACTGGAAGACTCCGCCGTCTCCTATGATAGTAGTGCCGTGGCTGGCGGTGGGCTCCAGTTATTGTAGCTCCAGTGCTTCTGTTCTGAATAGCGGCCGCGTCCTCGTGGCTTCAAGGAGCGCGTACGTGACTGGCAACTGACCAGGTAGGACACCAATGTTTGTGGGGCTCACAGAGGATTAGTGAGGATGGTCTCAATGATAGTCTTTGGGGGGCTGGACGCGTTTCAAGTCTATACTCAGACTTTTCTTCAGCAGCTATATAAGCTATTAAAATTTATATAGCTGCTGAAGAAATACCTGGAGCTACAATACCTGGAGCCCACCGCCAGCCACGGCAATACTACCAGAGGAGACGGCGGAGTCTTCCAGTAGTGTCCTCTCCCGCAGTGAGAGACTCAACTGTGTTTTTTGCAGCCAAGTATCCAGGAGACTGCAGGAGGGATCTCAGTATCCCCAAAAGCCGCAGGAGGGATTGCAGGAGGGATCGCAGCATCCCCAAAGAGCAACAGCATCCTGACAAACATCAATCCCGGGGCGATGAGCATAATTGTTTAACTTTACCGCTCACAAGTGTAATCATTATCTGCCAAACCACTCACACTGTTGCTACTAACTGTTACAATTGTTATAATTGCCGGCAACTATTTTGCAACTTTTCCACTAAGTGACATATATCCACAACAGCGCTGCAGGACATTGATGTACTTTATGAACCGGATACTGACCAATGAAGCTATTCACTAAAAGACTTATTCAATTTTTGGACAATTTGCTATACATATTAACTCCACTGGTTGCTATTAGTTACCATCATACAAAGGGGTCTCAATTTTAAAGAGGATGATCTGTTTTAATTGAACTTTTTTAGTTATTTTATACATTATGACTGGTCTCAGTAGGATTATCATGCTTTATTAACATTATATATATATATATATATATATATATATATATATATATATATATATATATATATCATTATTGTATATCTATTTTATCCACTACTTAATTATTTGTAGGGAGTGCCGTGGCTCTACAAGGGCCCTGTGGGTCATGGTACTTACCACGTTTTATAATTGAAATAAATAGATTTTGATAATTTAATAAATATCAACATTTAATATAACAAGCCAGTTGTGTCCATACATCCTTTACCCTGAGCCCCAATTCTCTCTTGTAAATAGAATCCCGAATAGGTTTAGTTCCTACCGTCACGCTTTAGCTTTCACCCACGGTGCAGGGGTTAACTTGCAACAGTTGCGTGATGGCTGGACTAGGCCCCAAGCCTCCTTCAGGTACACCAGACAAACTGCTCAGACTTCTTTTCACTGTTCCTACAAGAGCACTAAGAGTCAGAGGTCAAGAGAGAGAGCTAAACCCTGCCCTCACTATATATGGGAGGAATTTAGAGAGGTCCCATTGGCCAGATAAGTCACCTGTTCACCGCATACTCCCTTAACAACAAAGGCAACAGTGCATAGAAATACAATACATTAACCCTTATGAAACAATACATCATTTAGTGCAATATAGAGGATTCTAAGGAGGGGGACCCATGACAGACATACAGCAGCATTGGCCCCACAGGATGGGCAGGAGTACAGAAGAGCACATGATTTCTGTACTGGGTTACCACACTTGCACAATTTTTTTTTCTCCACTAAACTTCTGTAAAATTACTGTATTGCCGACAGACCCCATGCAAGTGAATGGGGGCTGTCGAGCCGTCAGTGGCAGTTTGCACCCGTCCGGTTTCAGGTTCCGTTAGGCTCATAAAAAAAATAAACAAAATCGGACCCTGAATAGGTTGGATGCAAACGGCAATTTGAACCTAGCCTCATCTGTGTGTTTACAATACTAGTGACAGCTGTCTCAGCCCTGTATACTTTGTATACTTCAGTCTTATTCTCTGTG
Source organism: Hyla sarda (assembly GCF_029499605.1). Classification (NCBI taxonomy): domain Eukaryota; kingdom Metazoa; phylum Chordata; class Amphibia; order Anura; family Hylidae; genus Hyla; species Hyla sarda. The sequence continues at coordinate 153,740,374 of NC_079193.1, read as the reverse complement.
AGAGTAGGAATAGGACCTTTGATCATGTGACCAAAAAGTCATCAAAAGTCAAAGTAAGTGTGGGTAAACAAGATAAGAACTAGTAAGTGATTTAAATAAAGTGTGAAATGAAGTGTAAAGTGTATCAGTCTGTCAGTATATGTGAGTGTTTATGTATAGCAGTCTGTGTATTTTTGTTATTGTGTGGGTTTGTGTGTATGGGACTGTGTTCATGCCACTGGCCTGAACTATGTGAGTCTGCCAACACATCTCAGGGCCAAAACCAGAAAACTGCACTGAGCCTGTCACATGATAGGCAGTTGGGAATAATTCTTTTAAATACCAGACCGAGTAGACTTAGGTTAACTGAACTCCCAATTTTTTATTAAAGGGGTACTCTGCCCCTAGTCATCTTATCCCCTATTGAAATTATAGGGGGTTTAATGTCTGTTCACATCTCCATGCAGCACCCAGCGTTCTAAACGCTGCGGGGGACATGATATCACACCATGCCCCCTCTATTCATGTCTATGGGAGGGGGCATGATTGCCGTGATAACATGAATGATAACATGAACGACCCCTGCTGCGGGAACCCTGTGTTCTATTCATACTGCTTAGAACGCTTGGGTGCTGCTCAGAGATCACGGCGGGGGGGGATCCCAGCGGCGGGAGCCCTGCAATCCGATATGTCTAGGGGGGGAGTACCCCTTTAAACCATCCATCGGCCTAACTTGTTTGGCTAACTTTCTTTAAAAAAACTTTCTTTATATATATCAACTGGCTCTGGAAAGTTAAACAGATTTGTAAATTACTTCTATTAAAAAATCTTAATCCTTCCAATAGTTATTAGCTTCTGAAGTTTTCTGTCTAACTGCTCAGTGATGATGTCACGTCCCGGGAGCTGTGCAGCTCCTATGGGGATATTTTCCCATCATGCACAACTCCCGGGACATGAGTCATCAGAAAGCAGTTAGACAGAAAACAGCAACTGAACTTCAGAAGCTAATAACTATTGGAAGGATTAAGATTTTTTAATAGAAGTAGTTTACAAATCTGTTTAACTTTCCGGAGCCAGTTGATATATATAAAAAAGTTTTGGCCTGGAATACCCCTTTAAGCATATGTAGGGGCAGGATCAGTCATATTTAACTTCAAACTACTCAATACTTTGTTCTCAACCATCTCCAGAGTTGCCTAGTAGCAATGTACTCCCCTCTCCCCCTAGAGAACACGTGCATGATCATCTGAACTGAGCACACCTGTATGAGAAGTTCACTAGGGAAAGTTTTACTATTTTCTTATCAGGTTAAAAATCTGCAGATTTTTTTAACTCATGAAAATTTACTGAGGTGGAAAAAACAGTGATTTTTAGCAGTACATAAACCGCCAGCTATCAAATGGTCAGAACATTTTCCAGTGACAGAAAAGCAATGTAGAAAAAGTGCCTTAAACCTGAGAAAGAAAAACCTGCATTTCTGAATAAACACTTCTATATGAAAACATTTCATATTTATCTATATCCTCTAAGAGTATTTTCTCAGTACACGATAAATCTGGAGCCATATTTTATTCTGGATTAATTCCAACTACAATAATCCTGCTATTAGGCCAATGCTAATTTAAAAAATATGGCCCTGTTTACGTCTATAAAACCTGCCTCTATTACTTTTATTTAACACCACACCCTATCCTGGTTCTGGTCACACTATAGTTATGATGTGCTAACTAGTGTTGCTCGCGAATATTCGCAATTCGAATATTATTCGCGAATATCGCATATTCGCGAATTCGCGAATTTCGCGAATATAGCGCTATATATTCGTAATTACGAATATTCGTTTTTTTTTTTGTTTTTTTTTCTTCACAGTACACATCACAGTGATCACCCCTCTCTGCTTCCAGCTTGTGTGGTGTAAAGAAGGCTGTAATACTACTGTGTGAGACTGGCGTGCGAAAATTCGCATATGCGAAAATTAGCATATGCTAATTTTCGCATATGCGAATTTCCACATATGCTAATTTTCGTATGCGTGTATTTTCGCATACGCGAAAATAAAACGAGAATATAATGAATATGCGAATATTCGCGAATATATGACGAATATTCGTCCATATATTCGCGAATATTCGCGAATTCGAATATGGCCTATGCCGCTCAACACTAGTGCTAACAAATGTAGATATAGGCAATAAAGCCCTACATTCCTTACCCTATATTAACTCTTTAGTATGCAGGGTAGAGATAAAATAATATAGATTAAGACACTACAAGCTAAACAAAGCTCCAGTGAGTTAAAGCAGGATTCCTGCAATCCCAGAATTTTCAGGAAGTCACTTGATAAGGTAAAAGTTGTCATGGTGGCATTGGTGGTTTAGTGATGGCAGCAGGGACTGGCATTTGTACCCACTGTTGCATGGTGATATATTCTTAGGCTGGGTTCACACTACATTTTTGCCATACTGTTTTCAATCCGTTTTTCTAAAGAAAACCGTATGGCAAAAAAACGGATGAAACAGTATGAGAAAAAAGTAAACCGTATGCGTTTTTAAACAGTGTACTGTTTTTAAAAGTGCATACAGTTCCGTCAGTTTTTGTAGAAAAAAAACCCATACGTTTTTGAAAATTTTGTCCATTTTTAATGGGAGGGGTCTTGGGTGGGGACTTTAGGATGCAAATGCGCATGTGCAAAGTAAAAACGTATACGTTTTTCCCGTATGGAACCGTATACATGTGCGTTTCCCATTGACGTCCATGTTAAAAAACGTATGCGGTTGCAGTACGGTTTTTAAACCGGAGACAAAATTGTGGTCAACCACGGTTTTGACTCCGGTTTAAAAACCTTACTGCAACCGCATACATTTTTTTTAACATGGACGTCAATGGGAAACGCACATGTATACGGTTCCATACGGGAAAAACGTATGCGTTTTTACTTTGCACATGCGCATTTGAATCCTAAAGTCCCATCCCAAGACCCCTCCCATTAAAAATGGACAAAATTTTCAAAAACTTATCGTTTTTTTTTCTATAAAAACGGACGGAACTGTATGCACTTTTAATAACAGTACACTGTTTAAAAACGCATACGGTTTACTTTTTTCCATACTGTTCCATCCGTTTTTTTGCCATACGGTTTTCTTTAGAAAAACGGATTGAAAACAGTATGGCAAAAATGTAGTGTGAACTCAGCCTTACTTGTACATGGACAATGTATGTATATGCATTCTCCCATGCTGGTCTCTAGGTGGAAAGGATAAGTTCTAGTCCCATTACCACCAATGTCATAAAAACACTTCCCAGTTATCGCACTTCAGATAAAAGATGGAGCATTTGCCTGGTACTTTAAAAGAGGTGCTGTGGCTTCTACTGCTATAAGGGGCATTAATTTAGGGAGGAATAAGGCTGACATTGGTATAGCAACACAGTTGGAACGGCACTGTGGCTTACAATGTTATGCATTATGTAATTATTAGCATTATTGCCAGTGTGAAAGAGCAAGTTTGTATTTGACTGGATATGAGGAACATCGACTTGTGCAGCCATACCCATGATTCAGGCGAGTAAGGTTCAGTCATGTCTATGGCTAAACACATGCAACTCCTTCTTGGTGGTCACCTTCATAGAACTGCACTGAAATCATTGAAGCGCTAACCAGTAATGCTTACAGCACTGGTGTCCATACTGACTAGTCCACCCTCCCAGTCTGTAGTTCCCTTTAATTGTTCAGTTTGGGCCCAAACATTGACTTGATACTGCAACTAACCACAGTGGGTAATTATCTACAGGGGGCAGCTACCTAGAGGTAAAACTACCTACAGGTGGCACCGACTTACTCAGGACCCACTTCCTAAAGAGAATCTGACAGCTAGTAGACTGGGTTATAGTGCGGGTGAAAAGCTGTAAAATGAGGGGTTACTCTCTGAAATCTGTTGGTTAGACGCAGAGTTATGCTTGTAAATATTTTTATTCCTAATGCGCCCCAACGCACATTGGAAATGGGGAGTTGGCTGACTGAGCTTCATTTTTTATGCTAATTAAGGCCAGGGGTGAGCATGCAGAGAACAGAACACCCACCTTTTGCATTCACTAGCATAATAATGAAGGGGGCGGGCCGACAGGGGAATATGGAGGAGACTGGGAAGCTCAACCAGCCAGACTGGGAAGCTCAACCAGCCCACCAATGGGTTTAGTGCTGGTGATCTAGGTGTCAGATTCTCTTTAATAGGGGAAACCATGTACAGGGACCTGTCTACCTACTGGAGTGACATCTCTACTTAATGTGGTGGACCTATATACTCTTTCCTAATCCACTTATCTACCCACTCTACTGTGTGGGATGCTAAGGTTTTTTTTAAATTACTTTTTGGGGCATAATAGGTGCTGCAAAAGTGCAGAGACTAAAATGTCACCTGTGAGTCACCCAATATAACTGCACTGTAATCACTTATATAGTTTGTAGAGCTGATAACTACCACTATATGATATGGTCACTGTATAGTGATAATATTGCTCCATGTATTCTGGTATTATTGGTGATATTAATCTCAGTATACAGGATATGGTCAGTAACACAATGATGGTAATATGTATGGTTATAATATTTCCTTCTTGTATACTGGTATTATTGGTAATTTTGGTCTCATTATACAGGACTTAGTCAGTAACAGTATGATGGTAATATGTATGGTTATAATATTTCCTTCTTGTATACTAATATTATTGGTAATTTTGGTCTCATTATACAGGACTTAGTAGTAGTATGATGGTAATATGTATGGTGATAATATTCCTCCTTGTATAGTGGTCACTATGGGGGAGATTTATCAAAGCATTTAGTAGATTTTTTTGCTTAAAATTGTCAAAAAAAAAGTCGACTACTCTCTTTTTTTCTGCGACTTTTTGATTGTGCAGTGTCCTAAGCAAAAAATAAAAATCTTGCTTACCAAAGCAAAAAGTGATTTTTGACTTGCAGTGGTCAGAGATTTATCAAGTGCGAAAGTCGCAAAAAAGTCGCATGGCATGAAAAAACTTACTAAATTTACTCCAGCTCAGACATGGAGCAGAAAAAGCCACTACCAAAGCAAAAAAAAAATATTTGCTTATGTGAAAGAAATTTATGAACAGGCTGAAACCAGTTGATAAATATAAGCAGAATATACATTAGCAAAAAAATTGTAAGAAAAAAATGACTAAAAAAAGGAATGCATAAGCAAACATTGATAAATGTCCTCCTATAAGATTTATTTAGAGGCACATAAGTCTGTCATGGGAAATTGTCTTACCAATATATACTAGGGATGCACCAAAATTTCATCCGCCGAAAATGATCGCCCAAAAATGCCCTTTTCGGCATTTTCCGCTAAGTGAATTATCCTCCACTAAAATCTGGGGGCATGGCTTAACCCCTTCCCAACTCATGACGTACATGTACATGTACATCATGCGTCGGGTGAGGACATGACGCGGGCCCGCAGGTCGGGTCCGCTTCATAAACGGGAGATGCCTGCTGCTATCAGCAGTTGACATCTGCATGTAATGACGGACATTGGAGATTGCTCCGATGTCCATTATTGACCATACCCGACAGCCCCCTGCTAATTCTTGTAGCTGAGGGCCATCACTAGTAGCCAACATTCGGCGATCGCCACGGCCAACTATTAATTCTTTAGAATCTTCCTTATATTTTCCGACTAGAGTGGGGATTGGCCAGATGGCGGCAGCCAATCCCCGCTCCCAGCAGGAAATCTGACTGAGTGAGTGGCCGGCCGGAGTACAGAGCAGAGATGTGAGCGCAGGAGAAAGCTGCTCTGCATCTCACGGATTAAGGAAGATCACAGTGGGTGCCATGTTGGGAGCAATAGTACCTGCAGTTAAGGACAGATCACAGTGGATGTCACTCCTGACACACGGTGTGATCCTCCTGTGTAATGTATAGATGCGGCCAGCCGCTTTTCTATGGTCCACTGCACTGACGTTTATATATACACCTATTCATATTTCCCACATAGAGTTGTGATTGGCTGGAACCATCTGGCCAATCACAGCTCTCTGCGGGAAATATGAATGTGTATATATACGGCAGTGCAGGGGACCATAGAAGAGTGGCCGGCTGTATCTATAAATTATACAGGAGGATTATACAGGACACGCGGGGCGATCTGTCAGTTAGTACAGGCACTACTACTCCCATCATGGACCTAAAAAAAATAAAATAAAAAAAAGTGAAAAACATACACACTACATTTTTATTATTGTCGGCTAAATTTTTTGTGCCCTGCCGCCCACATAAATTGATTTCTGTTTTAAAAATGTATAAAAATGTTGTTATAAAAAAGAAAATTTTCGTTAAATACAATTTTTTCCCTTGCTACTGTATCTTTTTTTTATAATTTTTTATTTAATGGTACCCTATGAAATTTTATTAAAAAAAAGGTATCTCCATCACTTTTGTGGATCCCTAAAGTCCAAAAAAGAATAAATAAAATGCATGCAAAAACGCCAATGTTAAAACCCACATGTCGTTTTTCTTGGCGTTTTTATTACTTCCATAGACTTCTATGGGAGAAAAATGCCACGATTTCAGAAAAAAAAACCACCATAGGCCTAACATGCTGCGACTTTGCAAAACCGCCAAGGAGCTGAAAAACGCCAAAAAAGAGCGAAAAAACGCCAAAAGGATAAAAAACAAAACAAAACTGAAAAACCCAAAGTGGGAAAAGAATATTGCGATTTCTCATTGATTTACAGCTAACATCTGGCCCCATGGGGACCGTTTTGGCCTTTTTTGGGGGGGAGGGGGGGGGGGGAAGGCACAAAAAAAATACCAAGTGGAAGCTTAGCCTTATATTGGTGTTAAGATAAAAAGCATTTACACTGACGTACTTTCCTGTCCAAGTGAACCAAGTAATAATAGCTTGCTATCATGGTTGGTGCACATAAATTTAGGGATGATGAGGATGCACTTATAGCTCGGCTCTACTTTTTTCCACTTATAACCGAGCTCCGGGGACTAACGCTGCAATGTTCTTGAAATAACAGTAATAAATGAAAAGCTTCTTTCTGTCCAAAGACAACTAGCAAACTTCCTTGTGTTAAACTGTAAATCTTTTATTAGGTTACTTTGCCAGTAAAAACAAATGAAAATGAAATGGAGGAAAAAAAAGAAAGAATTCTACATTAAATGTATTTCCATTAGGTCTGAGCCACGAAGCCCAGATTTGTTTGGTAATTCAATAATGCATTCCTGCAGTCTGATTGACTAAGCCTGATACCATATATTTACAGGAGCTGCTTGTATGTTTATCTGGGAGATTTATCATCCAGTATTCGGGATGGCAATTTTATGTAAGACAACACTATGTCCCCTCCCTACAAATCTATTGCAATTTTTACATACAAATTGGAAGGTATTAGCAATAAGAATAAATAAAAAAATATATAGATTTAAAAAAATTGATGCGCACAGTGCCAGTTCTCAGCACTATGAGGTATGCCAGGGCATGCTAGACTTACGAGTACCATAGGACTCCTTGCCAGGTACTGTGTGCATAGTGCTGCATTGACACAATTACTACTGTAGTGCTTCATGGGGCATCTGATGCATCTTGGCAGTCAATGAGCATAGTAACTATTTCACACTTGATATCATGCAGGAGGAACAGAAAAATATGGGCAATATAGTCAAACATAATGGCCCTTATTTACTAAGAGTGTAGGGTTTTTACTAGTTGGAAATGTTATTTTAGACTTGCAGGATTCCTCTGGTTTTACTATGGGGATCAAAGATTTACAAGTCGGGCAATTTTTCTGACCAACTTTTTCTAGGTGGAAATTTCCAGCCATTTATTCACAGGATTTTCTGTGAATTCAATAGTAAATAGGTCGGGTTGTGAAACCACGCCCCTTGTTGGGCCAACCACACCCCCTTTGCAACAGACCCCACCCCTTTTTTGGCTTTTCACAATTCAATGCCGGGTTAGTTGGTGTTACGCCGAGCGCTCCGGGTCCCCGCTCCTCCCCGGAGCGCTCGCTACACTCTCGCTCCCGCAGCGCCCCGGTCAGATCCACTGACCGGGTGCGCTGCGATACTGCCTCCAGCCGGGATGCGATTCGCGATGCGGGTGGCGCCCGCTCGCGATGCGCACCCCGGCTCCCGTACCTGACTCGCTCTCCGTCGGTCCTGTCCCGGCGCGCGCGGCCCCGCTCCCTAGGGCGCGCGCGCGCCGGGTCTCTGTGATTTAAAGGGCCACTGCGACGTTGATTGGCGCAGTGGTTCTAATCAGTGTGTTCACCTGTGCACTCCCTATGTATACCTCACTTCCCCTGCACTCCCTCGCCGGATCTTGTTGCCATTGTGCCAGTGAAAGCGTTCCCTTGTGTGTTCCTAGCCTGTGTTCCACACCTCCTGCCGTTGCCCCTGACTACGATCCTTGCTGCCTGCCCCGACCTTCTGCTACGTCCGACCTTGCTTCTGTCTACTCCCTTGTACCGCGCCTATCTTCAGCAGTCAGAGAGATTGAGCCGTTGCTAGTGGATACGACCTGGTCACTACCGCCGCAGCAAGTCCATCCCGCTTTGCGGCGGGCTCTGGTGAACACCAGTAGTGACTTAGAACCGGTCCACTAGCACGGTCCACGCCAATCCCTCTCTGGCACAGAGGATCCACCTCCTGCCAGCCGGCATCGTGACAGTAGATCCGGCCATGGATCCCGCTGAAGTTCCTCTGCCAGTTGTCGCCGACCTCACCACGGTGGTCGCCCAGCAGTCACAACAGATAGCGCAACAAGGCCACCAGCTGTCTCAACTGACCGTGATGCTACAGCAGCTACTACCTCAGCTTCAGCAATCATCTCCTCCGCCAGCTCCTGCACCTCCGCAGCGAGTGGCCGCCTCAGGCCTACGACTATCCTTGCCGGATAAATTTGATGGGGACTCTAAGTTTTGCCGTGGCTTTCTTTCACAATGTTCCCTGCACTTGGAGATGATGTCGGACCAGTTTCCTAATGAAAGGTCTAAGGTGGCTTTCGTAGTCAGCCTTCTGTCTGGAAAAGCTCTGTCATGGGCCACACCGCTCTGGGACCGCAATGACCCCGTCACTGCCTCTGTACACTCCTTCTTCTCGGAAATTCGAAGTGTCTTTGAGGAACCTGCCCGAGCCTCTTCTGCTGAGACTGCCCTACTGAACCTGGTCCAGGGTAATTCTTCCGTTGGCGAGTACGCCTTGCAATTCCGTACTCTTGCTTCAGAACTTTCCTGGAATAATGAGGCCCTCTGCGCGACCTTTAAAAAAGGCCTATCCAGCAACATTAAAGATGTTCTGGCCGCACGAGAAATTCCTGCTAACCTACATGAACTCATTCATCTAGCCACTCGCATTGACATGCGTTTTTCCGAAAGGTGTCAGGAGCTCCGCCAGGATATGGACTTTGTTCGCACGAGGCGTTTTTTCTCCCCGGCTCCTCTCTCCTCTGGTCCTCTGCAATCCGTTCCTGTGCCTCCCGCCGTGGAGGCTATGCAAGTTGACCGGTCTCGCTTGACACCTCAAGAGAGGACACGACGCCGCATGGAGAATCTCTGCCTGTACTGTGCCGGTACCGAACACTTCCTGAAGGATTGTCCTATCCGTCCTCCCCGCCTGGAAAGACGTACGCTGACTCCGCACAAAGGTGAAACAGTCCTTGATGTCAACTCTGCTTCTCCACGTCTTACTGTGCCTGTGCGGATATCTGCCTCTACCTTCTCCTTCTCCACTAAGGCCTTCTTGGATTCCGGATCTGCAGGAAACTTTATTTTGGCCTCTCTCATCAACAGGTTCAACATCCCAGTGACCAGTCTCGCCAGACCTCTCTACATCAATTGCGTTAACAATGAAAGATTGGACTGTGCCGTGCGTTACCGCACGGAACCCCTCCTAATGTGCATCGGACCTCATCACGAAAAAATTGAGTTTTTGGTCCTCTCCAATTGCACTTCCGAAATTCTCCTTGGACTACCCTGGCTTCAACACCATTCCCCAACCCTGGATTGGTCCACAGGGGAGATCAAGAGTTGGGGTACCTCTTGTTTCAAGGACTGCCTTAAACCGGTTACCAGTACTCCCTGCCGTGACCCTGTGGTTCCCCCTGTAACCGGTCTCCCTAAGGCCTATATGGACTTTGCTGATGTGTTTTGCAAAAAACAAGCTGAGACTCTTCCTCCTCACAGGCCTTATGACTGTCCTATTGACCTCCTCCCGGGCACTACTCCACCCCGGGGCAGAATTTATCCTCTGTCCGCCCCAGAGACTCTTGCTATGTCTGAGTACATCCAGGAAAATTTAAAAAAAGGGTTTATCCGCAAATCCTCCTCTCCTGCCGGAGCCGGATTTTTCTTTGTGTCCAAAAAAGATGGCTCCCTACGCCCTTGCATTGACTACCGCGGTCTTAACAAAATCACGGTAAAGAACCGCTACCCTCTACCTCTTATCTCTGAACTCTTTGATCGCCTCCAAGGTGCCCACATCTTTACCAAACTGGACTTAAGAGGTGCTTATAATCTCATCCGCATCAGAGAGGGGGATGAATGGAAAACGGCATTTAACACTAGAGATGGACACTTTGAGTATCTGGTCATGCCCTTTGGCCTGTGCAACGCCCCTGCCGTCTTCCAAGACTTTGTTAATGAAATTTTTCGTGATCTCCTATATTCCTGTGTTGTTGTGTATCTGGACGATATCCTGATTTTTTCTGCCAACCTAGAAGAACACCGCCAGCATGTCCGCATGGTTCTTCAGAGACTTCGTGACAATCAACTTTATGCCAAGATGGAGAAATGTCTGTTTGAATGTCAATCTCTTCCTTTCCTAGGATACTTGGTCTCTGGCCAGGGACTACAAATGCATCCAGACAAATTCTCTGCCGTCTTAGATTGGCCACGCCCCTCCGGACTCCGTGCTATCCAACGTTTTTTGGGGTTCGCCAATTATTACAGACAATTTATTCCACATTTTTCCACCATTGTGGCTCCTATCGTGGCTTTAACCAAAAAGAATGCCAATCCTAAGTCATGGCCTCCTCAAGCGGAAGACGCCTTTAAACAGCTCAAGTCTGCCTTTTCTTCTGCTCCCGTGCTCTCCAGACCTGACCCATCTAAACCCTTCCTATTGTAGGTAGATGCCTCCTCAGTAGGAGCGGGAGCGGTCCTTCTACAAAAAAATTCTTCCGGGCATGCTGTTACTTGTGGTTTTTTTTCTAGGACCTTCTCTCCGGCGGAGAGGAACTACTCCATCGGGGATCGAGAGCTACTAGCCATTAAATTAGCACTTGAGGAATGGAGGCATCTGCTGGAGGGATCAAGATTTCCAGTTATTATTTACACCGATCACAAAAATCTCTCCTATCTCCAGTCTGCCCAACGGCTGAATCCTCGCCAGGCCAGGTGGTCTCTGTTCTTTGCCCGATTTAATTTTGAAATTCACTTTCGGCCTGCCGATAAGAACGTCAGGGCCGATGCTCTCTCTCGTTCCTCGGATGCCTCGGAAGTAGAGCTCTCTCCGCAACACATCATTCCTCCTGACTGCCTGATCTCCACTTCTCCAGCCTCCATCAGGCAAACTCCTCCAGGGAAGACCTTCGTCACTCCACGCCAACGCCTTGGAATCCTCAAATGGGGTCACTCCTCCCATCTCGCAGGCCATGCGGGCATCAAGAAATCCGTGCAACTCATCTCTCGTTTCTATTGGTGGCCGACTCTGGAGACGGATGTTGTTGATTTTGTGCCCGGGATAAGACTCCTCGCCAGAAGCCCGCTGGTCTTCTTCATCCTCTGCCTGTTCCCGAACAGCCTTGGTCTCTGATTGGTATGGACTTTATTACAGACTTACCCTCATCCCGTGGCAACACTGTTGTTTGGGTGGTCGTTGATCGATTCTCCAAGATGGCACATTTCATCCCTCTTCCTGGTCTTCCTTCTGTGCCTCAGTTGGCAAAACAATTTTTTGTACACATTTTTCGTCTTCACGGGTTGCCCACGCAGATCGTCTCGGATAGAGGCGTCCAATTCGTGTCAAAATTCTGGAGGGCTCTCTGTAAACAACTCAAGATTAAATTAAACTTTTCTTCTGCTTATCATCCTCAATCCAATGGGCAAGTGGAAAGAATTAACCAGGTCCTGGGTGATTATTTACGGCATTTTGTTTCCTCCCGCCAGGATGACTGGGCAGATCTTCTACCATGGGCCGAATTCTCGTATAACTTCAGAGTTTCTGAATCTTCTTCCAAATCCCCATTTTTCGTGGTGTACGGCCGTCACCCTCTTCCCCCCCCTCCCTACTCCCTTGCCCTCTGGTTTGCCCGCTGTGAATGAAATAACTCGTGATCTTTCCACCATATGGAAAGAGACCCAAAATTCTCTCTTACAGGCTTCATCACGCATGAAGAAGTTTGCTGATAAGAAAAGAAGAGCTCCCCCCATTTTTTCTCCCGGAGACAAGGTATGGCTCTCCGCTAAATATGTCCGCTTCCGTGTTCCCAGCTACAAATTGGGACCACGCTATCTTGGTCCTTTCAAAATTTTGTGCCAGATCAATCCTGTCTCTTATAAACTTCTTCTCCCTCCTTCTCTTCGTATTCCTAATGCCTTTCACGTTTCTCTTCTTAAACCACTCATCATCAACCGTTTCTCTCCTAAACTTATCTCTCCCACTCCTGTCTCCGGTTCTTCAGACATCTTTCCTGTAAAGGAGATACTGGCCTCCAAAAAGGTCAGAGGAAAAACCTTCTTTTTGGTTGACTGGGAGGGCTGTGGTCCTGAAGAGAGATCCTGGGAACCTGAGGACAATATCCTAGATAAAAGTCTGGTCCTCAGGTTCTCAGGCTCCAAGAAGAGGGGGAGACCCAAGGGGGGGGGGTACTGTTACGCCGAGCGCTCCGGGTCCCCGCTCCTCCCCGGAGCGCTCGCTACACTCTCGCTCCCGCAGTGCCCCGGTCAGATCCACTGACCGGGTGCGCTGCGATACTGCCTCCAGCCGGGATGCGATTCGCGATGCGGGTGGCGCCCGCTCGCGATGCGCACCCCGGCTCCCGTACCTGACTCGCTCTCCGTCGGTCCTGTCCCGGCGTGCGCGGCCCCGCTCCCTAGGGCGCGCGCGCGCCGGGTCTCTGCGATTTAAAGGGCCACTGCGACGTTGATTGGCGCAGTGGTTCTAATCAGTGTGTTCACCTGTGCACTCCCTATGTATACCTCACTTCCCCTGCACTCCCTCGCCGGATCTTGTTGCCATTGTGCCAGTGAAAGCGTTCCCTTGTGTGTTCCTAGCCTGTGTTCCAGACCTCCTGCCGTTGCCCCTGACTACGATCCTTGCTGCCTGCCCCGACCTTCTGCTACGTCCGACCTTGCTTCTGTCTACTCCCTTGTACCGCGCCTATCTTCAGCAGTCAGAGAGGTTGAGCCGTTGCTAGTGGATACGACCTGGTCACTACCGCCGCAGCAAGTCCATCCCGCTTTGCGGCGGGCTCTGGTGAACACCAGTAGTGACTTAGAACCGGTCCACTAGCACGGTCCACGCCAATCCCTCTCTGGCACAGAGGATCCACCTCCAGCCAGCCGGCATCGTGACAGTTGGATTTTCCTGACGCACAGTGTCTCAGACACTGTGCACCAAAATAGGGGTTTAGCTTAGTAAATGAGGGCCATTATGTATCTAATGTTCTAAGAAAGAGGTAATAGTGGAGATTGTACCTTACTATAGACATTGCAATGAAGAATATGTTCTAATATACAGCATTAGATGAAGAAAGCTGCTGTATACAGTGGTATTGTATTCATCATCCACAAGAATTCATCACCTCCTTATCCAGGATCCATATTACATAAGCCCCTAGTAAAAACCTAAATATATATGTGGTGTCAGCGGGGTGCAATTATCTGTTATAACCCTAGGGGCAGATGTTATTAACCCCTTCTTGTCGTGACGCTAGGGCGTGGTTTGGCCTTAACCACCCAAAGGTAATACCGTTGGTCCTGGGCTAGGCACGGGGCAATGAAGACACAGACGCCAAGTTATGGACAATGGTAGCTTTACTCAGGGTGTAGACAGTAGTTACAGTCTATGCAGTATCCAATATCCCAAGGAGGTGACCAGTGACACAGGGGGACCTTGCCGGCTTGCTGGGACTTGCAGTATGTAGAGACACTTTAGTGCAGGCCAAAGTGACTATATAGAAGACTTGACGGACTTGACAGTTGACATGAAGATGACTTTGAGCTTACTTGAGCTGACCTGTGGCTGCAGACTTTAGGCTTGAGGCCTCCACTGTTCTGGACACACTCAGAGATGACTGCAATGGACCTCAGCAGGAATAGCAATGAGCTAAGAGAGAGATTGCAACCCCTCCCCTGGTTTTATAAGGGGGCTGTGCGAGGAGCCCATAGGTGACTTGGGAGGGGGGGGGGGTCACCTGGTCACTAGTGCCTCCTGGGTAACAATCACATGGTAACAGCTATTAAAGAAACAGTACATTTTATTTTACAACTTGTGTACATAGGGCATAACACATAAAGGAGGACCTGGGGACATGGAGAGACTCTGCCTGACAGGGTAGGAGAAGTACTGGGACACACCATCCCGTACTGGGCTACCACAAACTTCCCTTCTTTAAAGGACAACTGCAGTGGTACACATTTTTATATGCCCGGGCCTCAAAAATAAACAAAATAAACTCATACATTGTCACGATGCCGGCTGGCAGGAGGTGGATCCTCTGTGCCAGAGAGGGATTGGCGTGGACCGTGCTAGTGGACCGGTTCTAAGTTACTACTGGTATTCACCAGAGCCTGCCGCAAAGCGGGATGGTCTTGCTGCGGCGGTAGTAACCAGGTCGTATCCACTAGCAACGGCTCAACCTCTCTGACTGCTGAAGATAGGCGCGGTACAAGGGAGTAGACAAAAGCAAGGTCGGACGTAGCAGAAGGTCGGGGCTGGCAGCAAGGATCGTAGTCAGGGGCAATGGCAGGAGGTCTGGAACACAGGCTAGGAACACACAAGGAAACGCTTTCACTGGCACGATGGCAACAAGATCCGGCGAGGGAGTGCAGGGGAAGTGAGGTATACATAGGGAGTGCACAGGTGAACACACTAATTAGAACCACTGCGCCAATCAGTGGCGCAGTGGCCCTTTAAATCGCAGAGACCCGGCGCGCGCGCGCCCTAGGGAGCAGGGCCGCGCGCGCCGGGACAGGACCGACGGAGAGCGAGTCAGGTACGGGAGCCGGGGTGCGCATCGCGAGCGGGCGCCACCCGCATCGCGAATCGCATCCCGGCTGGAGGCGGTATCGCTGCGCACTCGGTCAGTGGAACTGACCGGGGCGCTGCCGTAGTGAGAATGTTGTGAGCACTCCGGGGAGGAGCGGGGACCCGGAGCGCTCGGCGTAACAGTACCCCCCCCTTGGGTCTCCCCCTCTTCTTGGAGCCTGAGAACCTGAGGACCAGACTTTTGTCTAGGATATTGTCCTCAGGTTCCCAGGATCTCTCTTCAGGACCACAGCCCTCCCAGTCAACCAAAAAAAAGGTTTTCCCTCTGACCTTTTTGGAGGCCAGTATCTCCTTAACGGAAAAGATATCAGAAGAACCGGAGACAGGAGTGGGAGAAACAAGTTTGGGAGAGAAACGGTTGATGATGAGTGGTTTAAGAAGAGAGACATGAAAGGCATTAGGAATACGAAGAGAAGGAGGGAGAAGAAGTTTGTAAGAGACAGGATTAATTTGACACAGAATTTTGAAAGGACCAAGATAGCGTGGTCCCAATTTGTAGCTGGGGACACGGAAGCGGACATATTTAGCGGAGAGCCATACCTTGTCTCCGGGAGAAAAAGTGGGGGGAGCTCTTCTTTTCTTATCGGCAAACTTCTTCATGCGAGATGAAGCCTGTAAGAGAGAATTTTGGGTCTCTTTCCATATGGTGGAAAGATCACGAGTTATTTCATCCACAGCGGGCAAACCAGAGGGCAAGGGAGTAGGGAGGGGGGGGGGAGAGGGTGACGGCCGTACACCACGAAAAATGGGGATTTGGAGGAAGATTCAGAGACTCTGAAGTTGTACGAGAATTCGGCCCATGGTAGAAGATCTGCCCAGTCATCCTGGCGGGAGGAAACAAAATGCCGTAAATAGTCACCCAGGACCTGGTTAATTCTTTCTACTTGCCCATTGGATTGAGGATGATAAGCAGAAGAGAAATTTAATTTAATCTTGAGTTGTTTACAGAGAGCCCTCCAGAATTTTGACACGAATTGGACGCCTCTATCCGAGACGATCTGCGTGGGCAAACCGTGAAGACGAAAAATGTGTACAAAAAATTGTTTTGCCAACTGAGGCGCTGAAGGAAGACCAGGAAGAGGAATAAAATGTGCCATCTTGGAAAATCGATCAACGACCACCCAAACAACGGTGTTGCCACGGGATGGGGGTAAGTCTGTAATAAAGTCCATACCAATCAGAGACCAAGGCTGTTCGGGACAGGCAGAGGATGAAGTAGACCAGCAGGCTTCTGGCGAGGAGTCTTATCCCGGGCACAGACAGTACAGGCCCGCACAAAATCAACAACATCCGTCTCCAGAGTCGGCCACCAATAGAAACGAGAGATGAGTTGCAAGGATTTTTTGATGCCCGCATGGCCTGCGAGGTGGGAGGAGTGACCCCATTTGAGGATTCCGAGGCGTTGGCGTGGAGAAACGAAGGTCTTCCCTGGAGGAGTTTGCCTGATGGAGGCTGGAGAAGTGGAGATCAGGCAGTCAGGAGGAATGATGTGTTGCGTAGAGAGCTCTACTTCCGAGGCATCCGAGGAACGAGAGAGAGCATCGGCCCTAATGTTCTTGTCGGCAGGGCGAAAGTGAATTTCAAAATTAAAACGGGCAAAGAACAGAGACCACCTGGCCTGGCGAGGATTCAGCCGTTGGGCAGACTGGAGATAGGAGAGATTCTTGTGGTCGATGTAAATGATAACTGGAAATTTTGATCCCTCCAGCAGATGCCTCCATTCCTCAAGTGCTAATTTAATGGCCAGTAGCTCTCGATCCCCGATGGAGTAGTTCCTCTCCGCCGGAGAGAAGGTCCTAGAAAAAAAACCACAAGTAACAGCATGCCCGGAAGAGTTTTTTTTGTAGAAGGACCGCTCCAGCTCCCACTGAGGAGGCATCAACCTCCAATAGGAAGGGTTTAGATGGGTCAGGTCTGGAGAGGACGGGAGCAGAAGAAAAGGCAGACTTGAGCTGTTTAAAAGCGTCTTCCGCTTGAGGAGACCAGGACTTAGGATTGGCATTCTTCTTGGTTAAAGCCACGATAGGAGCCACAATGGTGGAAAAATGCGGAATAAATTGTCTGTAATAGTTGGCGAACCCCAAAAAACGTTGGATAGCACGGAGTCCGGAGGGGCGTGGCCAATCTAAGACGGCAGAGAGTTTATCTGGGTCCATTTGTAGTCCCTGGCCAGAGACCAAGTATCCTAGGAAAGGAAGAGATTGACATTCAAACAGACATTTCTCCATTTTGGCATAAAGTTGATTGTCTCGAAGTCTCTGAAGAACCATGCGGACATGCTGGCGGTGTTCTTCTAAGTTGGCAGAAAAAATCAGAATATCGTCCAGATACACAACAACACAGGAATATAAGAGATCACGAAAAATTTCATTAACAAAGTCTTGGAAGACGGCAGGGGCGTTGCACAGGCCAAAGGGCATGACCAAATACTCAAAGTGTCCATCTCTAGTGTTAAATGCACTTTTCCATTCGTCCCCCTCCCTGATGCGGATGAGATTATAAGCACCTCTTAAGTCCAGTTTGGTAAAGATGTGGGCACCTTGGAGGCGATCAAAGAGTTCAGAGATAAGAGGTAGGGGGTAGCGATTCTTTACCGTGATTTTATTAAGTCCGCGGTAGTCAATACAAGGACGTAGGGAGCCATCTTTCTTGGACACAAAGAAAAATCCGGCTCCGGCAGGAGAGGAGGATTTGCGCATAAACCCCTTTTTTAAATTTTCCTGGATGTATTCAGACATAGCAAGAGTCTCTGGGGCGGACAGAGGATAAATTCTACCCCGGGGTGGAGTAGTGCCCGGGAGGAGGTCAATAGGACAGTCATAAGGCCTGTGAGGAGGTAAAGTCTCAGCTTGTTTTTTGCAAAATACGTCAGCATAGTCCATATAGGCCTTAGGGAGACCGGTTACAGGGGGAACCACAGGGTCACGGCAGGGGGTACTGGGAACCGGTATAAGGCAGTCTTTGAAACAAGAGGTACCCCAGCTCTTGATCTCCCCTGTGGACCAATCAAGGGTTGGGGAATGGCGTTGAAGCCACGGTAGTCCAAGGAGAATTTCGGAGGTGCAATTGGGGAGGACCAAAAACTCAATTTTTTCATGATGAGGTCCGATGCACATTAGGAGGGGCTCCGTGCGGTAACGTATGGTACAGTCCAATCTTTCATTGTTAACGCAATTGATGTAGAGGGGTCTGGCGAGACTGGTCACCGGGATGTTGAACCTGTTGGTGAGAGAGGCCAAAATAAAATTTCCTGCAGATCCGGAATCCAAGAAGGCCATAGTAGAGAAGGAGAAGGTAGAGGCAGATATCCGCACAGGCACAGTAAGACGTGGAGAAGCAGAGTTGACATCAAGGACTGTCTCACCTTTGTGCGGAGTCTGCGTACGTCTTTCCAGGCGGGGAGGACGGATAGGACAATCCTTCAGGAAGTGTTCGGTACCGGCACAGTACAGGCAAAGATTCTCCATGCGGCGTCGTGTCCTCTCTTGAGGTGTCAAGCGAGACCGGTCAACTTGCATAGCCTCCACGGCGGGAGGCACAGGAACGGATTGCAGAGGACCAGAGGAGAGAGGAGCCGGGGAGAAAAACGCCTAGTGCGAACAAAGTCCATATCCTGGCGGAGCTCCTGACGCCTTTCGGAAAAACGCATGTCAATGCGAGTGGCTAGATGAATGAGATTATGCAGGTTAGCAGGAATTTCTCGTGCGGCCAGAACATCTTTAATGTTGCTGGATAGGCCTTTTTTAAAGGTCGCGCAGAGGGCCTCATTATTCCAGGATAGTTCAGAAGCAAGAGTACGGAATTGTATGGCGTACTCGCCAACGGAAGAATTACCCTGGACCAGGTTCAGCAGGGCAGTCTCAGCAGAAGAGGCTCGGGCAGGTTCCTCAAAGACACTTCGAATTTCCGAGAAGAAGGAGTGTACAGAGGCAGTGACGGGGTCATTGCGGTCCCAGAGCGGTGTGGCCCATGACAGAGCTTTCCCAGAGAGCAGGCTGACTACGAAAGCCACCTTAGACCTTTCACTAGGAAACTGGTCCGACATCATCTCCAAGTGCAGGGAACATTGTGAAAGAAAGCCACGGCAAAACTTAGAGTCCCCATCAAATTTATCCGGCAAGGATAGTCGTAGGCTGGAAGCGGCCACTCGCTGCAGAGGAGGTGCAGGAGCTGGCGGAGGAAATGATTGCTGAAGCTGTGGTAGTAGCTGCTGTAGCATCCCGGTCAGTTGAGACAGCTGGTGGCCTTGTTGCGCTATCTGTTGCGACTGCTGGGCGACCACCGTGGTGAGGTCGGCGACAACTGGCAGAGGAACTTCAGCGGGATCCATGGCCGGATCTACTGTCACGATGCCGGCTGGCAGGAGGTGGATCCTCTGTGCCAGAGAGGGATTGGCGTGGACCGTGCTAGTGGACCGGTTCTAAGTTACTACTGGTATTCACCAGAGCCCGCCGCAAAGCGGGATGGTCTTGCTGCGGCGGTAGTAACCAGGTCGTATCCAATAGCAACGGCTCAACCTCTCTGACTGCTGAAGATAGGCGCGGTACAAGGGAGTAGACAAGAGCAAGGTCGGACGTAGCAGAAGGTCAGGGCAGGCAGCAAGGATCGTAGTCAGGGGCAACGGCAGGAGGTCTGGAACACAGGCTAGGAACACACAAGGAAACGCTTTCACTGGCACGATGGCAACAAGATCCGGCGAGGGAGTGCAGGGGAAGTGAGGTATACATAGGGAGTGCACAGGTGAACACACTAATTAGAACCACTGCGCCAATCAGTGGCGCAGTGGCCCTTTAAATCGCAGAGACCCGGCGCGCGCGCGCCCTAGGGAGCGGGGCCGCGCGCGCCGGGACAGGACCGACGGAGAGCGAGTCAGGTACGGGAGCCGGGGTGCGCATCGCGAGCGGGCGCCACCCGCATCGCGAATCGCATCCCGGCTGGAGGCGGTATCGCAGCGCACTCGGTCAGTGGAACTGACCGGGGCGCTGCCGTAGTGAGAATGTTGCGAGCGCTCCGGGGAGGAGCGGGGACCCGGAGCGCTCGGCGTAACATACATACCTTCCTACGAGCCCTTGTTGGTCCGGCACAGGCCTCACGGTCTGGCAGTGCTGACGTCATTCCACTTCCTGGTGACGGGGACGCTGCAGAGCCGTTGGCGTATCACCGGCCATAGTGATGTCCCGCCCTGGCCTGTGATAGGCTGAGCCCACTGTCATGTAAGGAGCTCTGGCCGGCTTCTTACATGACAGTGAGCTCAGCCTATCACAGGCCGGGGCGGGACATCACTACGACCGGTGATATGCCGACAGCTCTGCGGCGTCCCCGTCCCCAGGAAGTGGAAAGACGTCAACACTGCCGGACCGTGAGGCCTGTGCCGGACCAACGAGGGCTTGTAGGAAGGTATGTATGAGTTTATTTTGTTTATTTTTGAGGCCCGGGCATGGGCATATATAAATGCGTACCACTGCAGTTGTCCTTTAATTGAGTCGTCCGCGACGCCTAGTCCTGGAGGGCGGAGGACCGGAATGATCACAGGGGCAACAGACAGTTCCTGGGGCATTTCAAACAATGTCCATTTCCAGGTCTGATGTAGATGAACAGAGGAACACAAGAGTCCAAGTAGAATAAAATGTTCTTACACGCTCCAAACATGTGAGGGTTATTAGATCTAGTAACTGGTTTAGGAATACAACCATAGGACAATATACATGACCTCTCCGGATTGGGCTGCCAGAGGCTTTTTACCCATTGCCCTAAACTCTATATACATCACTAGGCAACATTAGACATTAGTGTTACCTTTTTATTGTACGTGTGCTGTTAGTTAACAGGTATACCTTCTGGCCAGGAAAGTATCCTGGGCACGTGGACACAAGAAAATATTTGACATTAGACATTATAGACATTTGTGGACTGGTTTTACTGTAAATGCTACAGCCTTAACCCCTTAAGGACTGAGCCTTTTTTTGCAATTAATAACTCTGGGATGCTTTTACCGTTTATTCTGATTCTGAGAGAGTTTTTTCGTGACATTATACTTTAACCTAGTGGTAAAATTTCGTCTTTATTTGCATCCTTTCTTGGTGAAAAATCCCCAAATTTCATGAACATTTTGAAAATGTTGTATTTTTCTAACTTTGAAACTCGCTTCAAAGTTCAGCAACAATTTTCCAATTTTTCACGTAAATTTCAAAATTGCACTTTTTCAGGGACCAGTTCAGTTTGAAGTGGATTTGAGGGGCTTTCATGTTAGAAATACCCCATAAATTACCCCATTATAAAAACTGCACCCCTCAAAGTATTCAAAATGTAATTCAGAAAGTTTGTTAACCCTTTAGGTGTTTCACAAGAATAGCAGCAAAATGAAGGAAAAATTTTTAAATCTTAATTAAAAAAAGGAGAGAAATCCCCCCAAAATTTGTAACCCCATTTCTTCTGAGTATGGAAATACCCCATGCGTAGACATCAAGTGCTCTGCTGGCACACTACAATGCTCAGAAGAGAAGGAGACATATTTGGCTTTTGGAAAGCAAATTTTGCTGAAATGGGGAGGCATGTTGCATTTAGGAAGCCCCTATGGTGCCAGAACAGGGGGGAAAAAAACACATGTAAAAACCTACTATTTTGGAAACTACACCCCTCGAGGAACGTAACAAGGGATACAGTGAGCCTTAACACCCCACAGGTGTTTGATGACTTTTCACTAAAGTCGGATGTGTAAATGAGGGAAAAAAAATGTTCACTAAAATGCAGGTTTTTCCCCAAATTTTACATTTTTTACAAGGGGTAATAGGAGAAAATGCCCCCCCAGAATTTGTTTGGAATGGAAGTCAGGGTCCATGAGCATTTACAAAGCCCCCCCTTGGTCCAGAACAGTGGAACCCCCCCCCCACATGGGACCCCATTTTGGAAACTACAACCCTCCCTGTAGTTTCCAAAATGGGGTCACATGTGGGGGGGGGGGGGTGGTCCATTGTTCTGGCACTATGTGGCCTTTGTAAACATACGTGGCCTTAAATTCCGGACACATTTTCTCTCCAAAATCCCAATGGCGCTCCTTCTCTTCTGAGCATTGTAGTTTGCCCGCAGAGCACTTTACATCCACATATGGGGTATGTTCTTACTAAGAAGAAATGGGATTACAAATTTGGGGGGCTTCGTCAAACACCTGTGGGGTGTTAAGGCTCACTATACCCCTTGTCTCGTTCTGTGAGGGGTGTCGTTTCCAAAATGGGGTCACATGTGGGTATTTATTTTTTGCGTTTATGTCAGAACCGCTGTAAAATCAGATACCCCTGTGCAAATCACCAATTTAGGCCTCAAATGTACATAGTGCGCTCTCACTCCTGAGCCTTGTTGTGCATCTGCAGAGCATTTTACATCCACATATGGGGTATTTACATACTCAGGAGAAATTGCGCTACAAATTTTGAAGGTCTTTTTTTCCTTTTACCTCTTGTGAAAAAAAAAGTATGGGGCAACACCAGCATGTTAGTGTAAACATTTTTATTTTTTTACACTAACAGGCTGGTGTAGACCCCAACTTTTCCTTTTCATAAGGGGTAAAAGGAGAAAAAGTCCCCCAAAATTTGTAACGCAATTGCTCCTGAGTATGGAAACACCCCATATGTGGCCCTAAACTGTTTCCTTGAAATACGACAGGGCTCCGAAGTGAGAGAGCGCCATGCACATTTGAGGACTAAATTAGGGATTGCATAGGGGTGGACATACGGTTATTCTATGCCAGTGATTCCCAAACAGGGTGCCTCCAGCTGTTGCTAAACTCCTAGCATGCCTGGACAGTCAGTGGCTGTCCAGAAATGCTGGGAGTTGTTGTTTTGCAACAGCTGGAGGCTCTGTTTTAGAAACACTACCGTACAATACGTTTTTCATTTTTATTGGGGGGGGGGGGGGGTGTATATGTAGTGTTTTACCCTTTATTATGTGTTAGTGTAGTATAGTGTAGTGTTTTTAGGGTACATTCACACAGGCGGGGGTTTACGGTGAGTTTCCCTCTAGGAGTTATCCGCAGCTCAAACTTGAAGTAGGAAACTCACTGTAAACCCACCTGTGTGAATGTACCCTGTACATTCACATGGGGGGGGGGGCAATCCTCCAGCTGTTTCAAAACTACAACTCCCAGCATGCACTGACAGACAGTGCATGCTGGGAGTTGTACTTTTGCAACAAATAGAGGCACACTGGTTGGAAAACCTTCACTTAGGTTCTGCAACCTAACTCAGTATTTTCCAACCAGTGTGCCTCCAGCTGTTGCAAAACTACAGCTCCCAGCTGATTTGCACAGGGGTGGCTGATCGTTACAGCGGTTCAGACATAAACGCAAAAAATGAATAACCACATGTGACCCCATTATGGAAACTGTGTCATTTTCTTCTGAGTGAGAACATACCCCATATGTGGATGTAAAGTGCTCTGCTGGCAATGCTCAGAATAGAAGGAGCGGCTTTTGGAGAGAAAATTTTTCCGGAATTGAAGGCCATGTGTGTTTACAAAGCCCCCATAATGCCAGAACAATGGGGGGGGGGGGGGGGGGGGGGGCCACATGTGATCCCCATTTTGGAAACTACACCCCTCACGTAATGTAATAAGGGGTGCAGTGAGCTTTTACACCCCACAGGTGCCTGACAGATTTTTGGAACAGTGCTCCATGAAAATGAAAAATTAAATTTTTCATTTGCACAGCCAACTGTTCCAAAGATCTGTCAAACACCAGTGGGTTAAATTCTGTAGGGGTGTAGTTTCCAAAATGGGGCCACATATGGGGGGGGTCCACAGTTCTGACACCATGGGGGGGCTTTTATAAACGCACATGACCCACGACTTATATTCCAACCAAATTCTCTCTCCAAAAGCTCAATTCCATACTCAGAAGAGATGGGTGACAAATTTTGGGGGACATTTTCTCCTATTACCCCTTGTAAAAATGTAAAATTTGGGGAAAAAGCAGCATTTTAGTGAAAAAAATGTAATTTACACATCCAACTTTAACGAAAAGTTGTCAAACACCTGTGGGGTGTTAAGGCTCACTGAACCCCTTGTTACGTTCCTTGAGGAGTGTAGTTTCCAAAATAGTATGATATATATATATTTTTTTGCTGTTCTGACACCATAGGGGCTTCCGAAATGTGACATGCCCCCCTAAAACCATTTCAGAAAAACACACTCTCCGAAATCCCATTGTTGCTCCTTCCCTTCTGAGCCCTCTAGTGCACCCACAGAGCACTTGACATACACATATGAGGCATTTCCTTATTCGAGAGAAATTGTGTTACAAATTTTAGGGGGATTTCTCTCCTTTTACCCCTTGTAAAAATTCAAAAACTGGGTCTACAAGAACATGCGAGTGTAATGAAATGAAGATTTCGAATTTCCTCCTTCACTTTGCTGCTATTCCTGTGAAACACCTAAAGGGTTAACACACTTATTGAATGTCGTTTTGAATACTTTAAGGGGTGCAGTTTTTATAATGGGGTAATTTATGGGGTATTTCTAATACGAAGGCACTTCAAAACTGAACTGATCCCTGAAAAATTCAGATTTTAAATTTTTGGGAAAATTGCTGCTGAACTTTGAAGCCCTCTGATGTCTTCCAAATGTAAAAACATGTCAACTTTATGATGCCAACATAAAGTAGAATATTTTAATACAAAAAGAGCAAGAAGCCTGGCACCAGTATATATGAAGATCAATGGATGCAAATACTCCTTGTATAAGAATAGCGTAAGGAGGTAATGTGCCTGCTAAGGGTGGTGCTCACACGATGCGGTACAGTCCCCATATAATGCATATGAGGAAAGAGAAAAACGGGAGCAACTCACCCAAGACCCGAGAGGTGTTAGCAAGGTATTTTCTTTATTGCATATGGTGCAGGAATAGAGGCAAACCACGGGAGGCAGATGTCACGGTGGGGAAGTAGCAGACAGCGGCGGGCCACGGTCCGTATCGTTCTATCAAATCCCTTCGTCAGGCCCCTGCCGCGTCTGACCTTAGATCCTGTCTTATCTGTTTCTTGTTGCCATGGTGATACAAACAATTGTTACAAAAACGTGCAACACAGTGAATTTAAAACAAATATAATACAAAGAATCCTAAACTAATTGCGAGCAACATGTCACTACAAAGGGAAAAGTATAGTTACAATAGAACACTTAATTCAATTTCTCTTTCCTCATATGCATTATAAAGTAGACATATTTTATATGTGAATCAATATATCATTTATTTGGGATGCCCACTTTCCTTATAAGCAGAGAGTTTCAAAGTAAAAAAATAAATATCTGAATTTTCAAATTTTTCATGACATTTTTGTATTTTTTTTTACCAAGAAATAATGCAAGTATTGATGAAAATTAGAATATAAGTAGAATATATCACGAAAAAAACTATCTTGGAATCAGAATGAAAAGTAAAAGCATCCCAGAGTTATTAATGCTTAAAGGGTACCTCTCATCAAATAAACTTTTGATATATTTTAGATTAATGAATGTTGAATAACTTTCCAATAGCATGTTAATGAAAAATATGCTTCTTTCTATTGTATTTTTCCCAATCAGTCCTGTCAGCAAGCATTTCTGACTCATGCTGGAGTCCTAAACACTCAGAGCTGCCAGCCTGCTTTGTTCACAGCCAAACAGGCTGTGAACAAAGCAGGCTGGCAGCTCTGAGTGTTCTCCTTTGTGAACAAAGCAGACTGGCAGCTTGTAGTGTTTAGGACTCCAGCATGAGTCTGAAATGCTTGCTGCCAGGACTGGTAGGGAGACCCCTAGTGGTCATTTCTTCAAAGTGGAAAATTAAATAGAAAGAAGCATATTTTTTAATAACATGCAATTGTAAAGTTATTCTGCATACATTAATCTATAATATATCAAAAGTTTTTTTGATGAGAGGTACCCTTTAAAGTGACAGTGGTCAGATTTGCAAAAAAAAGGGCTGCGTCCTTAAGGTGAAAATGAGCTACGTCCTTAAGGGGTTAAAATTGTAATCTTTGATTCATCACTCTCCAGAATATTATTGTTAAAGTCATGGGGGTCATCTAGATGTTTTTTTTTTTTTTGGCTTATGCGAGACAAGCCTTAGAGTTGTTTTTTTAGTCGGGAGTCATCCCATGAATGTCATGTCTATTTAGTGACAGAAATGCATTTTCCACGGAAAGGTAAAAATGCCAGATACTAAGATCAAGACACTAGACTCCAATGGGAGACAAATTATAGATTTGTCTGATACAAGCCCATTGGAGTCCAGTGTCTTGAGTGCAGTATCCAGCATTTTCACCCTTCTGTTGGGAATGCATTTCTGTCACTAAGTAAAAATGGCATCCATGGGAGAGCTGCAAGGGCACAAAGGTTTGTCTCGCATCAGCTGCTGCCTTGACTAGACCTCTGGGCCAACAATTGGAGCATGATATTTCTTTGAAGTGGTTGTGGCTTATCACAACCCATACAGGTGAGCATTCTATGTAGAAACACCCCAGACTACACTGCCTGTACAATATCACCCTAAGAGGCGCCCCTTGTCTTTCTTTTTTTCTATATTTTTATTTAGAAATGTTTGCCTTGCATTTTTCTTATTGTGGAAATTTTGATATTAACCTCACTAAGTGCATTCTCTAGCTCTTTAAATGGTCTTCCCAGAAAATTCACCACAGCTCTAAGTAGGCTCTTACTGTGGATCACTGGAGTCACAGATCTTCCGCAATGGATTTTTAACCTGTTTGAGACAAGTAGATTCAGTGACTATGTTTGGCATGTGTATTTGAATCTCTTGAGAATAGGGCACCCAGTGCTGCTTCACATTGCCAGACAGCTTCTGATAAAGTGATGTGTAGATTCAACATGTCTGCTTATTGTCTGCAGTTGTGTTTCACTTAGGGACAGCTAGGGTTGACCACTATTTTTCCATAAAATGTTTTAATTATCATTTAAAGTGTACCTGTCATTAACAAAAACGTTTGCTATAATGTAGATAATACCATTATATTCATATTTGTAATTTACATTGATTTAAAAAATGTGTATATTTTTGGGTAAATAAATGCTATCCCTGCAGCTATTGCCTGTGTGTCTCTGTGAGAAGACCAAACACAGGAAGTGGGGGCGGGACAAGCAGGGCTCTGTGCAGGCTCCTGGCTTGTCAAACATCCTGATGTGTGAGCCAGGACATGTCACAGTGCACAGAGCCCTGCTTGTCCTCAGCGTACAGAGCCCTGCTTGTCCTCAGCGCACAGAGCCCTGCTTGTCCTCAGCGCACAGAGCCCTGCTTGTCCTCAGTGCACAAAGCCTTGCTTGTCCTCAGTGTACAGAGCCCTGCTTGTCCTCAGTGTACAGAGCCCTGCTTGTTCTCAGTGTACAGAGCCCTGCTTGTCCTCAGTGTACAGAGCCCTGCTTGTCCGTCAGTGTACAGAGCCCTGCTTGTCCTCAGTGCACAGGGCCCTGCTTGTCCTCAGTGCACAGGGCCCTGCTTATCCTCAGTGCACAGAGCCCTGCTTGTCCTCAGTGCACAGAGCCCTGCTTGTCCTCAGTGCACAGAGCCCTGATTTTCCTCAGTGTACAGAGCCCTGCTTGTCCCCAGTGTACAGACCCCTGCTTGTACTCAGCGCACAGAGCCTTGCTTGACTTTATTGCACAGAGCCCTGCTTGTCCTCAGTGCACAGAGCCCTGCTTGTCCTCAGTGTACAGAGTCATGCTTGTCCTCAGTGTACAGGGCCCTGCTTGTCCTCAGTGCACAGGGCCTTGCTTGTCCTCAGTGTACAGAGCCCTGCTTGTCCTCAGTGTACAGAGCCCTGCTTGTCCTCAGTGTACAGAGCCCTGCTTGTCCTCAGTGTACAGAGCCCTGCTTGTCCTCAGTGTACAGAGCCCTGCTTGTCCTCAGTGTACAGAGCCCTGCTTGTCCTCAGTGTACAGGACCCTGCTTGTGCTCAGTGCACAGGGCCTTGCTTGTCCTCAGTGCACAGGGCCCTACTTGTCCTCAGTGCACAGAGCCCTGCTTGTCCTCAGTGCACAGAGCCCTGATTGTCCTCAGTGCACAGAGCCTTGCTTGTCCTCAGTGTACAGAACCCTGCTTGTCATCAGTGTACAGAGCCCTGCTTGTCCTCAGTGTACAGAGCCCTGCTTGTCCTCAGTCTACAGAGCCCTGCTTGTCCTCAGTGTACAGAGCCCTGCTTGTCCTCAGTGTACAGAGCCCTACATTATGAAAAGTTTTTGTTAATGATAGGTACACTTTAAAAACAGTGATCTGTACTTACTCGAGTTTTTTTTAATCCAATATAAAAAGTAACTTGATTATCTGAAACATTTAAGTATAACAAATATGCAAGAAGAAATTGGAAGTTTTTTTTTTATACAACACTGTATATATTTCATGTTCTTCATGTATTTGTTGCCACTGATCTGCAGCATGTAATTTTTTTCATATTTTTGGTTAATTTCTCTATGGATAAAAGTAGACACATATTTTACACGTACTGTGGAAACCAAATTTATAGGGAAGGAAAGGAACATTAACTTTGTTAAATGTAACATAAAATACTTCTTTAAACAGAAAGGATTTTTTGTTAAAATGGAAAAACAAAGATTTATTAGGAATATATAATTCAGTGAAGCTATATAAACTTGGATTGCTTTACCTAACCGAATCAAAATAATTCCTGGAAAAAAATCCATTAGGATTCTAAAAATGTTATATTATAAAGATAGTTCACCCACTAATGGTATTCTGTAATGTATGCCAAGTCCAAGTATACAACATTTCTGTAAACAAAGAAATTTTTCTTTCACTGGGCTGATCCTGGGATTTTAATTACCAGAAGGTTCAGTGAAGGAGCCTTTTGTTCCAGACAATCTATATCAATTAAAAGTTCTACCAGGTTTTGGCTACAAGTGACTTGTCATCTGCTATTTTGTCACAGTGCCAGTATTAGTCAAAGGAACATGAACGACCTGTTGCTTGACTTTTTCCCTGTGTTATGTCTATAGGTCTTTGCCCTGTATTGTTTTAATGTCAACAAGAACATGTCTAAGCACCACAGCTTCATTGAAAATAGAAAGCAACCTGACAAGCTTATAAAAAAAAAAGAAGTGTAATAAAAATTAAAATAATAAAATCGTGAATTTTCTGAACAGAATTAAACATTTTAGGAATTACTGTAGAGTGGTGTGTCACTAAGGGTGCATTCACACTATGATTGTGTGATAAAGCTGCCGGATACGATGCAAAAATGAGCTGACCGGACTATCTGACTACGGCCGTCTGATTTAAACGAATGGGATGCGGCGCGGGCCCGGCGGGAATACGGCAGTGGATGGTTTCTAAATTTCCTCAACAGCTGTAGCACACAATCGTAGTGCATGTAGCCTAATAAGATATGATGAAAAATTATTTGATTACATTGAAAGTCATTTTAAATGTGACCCCCCAACTCTTGTTCGTGTTCTATAGTAATTTATATAACTAGCTGTATTCTAAGATTAGTAGATTGAAGAAGAAATATTCTTTGTAGAAGAGTAATAGACATATCTAGCACCCAAACTTCTTGTAAAAGCTAACCTTCTTTATTACACTGTGTTGTTTTTTTTTTTAGTTTTTTAGCTTTTTATTGTACTGATTTGTCTGGGATGATTTGATAAAGAAGATTGGCTTTTATAAGAGCTTTGGCTGCTGGATTGTTACTCTGCAAAAGTGTTTACTTGTTCAGTCCACAAGATCCTGTGCACCACTTCTGCTGGAGGGATTGGTCGGCAATAACCATTGATAACTTTCATAGTCTTTGCATTCTTTGTAGTAGTAAAGTCTCATGTAATAAGGATCATTCCTCCAGCTTGGGTTGGGTTTTACAGGTAGGAATAGTATGGTAGTTTTGTCCATATGCATGGGTATGTATGCTGTATCCAAAGGATCAAATGTTATTACTTTACAGAACATCTACCAAAATGTATTTTATAGTGTTGATATAAGTGGGGAATTATGGGGATAGGTGTACAGGAGACAAACACCCATCAACTCTTGGACACTAGTAAGTTTATAACTATAAAGTGTATAATACCTTTTCTTGCCCTCTCTGTACTTTTGATGGTGACAGACAATGCAGCAAACCCCTATAGACATATTTTTAATCTTAAAAGGACCCCAACTCCGTATATATCTTGGCCACATGGTATGTTTACAGTTTATATGACCTGTCAGTATATAACCTGTTTTGAAATGGATCTGTCCCTGTTCCCTGATGTTTAGATGGAGTATGTCCTGGTCTTTTAGCTCCAAACATTACAATAGAATAGCGAGTGAATGGCTGTTGTACAACGTATTTGTCAAGATGCTTCTAGTATAGTGTCCCTTGTTAACCCCCGAGTTTCCTTGGGATCCACAGTAAAAAAAAAAGCTTCTATGATACATTGTTATTTTAGGAATTGCTATCATTTACATGCAAGAGTAATATAAAAATAACCAGCGGCTTGCAGGAGATTATTCTTCATGACAGTTTGTATTCTCTCCCTGCACTGCAGACACAAGTTGATGTAAAACCCGTCCCGAGATTATGACAGTCTGTGTCTGCAGGGCCTTGAAAGGCTACAATGCTTTGCAAACACTGCATTATGTGATCTGCTGATAGATCCTGCAGGCAAGCCCAGGGAAATGTTCTGTATGACTCTAGGTTATTATTGGATCCCTTCTATCTGTAAAGGAACCTTTTCTAAAAATATCATTGTGAAACAGTATCTACTTTTAATACTGTGGTTTTTAAAGTTGCATAATATCTGAGTTCGACTTTAGAAGTCATGGCCACCAACTGCTACAAATGTGCATTAAAGGAGTTTTCTGATAACAAAACAAAAAATGACCAGGGGGCAGGGATTGGAAGGGAGAAATTTTAAAAAAGCTGGAGTCCCTGGCAGAAGTGCTCAAATGATTTCCTGTATACTCTATATGGGACCATTGCAGCCAAAGAGGAAGTGGCACATCTACCAGGGACTTATAGGGGAAGAGGTGAGTATAGTTTTTTTTTCACTTCCCTGCATCCTTTGAAAAACTGTTGTTTTCTGTTAATTTGGATACTGTCAATGCTTATTTGCAGTGTTTTCGTAGATTTTAATTAAAATAATTAAAAATAGGGATCGACCGATATAGTTTTTTTTAGGGCCGATACCGATAATCGGTGGAGGTTAGGGCCGATAGCCGATAACTTATACCGATATTCCGGTATAAGTTATCGGCTATTGATCCCCCCTCGACACCGCTGCAGAGCATTGATTTAAAGCGGGTGCTTTAAATCAATGCACTGCAGTGGCTTTTGCGGTGCCATAGGCCGCCGCCGCCACCTGCTTCTCTCCCCCTACCTGTCAGGGTGGTCCGGGCCATCCATCCATCCTTCCTGTAGTGTCCGACGGCATTCCGGGTGGAGGGTGAACCGGTCCGGGCTGTCCTTCTTCTCCGGGGGTCATCTTCTCCACTCCACTCCGGGCAGGCTCCGGCCTAGTACGCTGCATAGATGCATAGATGCTTAAATGAGCTATATGGTGCATGACACCTTATCCTCTATCCAAAGTATAGGGGACAAGTTTCTGATCGTGGGAGTCTGACTGCTGGCAATCTCCTGTGCCCCGCTCTCCTAGTTACATAAAAAATGTAAGAACTGTAAAAAAACTACACTTAAAAAAAAAATGGGAATAAGCCCCTCCCATAATAATAAAATCACTCCCATTTCCCATTTTACTAAAAATGTATAAAAAAAATAAACATATTTGGTATCAGTGTGTGCATAAATGTCTGAACTATTATAATATAATGTTAACCCGTTAACGACCATGGACGTCTATGCTCGTCCATGTGCCATTAATGGGGTATGACGCAGGCTCCCGACTCGAGCCCACGTCATACCAGCTGGCCCCCAGCTGATTCTTGTAGCTGGGGGCCAGCATTTATAGCCGACATGTGGCGATCGCAGCGGGCGGCTATTAACCCTTTAGATCGCCCCTGTCAAAGCTGACAGCGGCGTCTAAAGGTGCCTTTATCCCATCCCTGGTGGTCCAGTGGGGTGGAACCACATTGATCTATATGAGGAATCAAATGATCACCCCCTTTTCCCAAATTTCATAAAAAAAAATATATAAACATAATAAAAATAAACATATGTTTATCACCGCGTGCGTAAATGTCCGAGCTATAAAAATATATTGTTAATTAAACATGGTCAATGGCATACATGCAAAAAAAAGTTCCAAAGTCCAAAATAGCATATTTTTGGTCACTTTTTATACCATAAAAAAAGGAATAAAAAGCGATCAAAAAGTCAGATCAAAACAAAAATGGTACCGAATAAAAATAAGCCCACATACCGCCCCACACACGGAAAAATAAAAAAGTTATAGGGGTCAGAAGAGGACAATTTTAAATGTATAAATTTTCGAGCATGTAGTTATGATTTTTTCCAAAAGTACGACAAAATCAAACCTATATAAGTAGAGTATAAATGTAATCATATAAACCTACAGAATAAAGATAAAGTGTAATTTTTTACCCAAAAATGTACTACGTAGAAACGGAAGCACCCAAAATTTACAAAATTGTGTTTTTTCTTCAATTTTGTTGCACAATGATTTTTTCCCCCCCATTTTGCCGTAGATTTTTATGTAAAATGACTGATGTCATTACAAAGTAGAATTGGTGGCGCAAGAAATAAGCCCTCATATGGATTTTTAGGTGCAAAATTTAAAGGGTTATGATTTTTAAAAGGTAAGGAGGAAAAAACGAAAGTGCAAAAACAGAAAAATGCTTGGTCCTTAAGGGGTTAATGATCCTGCACGGTGAACAGAGTAAATGAAAAAAATAAATAAAGAAAAGATGTTAATTTTGGGTCACATCACATCCCCAAAAAAATGTGGTGATCATAAAAAACTACAGATCAAGATGCAAAACAATTAACCCTCATATATAGTTATATATATGGAAAAATGAGAAAGTTTTATACATCAGAATAGGGCAATTTAGATATTTTTTTTTATTTAGAGTTTTAATAAAAGTAGTACACTAATAGTAAAACATGTAAACATGGGTATCATTTTAATTGTATTGACTCACAGAAAGAAGATAACATGTCGGTTTTACTGTAAAGTGCACTGTGTAAAACTTTTTATATCTTGTTGTGGGTGGTATAAAAATAAAAAGTAATACTTACCAACCTCAGTTCCCCTCAGCTCCTATTCCAGCGACTTCGACTCCACTGCTACTAAATGCTGCTTCCTGTTTCTAAGAAAAGATGTCTCAGCAGCACCTGAGCACTCGATGACAAAGAGAGGACATCACTGTGGCCAGTGAGTGGTTGGGTCCGGCTGCGACATCTTGTCTCAGAAGCATGTAGAAGTGGTGAACAGCAAAGAACTGGAAGTCCCTGGAACAGGAGCTGCGGGGGACTAGGATAGCTAAGTTTCAAAAGTTTTTCATTTTTATATCACCCTCAGCTAAATATATAAAATGTATTATACTGGAATACCCCTTTAATGCAAGCCTTTATCGAATCCTACAAATATGCTTGCAACTGTACTGGAAAGCCTTACTAGTCAAATATACAACTTTCTCTCAGGCTTTAAATCAGTCTGTGGTTCATAACAGCTTTTAAACATCCTTAGAATAAAATAAAAGGATTTACAGGAATCTAATAAAATGTTATATATGGAAAATCTACTGATAAAAGCATATGTTCTTTAAATTACAGAGATGACAGGGGAAAAATGATCTCACAGAAGTTGTGTTCCCCGGTTGTCATTACCATACCCTTAGTAACTTTATAAAACATCATTGATATTACAACCATTGTTAAAAATACATAAATACTACAGAGGGTTTGTGAAGTGGACATCTTCCAAAAGCAAGAATTGGGAAAAACCTTTTATACACAGAAAGTAAAATGGCACAAGGTTTTGTACTAACAGTAAAAAGCTACCTTATTTGTACATTAAAGTGGTTCTCTGAGACATTAAAGGAGTTATCTAGTTTTTATAAGCAATTTGTGATATCTACTGCATGAGACCACTCCATAATATAAAGTGGGCATTGCCTGTTTACTACAGCTAATACCTGCTGTCCGCAGCCAGGATCGGAGATAATGTTGATCCTGGCTGAGTGGCTTACCGTCAAGATGATGTGGTCGCTACTAACTGTGGCATCTAGAGGGATAGTCACCAAGTGTCGCAAGGAGGTGATGCAAGGAGTACAATTGCATCACCTCCAGTGACGCAATTGTACTCCTATGACACCCTCAGACACAGTGTAATTGGAGATATAATTAGAGTACACTGCAACATATTAGTATTAGGGTATGTTCACACTACAGTGTGTGAATGGAATCTCCGCTCGCTGAATTCATCGAGCGGAGATTCAGACTGGCAGCCGGCGGAAGGACCGTGCGGCACTGCGCCGTCACCTTTGACGGCTATGCAGTGTTCGCGGACTTCCGCGGAAAGAATGAACATGTTCTTTCTTGGCGCGGAACAATTTCAGTGCGCGAATTTGTCCGCCACTGAAATTCCGCAGTGTGAACGGGTCTCGCAGAGACCCATTCACACTAATGTTAAGTTCACAGAGTGAGTTCCGTAGTGTGAACGTACCCTTACAGTGTATGTTACAAACTGTCAACCAATGACATATGCACTACACTAAATGTAAAAACAATTAAGAAAACATACAAATTCAAAACACCCCTAAAACATAAATTTATAGCACCATGTCCAGAAATATGCAAACTATTAAAATATCATGTTATTTATCCCACACAGTAATTTCTAATACCCTTTGTCAGAATTGCTGTTTTCCAGTCACCTTGCCTCCTCAAAAAACATGTATTAAAAAGCTTGAAAACTCAGATTTACCCCAATCTACCCCCATATTGTATCTATAAAAAATTTGTATTACCTCCGGCCGCCATGTTGGATGATCACATCCCCGCGGCCGGGCCGCTGGCGATCCGATGATCCATTCAAACGCCTGCATTGCGCATGCCGTGATCTATATTGATCACGGCCTCTGAGGGGTTAATGGTGGACAACAGTGCAATTGCTGCTGATAGCACCCGGGACTTGTCGTGCATGATGCAAGCACCACTCCAGTGCTCGTGTCATGTACAGGACGTAAATGTACGTCCTGGAGTGTTAAGTACCAGAACGTACATTTAGGCTCTGTGTCGTTAAGGGGTTAAAGCGTTCCTGTCATTTTGATAATTTTTTGACGTCACTGATTTTAGTATCACTGTAATTGTGTCTCACATAATATAGTTAAATCTAAATTTTAGTGCACCGTAAAGGCCTTAAAAAAACAAACCCCAATATAGAAATTATACTTTTTTTTTTCCTCCATATTACCCCGCACATTTTTTCAGGGGTTTTGCAATATATTATATAGTGAAATTTAGTATTGTAAATATGGCTGCACCTCCACTCGATTTATTTTATTTATTTTTATTTATGGAAGTTTGAAAGAGAGCCCTCAGTTCCTGAAAAACATTTTTACCACTTTTCATAGATTTATGTACGTCGGCCAAGGTGATAACGTTCCAAATACTTTGATTTACCTAGTTTGTACTGATTTATATGATGTCATTGTCTTCCTGTACATTCAACCATAACTTCTGTGATTATGTTACCATAGAGCAGTGCCGCAATACATGCTGGTGATAACTCTGTCTGTTCCCATGGGCAACCAGTGAATTGTAAAAGCAGCTGTGGATGTGAGTGCAACAATGATATGAAACAACTTAACATGAGTACACAATATAACTCAATATTATATTTATTGTGCATGTTGTTAAATGGGGAGGGACACACCAAGGCTAGGTCTATGCAAGCTGTTCTGCTTCAGGCTCTCCAGCCTGTCATATTGCAGCATGGTTTCTTTATTGCATTCTTTATTCTTTATTTTATTATCCTTTAACAGACCCTGTATAGCAGCACACAAAGTTCCTTTGGATCTATATTAACCCCTTAACCTCTTAAGGACTCGGAGCTAACTGTACCGTGTACCATCTCTATCCATTTTAGGAACTCTCCAGAACAGCATATGTTTGCTATGGGGATTTTCTCCTACTCTGGACAGTTCTTAAAATGGACAGAGGTGTCAGCAGAGAGCACTGTGGTCATGATGTCAGCAGAGAGCTCTGTGTTCCAAAAAGAAAATAATTTCCTCTGTAGTATTCAGCAGCTAATAAGTACTGGAAGGATTAAGATTTTTTAATAGAAGTCATTTACAAATCTGTTTAACTTTCTGGCACCACTTGATTTAAAAAACAAAAAAAAAGTTTTCCACCGGAGTACCACTTTAACCCCTTAAGGACCCAGCCATTTTACACCTTAGGGCCCGGCCATTTTTTGAACATCTGACCACTGTCACTTTAAACATTAATAACTCTGGAATGCTTTTAGTTATCATTCTCATTCCGAGATTGTTTTTTTCGTGACATATTTTACTTTAACATAGTGGTAAAATTTTGTGGTAACTTGCATCCTTTCTTAGTGAAAAATCCCCAAATTTGATGAAAAATTTGAAAATTTAGCATTTTTCTAACTTTGATGCTCTCGGCTTATAAGGAAAATGGATATTCCAAATATTTTTTTATTTTATTCACATATACAATATGTCTACTTTATGTTTGAATCATAAAATTGACATGTTTTTACTTTTGGAAGACACCAGAGGGCTTCAAAGTTCAGCAGCAATTTTCCAATTTTTCACAAAATTTTCAAACTCATTATTTTTCAGGGACCAGTTCAGGTTTGAAGTGGATTTGAAGGGTCTTCATATTAGAAATACCCCACAAATGACCGCATTATAAAAACTGCACCCCCCAAAGTATTCAAAATGACATTCAGTCAGCATTTTAACCCTTTAGGTGTTTCACAGGAATAGCAACAAAGTGAAGGAGAAAATTCACAATCTTCATTTTTTACACTCGCATTTTCTTGTAGACCCAATTTTTGAATTTTTACAAGGGGTAAAAGGAGAAAATTTATACTTGTATTTGTAGCCCAATTTCTCTTGAGTAAGCACATACCTCATATGTCTATGTAAAGTGTTCGGCGGGCGCAGTAGAGGGCTCAGAAGCGAAGGAGCGACAAGGGGATTTTGGAGAGTACGTTTTTCAGAAATGGTTTTTGGGGGGCATGTTGCATTTAGGAAGCCCCTAAAATATGTGTTTCCCCACCCAAATTTCACATTTATGCAAGGGTTAATAGCAGAAAATACCCCCAAAATTTGTAACCCCATCTCTTCTGAGTATGGAGGTACCCCATAAGTTGACCCGAAGTGCACTACGGGCGAACTACAATGCTCAGAAGAGAAGGAGTCATATTTGGCTTTTTGAGAGCAAATTTTGCTCGGGGGGCATGTGGCATTTAGGAAGCCCCTATGGTGCCAGGACAGCAAAATAACCCCCACATGGCATACCATTTTGGAAACTAGACCCCTTGAGGAATGTAACAAGGGGTACAGTGAGCATTTACCCCCACTGGTGTCTGTCAGATCTTTGGCACAGTGGGCTGTACAAAATTTTTAATTTGCACAGCCCACTGTTCCAAAGATCCGTCAGACACCAGTGGGGTGTAAATTCTCACTGCACCCCTCGTTACATTCCGTGAGGGGTGTAGTTTACAAAATGGGGTCACATGTGTTTTTTTTTTTTGCGTTTGTCAAAACCGCTGTAACAGACACCCCTGTGCAAATTACCTCAAATGTACATGGTGCATTCTCCCTTCTGGGCCTTGTTGTGCGCCCCCAGAGCACTTTGTGACCACATATGGGGTATCTCCGTAGTTGGGAGAAATTGCATTACAAATTTTGGGGGGCTTTTTTTCCCTTTTACCTCTTGTCAAAATGAAAAGTATAGGGCAACACCCGCATGTTAGTGTAAAAATTTTTTTTTTACACTAACATGCTGGTGTAGACCCCAACTTCCCCTTTTCATAAGGGGTGAAAGGAGAAAAAGCCACCCAAAATTTGTTAGGCAATTTCTCCCGAGTACGGCGATACCCCATATGTGGCCCTAAACTGTTGCCTTGAATTACGACAGGGCTCCAAACTGAGAGCGCCATGTGCATTTGAGGCCTGAATTAGGGATTTGCATAGGGGTATTCTATGTCCGGCAATACTGGGAGTTGTTGTTTTGCAACAGCTGGAGGCTCCATTTTGGAAACAGTGGCGTACCAGACGTTTTTCATTTTTATTGGGGAGGGGGGCTGTGTAGGGGTATGTGTATATGTAGTGTTTTTTACTTATTTTATTTTGTGTTAGTGTAGTGTAGTGTTTTTAGGGTACAGACACAGGGGCGGGGGATTACAGCGAGTTTCCCGCTGCGAACTTGAAGCCTGATACTCACTGTAAGCCCCCTACCCATGTGAATGTACCCTGTACATTCACAGGGGGGGGGGGAACCTCCAGCTGTTGCAAAACTACAACTCCCAGCATGCACGGTCTATCAGTGCATGCTGGTAGTTATAGTTTTGCAACAGCTGGAGGCACACAGGTTGGGAAACACTGAGTTAGGAAACAGACAATGTTTCCCAACCAGTGTGCCTCCAGTTGTTGCAAAACCACAACTCCAAGCATGCTCAGGCAGCCGAAGGGCATATTGGGAGTAGTGGTTACGCAACAGCTGGAGGAGAACAGTTTGGGGACTACTGTGTAGTGGTGTCCAAGCTGTAGCCCTCCAGATGTTGCAAAACTACAACTCCCAGTATGCCAAAACTGTCCAGGCATGCTGGGAGTTGTAGTTCTGCAACATCTGAAGGGCCAGATGTTACAGAACTACAACTCCCAGCATGCCTGGACAGTAAGGGCATGCTGAGGATGTGTAGTTTTGCAACATCTGGAAGGGCACAGTGGTCTCCAAACTGTGGACCTCCAGATGTTGCAAAACTGCAACTCCTAGCATGCCCAGACGCCAAGGGCTGTCTGGGCATGCTGGGAGTTGTAGTATACAGGGTCACATTACAGCAATGCATGTCGCTTTACGGCAACGTGCATTGCTGTAAAGGGCCCGACCGCGGCTGAAGAGGAACTCACCTGTCGCCGCCGCCGTCTTCATCGCCGGGATCCGGGTCTTCAGGGACGAGGTAAGTACCGGGGCCGGTCCCCAGCACTCCCCCGTCCCCCGCCGCATCCTCCGGTCCTCCTCCCGTCCTCTCCGAACTCCCAGGGGCCGGGCAGGGCGGGAGGAAGTAACCGCCCCCCCCCCCCCCCTGCGATCGGTAGGTTAACTAACCAACGGATCGCAGGGTATGGGAGGAGGTGGCAGGCTTGCCACCTCGCTCCTATACTTTAGCATGGTCCTGGCTGTCTGTGACAGCCGGGATCATGCAAAATTACCGGGCGATCGCCGACATGGGGGGCCTACATGGCCCCCCTCGGCGTTTGCCCTGGATGCCTGCTGGAGCATTTCAGCGGGCATCCGCTTCCGATCTCTGCCCGGGGCGCGGCAGAGACCGGAGAAACACCAGGACGTACTAGTACGTCCTGGGTCCTTAAAGCCCAGGGTGCCAGGACGTTCTAGTACGTCCTGAGTTCTTAAGAGGTTAAGGACTCAGCGTTTTTCAGTTTTTGCATTTTCGTTTTTTCCTCCTTACCTTTGAAAAATCATAACCCTTTCAATTTTCTACCTAAAAATCTATATTATGGCTTATTTTTTGCGCCACCGATTCTACTTTGCAGTGACATTAGTCATTTTACACAAAAATCTACGGCGAAACGGAAAAAAATCATTGTGCGACAAAATTATAGAAAAAGACGCAACTTTGTAACTTTTAGGGGCTTCTGTTTCTACACAGTGCATTAAAATTGACACCTTACGATTATTCTGTAGGTCCATATAGTTAAAATGATACCCTACTTATATAGGTTTTATTGTGTCGTACTTCTGGAAAAAATCTTAACTATATGCAGGAAAATTTATACATTTAAAAATGTCCTCTTCTGACTCCTATAACTTTTTAATTTTTCTGCATATGGGGATGTATGAGGGCTTATATTTTGCGCCGTGATATGAAGTTTTTATCGGTACCATTTTTTATTTTGATCTGAATTTTTGATCGCTGTTTATCCATTTTTTTATTTTTATTTTTTAAACTTTGTTTATTAATTTTACAATTTTATAATAAGAAATGACAAAACAATAAGCATATCAAAATGCTGCAAACAAAGGAGGCAGAAGCGGATAACGCAGTACCCAAGGTGCCTCGGGCAGTAACCAATACGCAAGGATAACAGCAAGGTTAACATGATTTCAGGGACTTAGGCCGCAAGCTTAAGGCAAGGACCTCCAAGGTAGTCTTTTCTGAAATACTACCAGTACCACGAGCCGCACCAGAGAGGCAGCGGGAGATCAAGGAGGTAAACAAGTGGCTCAGAAGCTGGTGTAGGAAGGAAGGGTTTGGGTTCATGGAGAACTGGGCTGACTTCGCTGTCGGTTACCGGCTCTACCGTAGGGACGGGCTGCACCTCAATGGGGAGGGTGCAGCTTTGCTTGGGGAGAAGATGGCTAGAAGGGTGGAGGAGTGTTTAAACTAGGGACTTGGGGGGAGGGAACCTACAGCAAAGAGGGGGAAGATAGTGTAGATAGAGAGGTGGGAATTATAAATGTACCTGGGGGTGGAGCGGAGGGAGGGGTTAGAATAGTTAATAGGAATAGGCTTCATAGGAAAATAAAACTTACACCCTTGAATCCCATTAACCCCAATAACATAAAGGATGGAAATGTAAAGTGTATGTTCACAAATGCCAGAAGCCTAGCAAATAAAATGGGGGAGCTTGAGGCCTTGATACTGGAGGAACATATTGATATAGTTGGGGTCACTGAGACATGGCTGGACTCCTCGCATGACTGGGCTGTCAATCTGCAGGGGTTTACATTGTTTCGCAAGGATAGAATGAACAGAAAAGGTGGTGGAGTCTGTCTGTATGTAAGAAGTGGTATGAAAGTCAGTGTGAACGATGCCATAGTGTGTGATGATTCTGAGGATGTGGAATCATTGTGGGTAGAATTACAAAAGGAGGGAAATACTGAAAAAATAATATTTGGGGTAATCTACAGACCCCCTAATATCACTGAAGAGATAGAAGTTCGGCTTCATAAACAAATAGAGAGGGCCGCCCGGGCAGGTACAGTGGTAATAATGGGAGATTTTAACTATCCAGATATAGATTGGGGTCCGGGGTTGGCTAAAACTACAAAGGGGCGACAATTCCTAAATTTATTGCAGGATAATTTTATGGGCCAGTTTGTGGAGGACCCAACAAGAAGTGATGCCTTGTTGGATCTGATCATTTCCAACAACGCAGAGCTGGTTGGTAATGTAACTGTGCGGGAAAACCTTGGTAATAGCGACCACAATATAGTTACTTTTGACTTAAAATGTAGAAAACAAAGACAGGCGGGGAAGGCAAAAACATATAACTTTAAAAAGGCAAATTTCCCTGGGCTGAGGGCTGCACTACAGGACATAGACTGGGGGGAGGTGTTCTCAAATACTGATACAGAAGGTAAATGGGACATCTTTAAATTAACTCTAAATAACTATACAGCTAAATATATACCAAAGGGGAACAAATATAAACGATTGAAACTAAATCCTACATGGCTGACACATGATGTTAAAAGAGCAATAAACAGCAAAAAAATAGCCTTCAAAAAATACAAATCTGATGGGTCAGCGATAACATTTAAACAGTACAAGGAGCTTAATAAAATCTGTAAAAATGTAATAAAAACAGCAAAAATTCAAAATGAGAGACAGGTGGCCAAAGAAAGCAAAACTAATCCTAAATATTTTTTTAGATATATAAATGCAAAAAAACCAAGGACAGAGCATGTAGGACCCCTTAATAATGATAATGGGGAGGTTGTCACAGGCGATCAAGAGAAGGCGGAGCTACTGAATGGGTTCTTTAGTTCTGTATACACTATGGAAGAAGGAGCTGACATTGGCCAGGTCAGTGCTGGTAACACATCATGTAATGTACTGAACTGGCTTAATGTAGAGTTGGTACAAGGTAAGTTAAGTGATATAAATGTAAGCAAATCCCCAGGACCGGATGGACTACACCCAAGAGTTCTTAGAGAGGTAAGTTCAGTAATATCTGTACCCCTGTTCATGATATTTAGAGATTCTCTGGTGTCTGGTATTGTGCCAAGGGACTGGCGCAAGGCGAATGTGGTGCCAATCTTCAAAAAGGGCTCTAGGTCTTCCCCAGGAAACTATAGACCGGTAAGTTTAACGTGCATTGTGGGTAAATTGTTTGAAGGACTTATAAGGGATTACATACAGGAATACATAGGGGATAATTGTATTATAAGTGATAGCCAGCATGGGTTTACTAAGGATAGAAGTTGTCAAACCAATCTAATTTGCTTTTATGAAGAGGTGAGTAGAAGCCTTGACAGAGGAATGGCTGTGGATATAGTGTTTCTGGATTTTGCTAAAGCATTTGATACTGTCCCTCATAGACGTCTGACAGGTAAGTTAAGGTCTTTGGGTTTGGAAATTTTAGTTTGTAACTGGATTGAACACTGGCTCATGGATCGTACCCAGAGAGTGGTGGTCAATGATTCGTACTCTGATTGGTCCCCGGTTATTAGTGGTGTACCCCAAGGTTCAGTACTGGGACCGCTGTTGTTTAATTTATTTATCAATGATATAGAGGATGGTATTAACAGCTCTGTTTCTATCTTTGCAGATGACACCAAGCTTTGTAGCACGGTACAGTCTATAGAGGATGTGCATAAGTTACAAGATGACTTGGATAGACTAAGTGTCTGGGCATCCACTTGGCAAATGAGGTTCAATGTGGATAAATGTAAAGTTATGCATCTGGGTACTAATAACCTGCATGCATCGTATGTCTTAGGGGGGATTAAACTGGCAGAGTCACTGGTAGAGAAGGATCTGGGTGTACTTGTAGATCACAGACTACAGAATAGCATGCAATGTCAGGCTGCTGCTTCCAAAGCCGGCAGGATATTGTCATGTATCAAAAGAGGCATGGACTCAAGGGACAGGGACATAATACTCCCCCTTTATAAAGCATTGGTACGGCCTCACCTGGAATATGCTGTTCAGTTTTGGTCACCTGTCCATAAAAGGGACACTGCGGAGTTGGAAAGGGTGCAGAGACGCGCGACTAAACTAATATGGGGCATGGAACATCTTAGCTATGAGGAGCGATTAAAGGAGTTACAATTGTT
Organism: Hyla sarda; assembly: GCF_029499605.1. NCBI lineage: Eukaryota > Metazoa > Chordata > Amphibia > Anura > Hylidae > Hyla > Hyla sarda. The sequence continues at coordinate 153,696,875 of NC_079193.1, read as the reverse complement.
TAGTCTTGAGAAGAGACGTTTAAGGGGGGATATGATAAACGTATATAAGTATATTAATGGCCCATACAAAAAATATGGAGAAAAACTGTTCCAGGTTAAACCCCCCCAAAGGACGAGGGGGCACTCCCTCCGTCTGGAGAAAAAAAAGTTTAGTCTCAAGGGGCCATTAATTTACTTTACCGTGAGGACTGTGAATTTATGGAACGGTCTACCTCAGGAACTGGTCACAGCAGGAACAATTAACAGCTTTAAAACAGGATTAGATACATTCCTGGAACAAAATAAGATTAATGCTTATGAAGAAATATAAAATCTCATCCCTTCCCCAATATCGCGCCACACCCCTACCCCTTAATTCCCTGGTTGAACTTGATGGACATATGTCTTTTTTCGACCGTACTAACTATGTAACTATGTAACTATGTAACTATGTAACTATGTAACAACTTAGGTCCACTCCTTTCCCACCATTTCACACAAACACACTCACTCATCCAGACAAAAAACACATAACAGAAAGTAAAGTAAATAGAGAAAGAAGGAAAGGAAACACAAGAACAAATAGGGCAAAATAAAAAAAAGAACCAAAGAAGAGGATACACGGCCTCTGCCATGCTGAATAGCGGGATTCCCGCTTCATCCCACACCATCTGAAAGGCGTAAGGAGCCTAAGGTATTGCTAAGGGACGCTCAGCAGTACCATTCAGTATGTCTAAATGGTAAAACAAAAGCCTCAATCTGGGGACCTATCATAGTGAGCAACTATAAATGTCTGCCATTTGGCAAAGAACTTCCTCGCATTTCTCTCCCTATGCCTCTCCGTGTCCAGTCTGTTGACCTCCAGGAAGGACTTCAATTCTTTAACCAAGTCGGTCACTACCGGCATACGGGGTTGCACCCATTCTCTGAGAAGAATACGTTTTGCTACCAACAGAATAACATAAAGGAAGCGAGGAACAGCATGCAACCCAACTGTTACAGCTAGCTCAGGATGGACACACTGGAAGAGAAGAGCTTGAGGGGTCCTGGGAACCTGCACTTTCCAGCACCTGGCAATATAAGTCACTATTCCACCCCAAAACTTCTGAGCTCTTGGGCAGACCCATATCCCATGGAAGAAGTCTGTACTATGGCTAGAGCACTTCGGGCAGGATGTAATTTTATCAGGAAATGCCTGGGAGGCCAGGAGATTGAATCCCAGATAACCAAAGTGTATAATTCTGAAATAGATTTCCCTCCAGCATTCACTGATAACATTAGCTTGAACCTTGGCCCAACCCTCCAAGATCTTGTCTCGTGCTTTCCCATCCTGTAAAATTGATTCCCATTTGGCAAACACCTCCCGCCTGGATGCCATAAAGAAATAATCGTTAAAACAGCTATAAAGGTACGACAATGTCACCTTCCGGTTTTGAGGACCTACCCCATACTCAATGAGAGAGGGGGACACCTCAGGGGAAGGGTGGCGGAGGCGCGACCTGCAGAGGGAGAGAGGTTAAGATGCTTATAAGAAATGAGAGGGAGCAAAGGAGAAGTTTGTTAGCAATTCCTGTGGGTGAAACCAGCGTTTCTCCTCTGCATGTATAAGCTGTTTCGCTACTTGAAGCCCTTTCATGTGCCAACCCTCAAATAGACTACTTTCACGTCCCTGGGGGAATTTCGGATGTCCCCAGAGGTCAAGGCATCTAGACAGCAAGAAGGGAAGGCCAAAAGCTTTACGAACTGCTTTCCAGGTCAAAACAGTGTCTCTAATAACTAAGGAGCGCTTTATGTGGATCAGGAGACAAGGAATGCGGGTGTTCAGACAAGCTGAGAGCTTCCATAGGAAGACCAGATCAGCTTCAGTGTCATTGTTAGAGTAAAAACTAGATTCATGGAGCCAGTCCATAACGTGTCTGAAGATGCAGGCCAAGTTACTGTATAACAGCGAATGTTGGGGAATCCAACTCCACCATCTGCCTTACTTAACATTAATTTCTGAAGTGCAAACCTGGGGCGTCTCCCGTCCCATATAAAACAAGTAAATGCAGAATTAAGCACCTGTAAGGTCTGTAAATGATACAATAGCCTCGGAAACCTTATCATCTTGATAAGGTGGCACCTCCCTAGAAAGGAGAGAGGAAGATAGGACCAGCGTATCAGCTCATCATGGATCTAAATAGGGGCGGGTAATTGAGGGTATACAAGGAGGATGTGTCTTGCCTATGTTAATCCCTAAGTATGTAATGTGTGGTTTATTAATCCTAGCAGGGATTCCTATAATTGACGAATAGGAGGATGGCCGAGCCAAACCCAAGGGGAGTGCCTCACTTTTAAGTTGGTTTATTTTGTACCCACAGAATAAGCCAAAATGGGACAGTGTGGACATCAACGGTCCCTAGTGGGCTTTCGGGTCTGCTAGGAAAATCAGGAGGTCATCAGCAAAAAGAGTTTGACCACCGTTCGCTGAATCGAGACACCGCAAAACAATGCAGAGTCTTCTAAGCACCTTGCAAGAGGTTCTAGGGCCAGATTAAATAGAGGAGAGAAAGGGCATCCCTGTCTCGTTCCCTGAGAAAGATGGAATGGTTGGGAGAGAAATCCGGAGGTATGGACCTGTGCTCTAGGGGAGGAGTACAGACCCCCTAAAAGGGTGAGAAAATGGCCACTATCCCCACCTTGTCCAGCACCATCCACAGCCAATCCCATTGAACATTGTCAAAAGCTTTCTCGGCGTCAAGGGCCAGTAACATGGGTGAGTCACCTGGCTGGGGGTGGTGCTGTACCCTGTCCAGAACGGTAAATACCTTGCATATATTCTCAACGGCCGGCCAATGATGTACAAAGCCAACCTGTGAGGGGCCTATGAGGGAGGGAAGGAAGACACTGAGGTGGTCCACCAGAATTTTAGATGCCAGTTTAAGGTCTTGATTGATGAGAGAAAAAGGACGGTAAGATGAGGGTAGGAGAGGATCTTTGTTTGGTTTCAGTAAGAGCTTAATAGTGGCCACATTGGCATGCAGGGGCAGGGTACCCAAATGTAGTAGGTGATTGAAAAAGGTCATCAAAGGAGTCATGATGTGATCAGCCAGTACTTTAAAATGTTCCCCAAAGAACCCATCTGGGCCCTGAGCCTTTGCATTATGGAGACATTTTATGGCCTGCTTGACTTCAGCCTCCGAGAAAACTGTGTTCAAGACATCACACTGTTCTGCAGATGGGGAGGGCAACCGGACCACTCAAGAAAGATTATTGCGTCTGGAGCGGTTCTTTAAATCATCAAGCTTGGCCCATAAATTCGCATTTTCCTGTGGCAGATCAGCAATAGTTGCAGATTGAGCTAGATGGTTCTGTTCCAGGGAGCTGGATACTGGGCATTATCTTAGCAGTGACCTCAGCGGCCAGATGCTTAAAGTCCAGAGATGGTAAAGTGGCAGAGGTGGCGGTCTCCTCAGAGGACTGATACGCCTGTGTGTCGCAGGCATACAGGTAGCTGGCAGGTGCTGTGTCTGCTTCTTCAGCAGGGGGCTGGCTCGGAGGAGGCACGAAGAGGGCTTCCTCCATTAACTCCTCCAGGGCAGCTGGGGAGTGGAGTGAGTGCCTGGGGGCACAGGCTGGCTGGGGCAAGTGCACACACAGGGGAGGAGAGGCTGGAGGCAGGACTGGTCCCATTGTTGCATCCGGGAGCAGAAGGGATGATGCGCTCCCGTCCCTCAGATGGGTCCAGCTAAGCACTGCTGAAAGCGTTTTTACACATGGCTTCTGGAGCACTGCCACCGCCATTGCAGAGGTGGTGGTCTTCCTGCAGGGACCAAGCGGGACCTTCTGCTTCTGTGTGCTCCGGAGCAAATAACGCTCCATGCAGATGCTGGCAGCTGTGGGGAACCGGGGAAAGGGTGGGTGGGCTTCGAGGACGAGCCGGTGACCTGTGCCGCACGTTCGGTGATGTGCACAATTAGCCCCGTGTCCCGGGTACCGTTAGCCGCCAGGACCAACACGAGTTATATCGTGGGAGCAGCCACAGGACGTACAGGTACGCCCTGCATCCACAAGAGGTTAAACATACTAATTTTGTTTAAATAGTTTGAGGTTTTTTTTTTTAAATAGTACAATAATAGAAAAGGATGTAAAGATGGGTATCATTTTAATTATATAAAAGCTGCAAAATTGTGGGTTTCTTATCAACTTCCCACCATAAATAATAATTTTTGGGTTATGCTGTAGATAATATGGTAAAATGAAAAATGTTTTTGCAAAGAACAGTTGGTCATGCAAAAAACAAACCCGCATATGAGTATGTAGACTGAAAAATAAAAGGGTTATGGTTCTTAGAAGGCGCAAAAATGAAAATTTCCTCTGTCCTTAACCCCTTAACGACAATGGACGTAAATGTACGTCATGGTGACGTGGTACTTAGCGCACCATGACGTACATTTACGTGCCACCATGATCCGGTGCTCGCGTCATGCCCGGCAGGTCCCGGCTGCTTTCAGCAGCCAGGGACCCGCCGGTAATGGCGAACATCCGCGATCGCGCGGATGTCCACCATTAAACCCTCAGATGCCATGATCAATACAGATCACGGCATCTGCGGCAGTGCAGTACTTTGAATGGATGATCGTATTGCCTGCAGCGTTGCCGCGGCGATCCGATCATCCAGCATGGCGGACTGAGGTCCCCTCACTTGGCTCCGGCCGTCTCCCGGGGTCTTCTGCTCTGGTCTGAGATCGAGCAGACCAGAGAAGAAGATCACCGATAATACTGAGCAGTGCTATGTCCTATACGTAGCACTGAACAGTATTAGCAATCAACTGATTGCAATGAATAGTCTCCTATGGGGACATAAAAAGTGTAAAAAAAAAAGTAAAAAAATGTAAAATAAAAAAATGTGAAAAATCCCCTCCTCCAACCAATAAAAAAAGTAAAACGTCCATTTTTCCCGTTTTACCCCCAAAAAAGAGTAATTTTTTTAATACACATATTTGGTATCGTCGCATGCGTAAAAGTCTAAACTATTAAAATATATTGTTAATTATCCTGTACGCTGCTTTTTTGTCACATTTTATTCCCCCAAAAAAAGAATAAAAAGTAAAACCTAAGCAAAAGTGGTACTGATAAAAACTACAGATCATGGCGCAAAAAATTAGCACTCATATCGCCCCATATACGGAAAAATTAGAAAGTTATAGGTGGTCAAAATAGGGCAATTTCAAACATACAAATTTTGTTAAGATGGTTTGAGATTTTTTTTAAGCGGTACAATTATAGAAAAACATATAACATGGGTATAATTTTAATCGTATTGACCCACAGAATAAGGAAAACATGTATTTTTTGCCAGAAAGTGTACAGCGTGAAAACAAAACCTTCCAAAATTTGCTAAATTGGGGTTTTCTTTTCAATTTTCCCACATAAATAATATTTGTTTGGTTGCGCCGTACATTTTATGGTAAAATAAGTGATGTCATTACAAAGTACAATTGGCGACGCAAAAAACAAGCCCTCATATGGGTCTGTGGATGGAAATATAAGAGAGTTATGATTTTTAGAAGGCGAGGACGAAAAAACAAAAATGCAAAAATAAAATTGGTCTGGTCCTTAAGGCTTGCGAACACGCTCCGGGGACTGATTACAAATGGGGTGCCGCGTGCAAGATCCCGGGGGTCCCCAGTGGCGGGACTCCCGCAATCAGGCATCTTATCCCCTATCCTTTGGATAAGGAAAAAGATGTGTAAGCACCGGAGAACCGGAGAACCCCTTTAAACAGATTTGTAAATTACTTCTATTAAAAAATCTTTACCCTTCCAGTACTTTTTGGCAGCTGTATGCTACAGAGGAAATTGTTTTCTTTTTTAATTTCTTTTTTGTCTTGTCCATAGTGCTCTCTGCTGACACCTGATGTCCATATCAGGAACTGTCCAGAGAAAGAGAAAATCCCCATTGCAAACCTATGCAGCTCTGGACAGTTCCTGACACGGACATAGGTGTCAGCAGAGAGCACTGTGGACAAGACAAAAAAGAAATTCAAAAAGAAAAGAATTTCCTCTGTAGCATACAGCTGCTAAAAAGTACTGGAAGGGTAAAGATTTTTTTATAGAATTAATTTACAAATCTTTTTAACTTTGTGGCTCCAGTTGATTAAAAAAAATGTTTTCTACTGGAGTACCCCTTTAAGGCCAAAATGGGCTGTGTCCTTAAGAATTAATAGAAAAAAAAGATTGTTTTGCATAATGAGACATGTTTTCTAAATCAATGCCATAATTTCATCATTTCTGCCAGTGTATGCAACCGTTGAACCCGTTAAGAACCAAGGGCGTACAGGTATGCCTTTGCTCCCTGGTACTTAATGACCAAGGGCATACCTGTATGACCCCGTGCACATGCCCACGGGGTCATCAGACCCCCCATGTCTGCGATTGCCGCAAATCGGTGGTGAATTCACACCTGCGATTTGCGCCGATTACGGGTCATACAGGTCTATGGTGACCTGATGACCCGGAAAATAAGGGAGATTGGTGTTGTCCAAGACACTCACGATCCCCCTGAAGGGATAGGAGTGAGGTGGCAGGGGTGCCACCCCTCCTATCCCTGCTATTGGCCATCTAGAAGCGATTACCAATAGCAAATCGGGGGCGGGGAGGTTAACTTTCGCTTTCCCCGTTCTGCCCACCCACAATAGGCGGTGCAGAATTGGGAAACCGAGGAGGACCGGCACCGAAGTCCACTCACCCATCGGCGGCAGCCAGGCCCGTCGCTACAGGACAGGCAAACCTAGCAATTGCTTGGGGCCCCGAGCTGGCTGGGGGCCCCCGAGCACAGCCAGTGCTTGCCCGTCCTGTAGCGATTAACAATCCTGCTCTTGGAGTTTGTGCTCTTGTTTGGGGGCCCCAGGCACCCAAACAAGAGGGCCCCCAAATGTCTGACATGTTTTTAAAATAAACTCATTTGCAGCTTTGGAGTTCTTCTCACCTCAACACAATCATGCTCCCCCACCCCTGCTGCACTTGGTATCTTCCCTCAGCCCGACTCTTCTCTCAGCCTTCAGCCATCTGAGCAGGAGGTGGGTGAGGGGTGAGGAGAGAGCTGTGAGGAAAGGAGACCGCAGAGGCTGTACAACATGTGTGTGGATATATATATATATGTGTGTACATATGTGTCTGTCTATGTACTGTGCCTGTGTGTGTGGATATATATATATGTGTACATATATGTATGTCTATGTACTGTGCCTGTGTGTGTGTGTTACTACTGTGGATGACTATATGTAAAGTGCATGTGTGTATCTATACCAGTGTTTCCCAACCAGGGAGTTGTAGTTTTGCAACCTCTGTAGGCATCCTGGTTGGCATCCTGTGTGTGTATGAAGCATGTATAGTATATAATGTGTACAGTGTGTGTGTGTATGATGCATGAATAGTTTGTAATGTGTACAGTACGTGTGTGTGTGTATGATGCATGTATAGTATGTAATGTGTACAGTGCGTGTATGATGCATGCACATTATGTAATGTGTACAGTATGTGTGTTGTGTGTATGATGCATGTATAGTATGTAATGTGTACAGTGTGTGTGTATGATGCATGTACAGTATGTAATGTGTACAGTGTGTGTATGATGCATGTACAGTATGTAATGTGTACAGTGTGTGTATGATGCATGTACAGTATGTAATGTGTACAGTGTGTGTGTAAGAAGCATGTACAGTATGTAATGTGTACAGTGTGTGTGTATGATGCATGTATAGTATGTAATGTGTAGTGTGTGTGTGTGTGATGCATGCACAGTATGTAATGTGTACAGTATGTGTGTATGATGCATGTACAGTATGTAATGTGTACAGTATGTGTGTGTATGATGCATGTACAGTATGTAATGTGTACAGTGTGTTGTGTGTATGATGCATGTACAGTATGTAATGTGTACAGTGTGTGTATGATGCATGTATAGTATGTAATGTGTACAGTGTGTGTGTATGATGCATGTACAGTATGTAATGTGTACAGTGTGTGTGTATGATGCATGTATAGTATGTAATGTGTACAGTATGTGTGTATATGATGCATGTACAGTATGTAATGTGTACAGTGTGTGTGTATGATGCATGTATAGTATGTAATGTGTACAGTATGTGTGTGTGTGTATGAAGCATGTATAGTATGTAATGTGTACAGTGTGTGTATGATGCATGTACAGTATGTAATGTGTACAGTGTGTGTGTGTATGAAGCATGCATGTACAGTATGTAATGTGTACAGTGTGTGTGTATGATGCATGTACAGTATGTAATGTGTACAGTGTGTGTGTGTATGAAGCATGCGTGTACAGTATGTAATGTGTACAGTATGTGTGTATGATGCATGTACAGTATGTAATGTGTACAGTGTGTGTGTATGATGCATGTACAGTATGTAATGTGTACAGTATGTGTGTATGAAGCATGCATGTACAGTATGTAATGTGTACAGTGTGTTGTGTGTGTGTATGAAGCTTGTAATGTGTACAGTGTGTTGTGTGTGCATGAAGCATGCATGTACAGTATGTAATGTGTACAGTATCTGTGTGTGTATGAAACATGGATGTACAGTATGTAATGTGTACAGTGTGTGTGTATGATGCATGTACAGTATGTAATGTGTACAGTGTGTGTATGTATGAAGCATGTATAGTATGTAATGTGTACAGTGTGCGTGTGTGTGTGTATGATGCATGTACAGTATGTAATGTGTACAGTGTGTGTATGTATGAAACATGCATGTACAGTATGTAATGGGTACAGTATGTGTGTATGATGCATGTACAGTATGTAATGTGTACAGTATGTGTGTATGAAGCATGCATGTACAGTATGTAATGTGTACAGTATGTGTGTGTGCATGAAGCATGCATGTACAGTATGTAATGTGTACAGTATGTGTGTGTATGATGCATGTACAGTATGTAATGTGTTCAGTATGTGTGTGTATGATGCATGTACAGTATGTAATGTGTACAGTGTGTGTATGATGCATGTACAGTATGTAATGTGTACAGTATGTTGTGTGTGTATGATACATGTACAGTATGTAATGTGTACAGTATGTGTGTGTGTATGATGCATGTACAGTATGTAATGTGTACAGTGTGTGTGTATGAAGCATGCATGTACAGTATGTATTGTGTACAGTATGTGTGCATATGAAGCATGCATGTATAGCATGTAATGTGTACAGTGTGTTGTGTGTGTATGAAGCATGCATGTACAGTATGTAATGTGTACAGTGTTGTGTGTGCATGAAGCATGCATGTACAGTATGTAATATGTACAGTATCTGTGTGTGTATGAAGCATGCATGTACAGTATGTAATGTGTACAGTGTGTTGTGTGTGTATGATGCATGTACAGTTTGTAATGTGTACAGTGTGTTGTGTGTGCATGAAGCATGCATGTACAGTATGTATTGTGTACAGTGTGTTGTGTGTGCATGAAGCATGCGTGTACAGTGTGTAATGTGTACAGTGTGTGTATAATGCATGTACAGTATGTAATGTGTACAGTGTGTTGTGTGTGTATGGTGCATGTACAGTATGTAATGTGTACAGTGTGTTGTGTGTGTATGAAGCATGCATGTACAGTATGTAATGTGTACAGTGTGTTGTGTGTTGTATGAAGCATGCATGTACAGTATGTAATGTGTACAGTGTGTTGTGTGTGGGTATGATGCATGTACAGTATGTAATGTGTACAGTGTGTGTATGATGCATGTACAGTATGTAATGTGTACAGTGTGTGTATGATGCATGTACAGTATGTAATGTGTACAGTGTGTGTGTAAGAAGCATGTACAGTATGTAATGTGTACAGTGTGTGTGTATGATGCATGTATAGTATGTAATGTGTAGTGTGTGTGTGATGCATGCACAGTATGTAATGTGTACAGTATGTGTATGATGCATGTACAGTATGTAATGTGTACAGTATGTGTGTGTATGATGCATGTACAGTATGTAATGTGTACAGTGTGTTGTGTGTATGATGCATGTACAGTATGTAATGTGTACAGTGTGTGTGTATGATGCATGTATAGTATGTAATGTGTACAGTGTGTGTGTATGATGCATGTACAGTATGTAATGTGTACAGTGTGTGTGTATGATGCATGTATAGTATGTAATGTGTACAGTATGTGTGTATATGATGCATGTACAGTATGTAATGTGTACAGTGTGTGTGTATGATGCATGTATAGTATGTAATGTGTACAGTATGTGTGTGTGTATGAAGCATGTATAGTATGTAATGTGTACAGTGTGTGTATGATGCATGTACAGTATGTAATGTGTACAGTGTGTGTGTGTATGAAGCATGCATGTACAGTATGTAATGTGTACAGTGTGTGTGTATGATGCATGTACAGTATGTAATGTGTACAGTGTGTGTGTGTATGAAGCATGCGTGTACAGTATGTAATGTGTACAGTATGTGTGTATGATGCATGTACAGTATGTAATGTGTACAGTGTGTGTGTATGATGCATGTACAGTATGTAATGTGTACAGTATGTGTGTATGAAGCATGCATGTACAGTATGTAATGTGTACAGTGTGTTGTGTGTGTGTATGAAGCTTGTAATGTGTACAGTGTGTTGTGTGTGCATGAAGCATGCATGTACAGTATGTAATGTGTACAGTATCTGTGTGTGTATGAAACATGGATGTACAGTATGTAATGTGTACAGTGTGTGTGTATGATGCATGTACAGTATGTAATGTGTACAGTGTGTGTGTGTATGAAGCATGTATAGTATGTAATGTGTACAGTGTGCGTGTGTGTGTATGATGCATGTACAGTATGTAATGTGTACAGTGTGTGTATGTATGAAACATGCATGTACAGTATGTAATGGGTACAGTATGTGTGTATGATGCATGTACAGTATGTAATGTGTACAGTATGTGTGTATGAAGCATGCATGTACAGTATGTAATGTGTACAGTATGTGTGTGTGCATGAAGCATGCATGTACAGTATGTAATGTGTACAGTATGTGTGTGTATGATGCATGTACAGTATGTAATGTGTTCAGTATGTGTGTGTATGATGCATGTACAGTATGTAATGTGTACAGTGTGTGTATGATGCATGTACAGTATGTAATGTGTACAGTATGTTGTGTGTGTATGATACATGTACAGTATGTAATGTGTACAGTATGTGTGTGTGTATGATGCATGTACAGTATGTAATGTGTACAGTGTGTGTGTATGAAGCATGCATGTACAGTATGTATTGTGTACAGTATGTGTGCATATGAAGCATGCATGTATAGCATGTAATGTGTACAGTGTGTTGTGTGTGTATGAAGCATGCATGTACAGTATGTAATGTGTACAGTGTTGTGTGTGCATGAAGCATGCATGTACAGTATGTAATATGTACAGTATCTGTGTGTATGAAGCATGCATGTACAGTATGTAATGTGTACAGTGTGTTGTGTGTGTATGATGCATGTACAGTTTGTAATGTGTACAGTGTGTTGTGTGTGCATGAAGCATGCATGTACAGTATGTATTGTGTACAGTGTGTTGTGTGTGCATGAAGCATGCATGTACAGTGTGTAATGTGTACAGTGTGTGTATAATGCATGTACAGTATGTAATGTGTACAGTGTGTTGTGTGTGTATGGTGCATGTACAGTATGTAATGTGTACAGTGTGTTGTGTGTGTATGAAGCATGCATGTACAGTATGTAATGTGTACAGTGTGTTGTGTGTTGTATGAAGCATGCATGTACAGTATGTAATGTGTACAGTGTGTTGTGTGTGGGTATGATGCATGTACAGTATGTAATGTGTACAGTGTGTGTATGATGCATGTACAGTATGTAATGTGTACAGTGTGTGTATGATGCATGTACAGTATGTAATGTGTACAGTGTGTGTGTAAGAAGCATGTACAGTATGTAATGTGTACAGTGTGTGTGTATGATGCATGTATAGTATGTAATGTGTAGTGTGTGTGTGATGCATGCACAGTATGTAATGTGTACAGTATGTGTGTATGATGCATGTACAGTATGTAATGTGTACAGTATGTGTGTGTATGATGCATGTACAGTATGTAATGTGTACAGTGTGTTGTGTGTATGATGCATGTACAGTATGTAATGTGTACAGTGTGTGTGTATGATGCATGTATAGTATGTAATGTGTACAGTATGTGTGTGTGTATGAAGCATGTATAGTATGTAATGTGTACAGTGTGTGTATGATGCATGTACAGTATGTAATGTGTACAGTGTGTGTGTGTATGAAGCATGCATGTACAGTATGTAATGTGTACAGTGTGTGTGTATGATGCATGTACAGTATGTAATGTGTACAGTGTGTGTGTGTATGAAGCATGCGTGTACAGTATGTAATGTGTACAGTATGTGTGTATGATGCATGTACAGTATGTAATGTGTACAGTGTGTGTATGATGCATGTACAGTATGTAATGTGTACAGTATGTGTGTATGAAGCATGCATGTACAGTATGTAATGTGTACAGTGTGTTGTGTGTGTGTATGAAGCTTGTAATGTGTACAGTGTGTTGTGTGTGCATGAAGCATGCATGTACAGTATGTAATGTGTACAGTATCTGTGTGTGTATGAAACATGGATGTACAGTATGTAATGTGTACAGTGTGTGTGTATGATGCATGTACAGTATGTAATGTGTACAGTGTGTGTGTGTATGAAGCATGTATAGTATGTAATGTGTACAGTGTGCGTGTGTGTGTATGATGCATGTACAGTATGTAATGTGTACAGTGTGTGTATGTATGAAACATGCATGTACAGTATGTAATGGGTACAGTATGTGTGTATGATGCATGTACAGTATGTAATGTGTACAGTATGTGTGTATGAAGCATGCATGTACAGTATGTAATGTGTACAGTATGTGTGTGTGCATGAAGCATGCATGTACAGTATGTAATGTGTACAGTATGTGTGTGTATGATGCATGTACAGTATGTAATGTGTTCAGTATGTGTGTGTATGATGCATGTACAGTATGTAATGTGTACAGTGTGTGTATGATGCATGTACAGTATGTAATGTGTACAGTATGTTGTGTGTGTATGATACATGTACAGTATGTAATGTGTACAGTATGTGTGTGTGTATGATGCATGTACAGTATGTAATGTGTACAGTGTGTGTGTATGAAGCATGCATGTACAGTATGTATTGTGTACAGTATGTGTGCATATGAAGCATGCATGTATAGCATGTAATGTGTACAGTGTGTTGTGTGTGTATGAAGCATGCATGTACAGTATGTAATGTGTACAGTGTTGTGTGTGCATGAAGCATGCATGTACAGTATGTAATATGTACAGTATCTGTGTGTGTATGAAGCATGCATGTACAGTATGTAATGTGTACAGTGTGTTGTGTGTGTATGATGCATGTACAGTTTGTAATGTGTACAGTGTGTTGTGTGTGCATGAAGCATGCATGTACAGTATGTATTGTGTACAGTGTGTTGTGTGTGCATGAAGCATGCATGTACAGTGTGTAATGTGTACAGTGTGTGTATAATGCATGTACAGTATGTAATGTGTACAGTGTGTTGTGTGTGTATGGTGCATGTACAGTATGTAATGTGTACAGTGTGTTGTGTGTGTATGAAGCATGCATGTACAGTATGTAATGTGTACAGTGTGTTGTGTGTTGTATGAAGCATGCATGTACAGTATGTAATGTGTACAGTGTGTTGTGTGTGGGTATGATGCATGTACAGTATGTAATGTGTACAGTGTGTGTATGATGCATGTACAGTATGTAATGTGTACAGTGTGTGTATGATGCATGTACAGTATGTAATGTGTACAGTGTGTGTGTAAGAAGCATGTACAGTATGTAATGTGTACAGTGTGTGTGTATGATGCATGTATAGTATGTAATGTGTAGTGTGTGTGTGTGATGCATGCACAGTATGTAATGTGTACAGTATGTGTGTATGATGCATGTACAGTATGTAATGTGTACAGTATGTGTGTGTATGATGCATGTACAGTATGTAATGTGTACAGTGTGTTGTGTGTATGATGCATGTACAGTATGTAATGTGTACAGTGTGTGTGTATGATGCATGTATAGTATGTAATGTGTACAGTGTGTGTGTATGATGCATGTACAGTATGTAATGTGTACAGTGTGTGTGTATGATGCATGTATAGTATGTAATGTGTACAGTATGTGTGTATATGATGCATGTACAGTATGTAATGTGTACAGTGTGTGTGTATGATGCATGTATAGTATGTAATGTGTACAGTATGTGTGTGTGTGTGTATGAAGCATGTATAGTATGTAATGTGTACAGTGTGTGTATGATGCATGTACAGTATGTAATGTGTACAGTGTGTGTGTGTATGAAGCATGCATGTACAGTATGTAATGTGTACAGTGTGTGTGTATGATGCATGTACAGTATGTAATGTGTACAGTGTGTGTGTGTATGAAGCATGCGTGTACAGTATGTAATGTGTACAGTATGTGTGTATGATGCATGTACAGTATGTAATGTGTACAGTGTGTGTGTATGATGCATGTACAGTATGTAATGTGTACAGTATGTGTGTATGAAGCATGCATGTACAGTATGTAATGTGTACAGTGTGTTGTGTGTGTGTATGAAGCTTGTAATGTGTACAGTGTGTTGTGTGTGCATGAAGCATGCATGTACAGTATGTAATGTGTACAGTATCTGTGTGTGTATGAAACATGGATGTACAGTATGTAATGTGTACAGTGTGTGTGTATGATGCATGTACAGTATGTAATGTGTACAGTGTGTGTGTGTATGAAGCATGTATAGTATGTAATGTGTACAGTGTGCGTGTGTGTGTGTATGATGCATGTACAGTATGTAATGTTTACAGTGTGTGTATGTATGAAACATGCATGTACAGTATGTAATGGGTACAGTATGTGTGTATGATGCATGTACAGTATGTAATGTGTACAGTATGTGTGTATGAAGCATGCATGTACAGTATGTAATGTGTACAGTATGTGTGTGTGCATGAAGCATGCATGTACAGTATGTAATGTGTACAGTATGTGTGTGTATGATGCATGTACAGTATGTAATGTGTTCAGTATGTGTGTGTATGATGCATGTACAGTATGTAATGTGTACAGTGTGTGTATGATGCATGTACAGTATGTAATGTGTACAGTATGTTGTGTGTGTATGATACATGTACAGTATGTAATGTGTACAGTATGTGTGTGTGTATGATGCATGTACAGTATGTAATGTGTACAGTGTGTGTGTATGAAGCATGCATGTACAGTATGTATTGTGTACAGTATGTGTGCATATGAAGCATGCATGTATAGCATGTAATGTGTACAGTGTGTTGTGTGTGTATGAAGCATGCATGTACAGTATGTAATGTGTACAGTGTTGTGTGTGCATGAAGCATGCATGTACAGTATGTAATATGTACAGTATCTGTGTGTAAATGAAGCATGCATGTACAGTATGTAATGTGTACAGTGTGTTGTGTGTGTATGATGCATGTACAGTTTGTAATGTGTACAGTGTGTTGTGTGTGCATGAAGCATGCATGTACAGTATGTATTGTGTACAGTGTGTTGTGTGTGCATGAAGCATGCATGTACAGTGTGTAATGTGTACAGTGTGTGTATAATGCATGTACAGTATGTAATGTGTACAGTGTGTTGTGTGTGTATGGTGCATGTACAGTATGTAATGTGTACAGTGTGTTGTGTGTGTATGAAGCATGCATGTACAGTATGTAATGTGTACAGTGTGTTGTGTGTTGTATGAAGCATGCATGTACAGTATGTAATGTGTACAGTGTGTTGTGTGTGGGTATGATGCATGTACAGTATGTAATGTGTACAGTGTGTGTGTATGATGCATGTACATTATATAATGTGTACAGTGTGTGTATGATGCATGTACAGTATGCAATGTGTACAGTGTATGTGTGTGTATGATGCATGTACAGTATGTAATGTGTACAGTATGTGTGTGTGTGTATGATGCATGTACAGTATGTAATGTGTACAGTGTGTTGTGTGTATGATTCATGTACAGTATGTAATGTGTACAGTGTGTGTGTATGATGCATGTACAGTATGTAATGTGTACAGTATGTGTGTATGATGCATGTACAGTATGTAATGTGTACAGTATGTGTGTGTATGATGCATGTACAGTATGTAATGTGTACAGTGTGTTGTGTGTGTCTGAAGCATGCATGTACAGTATGTAATGTGTACAGTGTGTTGTGTGTGCATGAAGCATGCATGTACAGTATGTAATGTGTACAGTATCTGTGTGTGTATGAAGCATGCATGTACAGTATGTAATGTATACAGTGTGTTGTATGTGTATATAATGCATGCAGTGCCAGATCCAGGGGGGGGGGGGGGGGGGGAAAGGGGGCAATTGCCCCGTCCCGTGCGTGCGCCCATTGGAAAGCAAAACGGACGAGCGGAGCAGCGAACAGGACATGCGCTGGCCAGCATGGTAAGTGACCAGCGGCACATCAGCTTCAGTGCATCCGACCACCGCTCCTCCAATCCCGGGACCTACTGCTATGGTGGCTGGACAAAAGGAGCAGTGGTCAGAACACTGAAGTAGGGCAGTAAACAGGCATACAGCCTCCAGCCATACACTGTATGGCTGGAGGCTGGATGTCTGTGGGGAAACATAATACACCTAATGTGGGAGGGACTATACTGCACCTAATGGGGGGTAAACTATACTGCCAACCTAATGTGGAGAACTATACTGCACCTAATGTGGGGTAAACTATACTGCCAACCTAATGTGGAGAACTATGCTGCTCCTAATGTGGGCTAAACTATACCGCCAACCTAATGTGGAGAACTATACTGCACCTAATGTGGGGGACTATACTGCACCTAATGTGGGGAACTATACTGCATCTAATGTGGAGAACTATTCTGCATGTAATGCGGGGAGAACTATACTGCACCTAATGTGGGGAACTATACTGCACCTAAAGTGGGGGAACTATACTGCACCTAATGTGGAGAACTATACTGCACCTAATGTGGGGGAACTATCCTGCACCTAATGTGGGGAACTATACTGCACCTAATGTGGGGAGCTATACTGCACCTAATGTGGGGGAACTACAGCCTAATGTGGGGGAACTATACTGTACCTAATCTGGGGAACTTTACTGGGGGAACTATACTGCACCTAATGTGGGGAACTATACTGCACCTAATGTGGGGAGCTATACTGCACCTAATGTGGGGGACCTACACTGCACCTATTGTGGGGAAATTATACTGCACCTAATGTGGAGAACTATACTGCACCTAATGTGGGGGAACTACAGCCTAATGTGGGGGAACTATACTGCACCTAATCTGGGGAAATATACTGCCAACCTAATGTAGGGAACTAGGGAACTATACTGCACCTAATGTGGGGAACTATACTGCCTAATGTGGGGGAACTATACTGTACCTAATGTGGGGAACTACACTGCACCTAATGTGGGGAACTATACTGACTAATGTGGGTGAACTATACTGCACCTAATGTGGGGGAACACTGCTAGGCTAATGTGGGGAGAACTCTGCTGCACCTAATGTGAGGGGAACTCTTCTGCACCTAATGTGGGGGGAACTCTGCTGCACCTAATGTGGGGGGAACTCTGCCGCACCTAACGTGGGGGGAACTGTGCCACACCAAACGTAGGGGGAACTGTGCCGCACCTAACGTGGGGGGGGGGGGGGGGGACTGTGCCGCACCTAACGTGGGGGAACTGTGCTGCACCTAATGTGGGGGCCTCGTATAGACGTTCGCTCACGTCGCGCTCCCAGCATTCAAGGGCCGGCGTTACTACGTCCTGACGCCGGCCCTAGAGCGTGGACATCAAGGGCGGGGGGGCTCCATGTCCATATTGCTTGGTGCCCCCAAATTCCTTCAAACGGCTCCGGCGGCAGCAGCAGGCGGCGATCGGCGGCAGAAGAGGACGGTGATGCGGCTCCCTGGATCCTACGGAAGCCGGTGAGTTGCCTAGCAACATCTGGAGGGCTACAGTTTGAGACCACTATACAACTCCCAGCATGCCCAGACAGCTGTTTGCTGTGTGGGCATGCTGGGATTTGCCATTTAGCAACAGCTGGAGGGCTACAGTTTGGAGATCATTGTGCAGTGATCTCTAAACTGTGGCCCTCTAGATCTTGCAAAACTACAACTCCTAGCATGCCCACACAGCAGTTTGCTGTCTGGGCATGCTGGGATTTGTAGTTTTGCAACATCTGGAGGGCCACAGTTTGGAGATCACTGTGCAGTGGTCTCTAGACTGTAGCCCTCCAGATGTTGCAATACTGCAAATCCCAGTATGCCCAAACAGCAAACAGCTGTCTTGGCATGCTGGGAGTTGTAGTTGTGTACCTCCATCTGTTGCATAACTACATCTCCCAGCAAGCCCTTCGGCGATCAGTACATGCTGGGAGTTGTAGTTTTGCAACAGCTGGAGGCACACTGGTTGGAAAATACTGTGTTAGGTAACAGAACCTAACTGAAGGTTTTACAACCAGTGTGCCTCCAGCTGTTGAAAAAGTACAACTCTCAGCATGCACGGTCTGTCAGTACATGCTGGGAGTTGTAGTTTTGAAACAGCTGGAGCTTTGCCCCCCCAATGTGAATGTACAAGGTACATTCACATGGGCAGGTTTACAATAAGTTTCCTGCTTCAAGGATGAGCTGCGGCAAATTTTTTACCGCAGCGCAAACTCCTAGCGGGAAACTCACTGTAAACCTCCGCTCGTGTGAATGTACCCTAAAAACACTACACTTCACAAAATGAAGGGTAAAACACTACATATACACCCCCTTACACTGTCCCCCCTCCCCCCCCCCAAAAAAATGAAAAACGTACTGTACAGCAGTGTTTCCAAAACGGAGCCGCCAGCTGTTGCAAAACAACAACAACTCCCAGCATTTCCGGACAGCCACTGACTGTCCAGGCAGGCTGGGAGTTTAGCAACAGCTGGAGGCACCCTGTTTGGGAATCACTGGCGTAGAATACCCCTATGTCCACCCCTATGCAATCCCTAATTTAGTCCTCAAATGTGCATGGCGTTCTATCACTTCGGAGCCCTGTCGTATTTCAAGGAGATAGTTTAGGGCCACATATGGGGTATTTCCGTACTCGGGAGAAATTGCACTACAAATTTTCTCCTTTTAGCCATTATGAAAAGGAAAAGTTGGGGTCTACACCAGCCTGTTAGTGTAAAATTTTTTGATTTTTTTTTACACTAACATGCTGGTGTTGCCCCATACTTTTTATTTTCACAAGAGGTAAAAGGAAAAAAAGACCCCCAAAATTTGTAACGCAATTTTTCCTGAGTACGGAAATACCCCATATGTGGGCGTAAAATGCTCTGCAGATGCACAACAAGGCTCAGGAGTGAGAGTGCACTATGTACATTTGAGGCCTAAATTGGTGATTTGCACAGGGGTGGCTGATTTTACAGTGGTTCTGACATAAACGCAAAAAAATAAATACCCACATGTGACCCCATTTTGGAAACTACACCCCTCACGAAACGTAACAAGGGGTATAGTGAGCCTTAACACCCCACAGGTGTTTAACGAATTTTCGTTAAAGTTGGATGGGAAAATGAAGAAATAGGGGGAAAATAGGAAAAAAAGCCCCCCAAAATTTGTAACCCCATTTCTTCTGAATAACAACATACCCCATATGTTGATGTAAAGTGCTCTGCGGGCGAACTACAATGCTCAGAAGAGAAGGAGCGCCATTGGGCTTTTGAAGAGAAAATTTGTCCGGAATTGAAGGCCACGTGTGTTTACAAAGCCCCCATGGTGCCAGAACAATGGACCCCTGTCAGGCCCAAGGCCTGATTATGGAAACATACATGTGTTTTATAATCGTATCTGTGTATAAACTAACACCTGGGGGTGAGGGTCATTCAGACGGTGTATCCTTTGTTTTTTGTGTATTGCATTTTATTGGGGGTCTCTCCTTTGGTATCTCCTTTGAAGTCATGCACTCTGGTCCCATCATATAATCAAACAGATAAGGGGTCAGGAAGAGAGGTGCCCCACCTGGTGGGATCAGAGAGGAGGGGGGAGGGATGGAGTTTCCCTCCAAAGAAGCAGAGATAAGATTTAAAATGCTGGACTCCACTGTTGTTGAAGGCTGTGCAACAAGCTGACAAGACCATCCTAAGAACAGCTGGAACTCACTCTCATGGACTGCTATATCATCATGCTGTAAGGACTTCATCTTTTGTTTTCTGAACTTGCCTTGCTAAACTCTTTTATATATTTTTGCACCTGTATGTCATTTGTTTATTTTTACATATATAGCACTGTGATACCTTTTATCAGATTAAACGTTTAATTTAATCAGCTCTTGTCTTTGATCTCTAAATATTTGAGCTCACCTTTCTGAAGGCAGCTCTGGTGGAAACACGTTTATCTAAGGGTTAATTTGGTGACTTGCTGGGACTAGTAGTGGATACCCAGAGGTCTGGCCGCTTTAACCCTTGCACCATCACACTTTCTCTAGCGTCTTAGCTGGACCGATAGGGTGTGATCGTGACAACTGGTGGCAGCGTCGGGATATATTTAGAGATTTTTAGTGCTTGCTGGATTTTACCTGTAAGGAAATCTTAGCACTAAAAAGAAATTGCATACATATTCTTGTGTGTAAATTCCAAAGACAGAGCTCAGTGCTGGTTTAAAAGACATACAAAAAGAGTGCAAGACAGTTCTGTCCTCCCCATCTCCTGTTTTACCTCCTCTGTCTCATCTCGGAAATATGGAGGCATATCGCAAGCAGTCCAAGCCTGCACTGGAGCTAATGTGCCAAGAAAAGGAGATCCCTACTGCAGGAAAGAACAAGGAACAACTTATTGCTGATCTTGTGGAGTATGATGCCCGTGCAGAAGAGCTGAGTGAGATGAGACAAAGTCCTACAGCTGGAACTGCCATCCAAGGACTGATATCTCCTGGGGAATACAACATTACTCCCCATCAGGACAGTACTCCACATGAGGCCTTGGACTCTTATATGCGGACTGCCTTACAACACCTTGGGAATGTGGATGCCAATAAGAAACTTCAACTGCTTCTCCAGTACCAAAATGCAGAGAGAGAGAGAGAGGCCCAGACACGAGCCGCAGAGAGAGAGGCACAGATACGAGCTGCAGAGAGAGAGGCACAGATACAAGCTGCCGAGAGAGAGAGGTGGCAGAAATAGAGAGGCCCAGCGGAGGCATGAATTGGAGGTTCTGAGGCTGAGAGAGAATGCTTTATCTGCACGCAGTGATGTGCAGGATCAAGGAGACCACAAACCTCGCTTGGAACATTTCCCCATGTTGGAGAAAGATGGTGATCTGGATGTGTTCCTGAGGGGATTTGAAAAGGTTTGTCGGCAGTTCCATCTACCTAAGGAACAGTGGGGACGATATCTAACCCCACGGCTGCGAGGGAAAGCTCTGGATGTGTTTGCTTCGCTTCCCTCTGAGAGTGACCAGGACTATGAGGCAATAAAATCTGCCCTGCTAAAAAGTTTTAATCTGACTCCAGAGGCTTATCGGAAAAGATTTCGGACTTTGCAACAAAGTTCAGGCAATGGACTGGGGGCCTACAAGTCACTACCTATGAGGCCCTGGAGGACTTGATGGTCCTGGATCAGTTTCTCCAAACACGGAGCTTTGAAGCCAGAGAGTGGATTTTGGACTGCAAGCCCAAGACAGCAATGGAAGCAGCAGAACTAGGAGATGACTTTGCCAATAACCGGGCGCCAGCAGCAAAGCGTGGATCTGCACAAGCTGGAGCAAGTACCTGGAGGGGAGCCACACAACCACAAAGCATCACCAGGCCAGCCAGGAAATTCTTGCCATCATCCCCAAAAGCAACAGCAGCCACATTGGGTCAGAGGGACCCCCGCCGATGTTACAGATGCAATAATATTGGGCACCTGAGTGCCACTTGTCCCAACAAAAAGAATTCTCTACCAGTAGATGGAGGACACACAGCCGTTCTTCTGGTGTCCGGAGCGGTGGAGAAAAGACCGGATAACCTGCAGAGTGTAACTGTGGGTGACCGGGTGACAGTGGGTTTGCGAGATTCTGGAGCCTCCTTTACCTTGGTGCGGCCTGAAGTGGTGGATACAGAGGACATCATCCCTGGAAGAACCATGGCTTTAAAAGGAATTGGAGGTGTGCGGCCTGCTGTGCCCATGGCTCGTGTGTACCTGGATTGGGGTACAGGCAAAGGTTTGTGGGAGGAGGGGGTCTCTGAGGACATCCCTGTTAATGTTCTGCTGGGGAATGATTTGGCTCGGATGCTCTGTCATTTTGCTCCCGAAGACACTACCTGCACACCGGATGGGCTAGTAGAGAGCCGTGTTCATTCTGAGGTACTGTGCGAGACTTTGGGAAACACTGCGAAATGTGGTAACTGGGAGGGAGTGCAGGGGATTGATAATTGGTTACCTGTGACTGAACCAGTAATGTTTTCCAAAAGTGGAATGGGGTGTATTGTGAAACGTGGTAACTGGGAGGGAGTGCAGGGGATTGATAATTGTTTACCTGTGACTGAACCAGTAATGTTTTCCAAAAGTGAAATGGGGTGTATTGTAAAATGTGGTGACAATGCATTGCCAATGCCAAAACCTAGTGGAGATGGGCTAGGGGGGGGGGGGGGGGTTGATGTGCCCCTGGTGACATGTAAGGATGAGGGACCAGCAGTGAGCAATATGTCCCAATCCTGTGAGCCCAAGGAGGAGGAGGGAAGGAGTGATAGCCCAGTGTATGATGCCTGTATTGTTATGTCTGGAACTGAGAGAGAGGAAGGTAAACCCCAGGGAGGCATACCAATGGTGGCAGTGGTAACGCGTCAGCAGCGTGCCAGGGCTGCAGCTTTAAAAAGAAGGGAGGATGGTGATGCAAGGGGCAAGCTGTGTGACACACAAACCACAGCAGAGGAAGGTGGAGATGCTAGCTCACCTGGGGGAAATGTGCTTCCTGATCCCACAAGATGGGGGTGGGGAAATGAGCATTTCCGGAAAGCTCTGCGCAGTGACCCTTCCCTTGAAGGGCTGAGACAACGTGCTGAACATATAGGTGTTGACACAGATGGGCATCGGGTATATTGGGAAAATGATATCTTGTACTGGGAGTCCGTTTCCAAAGGCATGCTAGGGGCCCAGGAGAGAGAAAGGCAGTTAGTGGTTCCTAGGCAGTACAGGAAAGAGCTGCTGAGGTTAGCCCATGAGACCCCCTGGCAGGACATTTGGGAGTGGCCAAGACAAAGTCCAGGTTGGCACACAATTTCTATTGGCCTCTATATGGGTACTGCTGTTGCAAATTACTGTAGATCCTGTCATGTCTGCCAAAGGGTGGGTAAGTCTGGGGATGTAACTCGTGTTCCCCTAGTGCCCCTACCAGTCATATCTGTACCTTTTGAACGAGTGGCAGTGGATATTATGGGGCCTCTGGCTATACCCATCAGCACAGGGAAACAATTTATTCTTACTGTTGTACACTATGCAACCAGGTACCCTGAGGCTGTTGCCTTGTCCTCCGTCCGAGCAGATAAGGTGGCAGATGCTCTGATCAGTATTTTCTGCAGGGTAGGGTTCCCCAGAGAAATGCTCATTGATCAGGGCACACAGTTCATGTCCAATCTCATGCAAAGTCTCTGTAAGAAGGTGAATGTACAACACTTGGTAGCAAGCCCATACCACCCCCAAACAAATGGTCTTTGTGAGAGGTTCAATGGGACCTTGAAACAAATGCTGAAAACCTTTGTAGAATCAGAGGGCAGGGACTGGGAAAAGTATTTACCCCATCTGTTATTCGCTTACAGGGAGGTACCCCAAGAGTCTACAGGTTTCTCGCCCTTTGAATTATTGTATGGTCGTAAAGTGCGGGGACCCCTAGATTTAGTAAGAGGGGAATGGGAAGGGGGGCTACATGCTCCTGAGACTTCTGTGGTGGAGTATGTTCTGAGATTCAGGGACATGATGCAGGCATTGACTGGGCTGGTACATGACAACCTCACAGCAGTGTACAAACAAGGAGAGCGCTCCCAGTGTGCTACCGTAATGCAAAGAGAACATGAACAACCAACAAAACTTGCTCACCAAGTATAGTTTTACTGCGACCAAGTACAACTATGGTGAAGGCGTGAAGTGACCCTGCAACGGGCGAAGAACGGCAGCTGCTCCTGGACACACAGGTGAAGCACTTAGACGGATCCCTCCAAGGAACAGCCCAGGATAGAGGCAGCGCACAAGACTTATTACGCACAGGTAGGTTAGCGTTAGGTCCCGTGCCATCTGAGAAACCTTGGCGTTGGTGTGCAGGCTCTGGTGTGTCCTTAATATAAGGATACACTGGCGAATGTCTCAATTTTAACATCAGTGTTGAGGGATTAGCCAATGTCATTGTATACATCTACCACAGTAGTGCACCTACATTTCTGTATTGTATTCTAATTGTTACACATTCACACCGTTTACCTGGTGTAGGATTCTATTGTGGCACTTGTAGTCCACTGCAGGCATCCTCCATTGTATGCATTTTTATGCTGGGGATCGCCCCTAGCAACGGACTACAAGGGCAGGATCTGCTTTCCCAGTATATATGCACAACTGCATTTGGGGTTGAGCACCTCCAGCCATTTGAGACCACGCTTTTTGTTATTGTTTGTAAATTTATACGTGGAGGTGTGTAAACTCCATATGTTAATGCGCCTTGAACATTTTCCAGGCAGCATTAGGGTTGCACCTGTGAGGCCATGCACCTATATCAGCCAACTTGGGTGGGGCTTGTAGCCTTTCTCCCCCCTTCCATTGTATGTGTGCTTAGTCACGCTGGAGGGAACTGGGAGCAGGCTACATGTCGACCTAGTGCTGCTGTAATTGCCCACTGGCCCCTGGTTTTTGCTTATTACGCACAGGTAGGTTAGCGTTAGGTCCCGTGCCATCTGAGAAACCTTGGCGTTGGTGTGCGGGCTCTGGTGTGTCCTTAATATAAGGATACACTGGCGAATGTCTCAATTTTAACATCAGTGTTGAGGGATTAGCCAATGTCATTGTATACATCTACCACAGTAGTGCACCTACATTTCTGTATTGTATTCTAATTGTTACACATCCACACCGTTTACCTGGTGTAGGATTCTATTGTGGCACTTGTAGTCCACTGCAGGCATCCTCCATTGTATGCATTTTTATGCTGGGGATCGCCCCTAGCAACGGACTACAAGGGCAGGATCTGCTCCCCCAGTATATATGCACAACTGCATTTGGGGTTGAGCACCTCCAGCCATTTGAGACCACGTTTTTTGTTGTTGTTTGTAAATTTATACGTGGAGGTGTGTAAACTCCATATGTTAATGCGCCTTGAACATTTTCCAGGCAGCATTAGGGTTGCACCTGTGAGGCCATGCACCTATATCAGCCAACTTGGGTGGGGCTTGTAGCCTTTCTCCCCCCTTCCATTGTATGTGTGCTTAGTCACGCTGGAGGGAACTGGGAGCAGGCTACATGTCGACCTAGTGCTGCTGTAATTGCCCACTGGCCCCTGGTTTTTGCTTATTACGCACAGGTAGGTTAGCGTTAGGTCCCGTGCCATCTGAGAAACCTTGGCGTTGGTGTGCGGGCTCTGGTGTATCCTTAATATAAGGATACACTGGCGAATGTCTCAATTTTAACATCAGTGTTGAGGGATTAGCCAATGTCATTGTATACATCTACAACAGTAGTGCACCTACATTTCTGTATTGTATTCTAATTGTTACACATCCACACCGTTTACCTGGTGTAGGATTCTATTGTGGCACTTGTAGTCCACTGCAGGCATCCTCCATTGTATGCATTTTTATGCTGGGGATCGCCCCTAGCAACGGACTACAAGGGCAGGATCTGCTCCCCCAGTATATATGCACAACTGCATTTGGGGTTGAGCACCTCCAGCCATTTGAGACTACGTTTTTTGTTGTTGTTAGCGCACAAGACTTCAAAGGTAAAATGGTTTATTTACCCGGCATGCAACGCGTTTCGCTGGATAACCAGCTTCATCAGGCCTGATGAAGCTGGTTATCCAGCGAAACGCGTTGCATGCCGGGTAAATAAACCATTTTACCTTTGAAGTCTTGTGCGCTGCCTCTATCCTGGGCTGTTCCTTGGAGGGATCCGTCTAAGAACCTCACAGCAGCACAGTCCAGGCAGAAGTACTGGTATGATCGCAATGCAAGGGACCGGGTCTATGAAGTGGGACAGAAGGTAATGGTTCTGAACCCCATCAGGCAGAATAAGTTGCAGGCCGTCTGGGAGGGTCCCTTCCCCATTCTGCAGCGCCTAGAACCCACCACATATGTAGTTGCTCTTGATGAGAATGGTCAGAGGCAGAGACAGTACCACATTAATATGCTAAAGGCATACTATGACCCTGAGGAGGTGGTACTCAGTGTATGCAGTGCACCATCGGAAGGGCTGGGTAGTGATCCCCTACTGGACCTAGTGGAGGAAGCTAAGAGCCAGGGATCCCTTCAGGATATGGAGATCAATCCACAGCTCTCAGAGGAAAGAAAGAGGCAGCTAAGTCAGGTACTAGGCCGCTTCAGTGCCACCTTTACTGGGAAGCCAGGGCGAACTACTCTAGCCACCCATCATGTTGATACGGGGGACCAGCCACCGCTAAGACAGGTAGCCTACCGGGTATCCCCAGAGGTAAAGTCCCATATACACAAGGAGATTGAGGACATGTTGAAGTTAGGGGTAATTAAGAAGTCAAAAAGCCCTTGGGCCTCCCCAGTAGTTCTGGTGCCTAAAAAAGACAAATCTACTAGGTTCTGTGTGGATTCCAGAAAGTTAAATGCTGTGACTGCCTTTGATGCTTACCCTATGCCCAGAATAGATGAACTACTTGATCAGCTAGCAGGTTCCCAATATGTGACTATCATGGATTTAAGCCGAAGGTACTGGCAGATCCCTATGACCCCAGAGGCCCAGTAGCGGTCAGCCTTTATCACTCCCTTTGGGCTGTTTGAGTGCTGTGTCATGCCTTTTGGGATGAAAAATGCCCCAGCCACTTTCCAACGACTGGTTGATCAGCTGCTAGAGGGCCACAGGGAATACGCCGTGGCATACTTAGATGATATTGCCATATTCAGCAAGACCTGGGAGGAGCACCTGATTCACCTGGACAAGGTGGTGCAGCAAATAGCTGAGGCAGGGCTTACCATAAAACCAGAAAAGTGTCAAGTTAGCATGACAGAAGTGCAGTATCTAGGACATAGGGAAGGAAGAAGGTCCCTACGCCCTGAGCCCAGTAAGGTGGAGTCTATTATGGCCTGACCAATTCCTAAGACCAAAAAGCAGGTCATGTCCTTCATTGCCCTCAAGACTGCATTGTCCAACTCTCCGGTCCTCCAGGCCTCAGATTTCAGTAGGAGGTTTGTGGTAGAAACAGATGCTTCCAATTTTGGGCTGGGGGCTGTTCTTAGCCAAGTAAACTCCAATGGAGAAGAACACCCCATACTCTACCTTAGTAGGAAGCTATTGCCTAGAGAAGTGGCCTATGCGGTCATAGAGAAGGAATGTCTAGTTTTGGTCTGGGCTTTGCAAAAATTACAGCCATACCTGTACGGCAGGGATTTTACTGTCATAACTGATCACAACCCTCTACATTGATTGGACAGAGTGTCAGGTGACAATGGAAAATTGCTTCGCTGGAGTCTTATCCTCCAACAATATAATTTCACTGTCCAACACAGGAAAGGAGGCCTGCATCAAAATGCAGATGGATTATCGCGTCAGGGAGAAATAGCTGGTTAATGGAGACAGATCTATCAGCCTGGAGAGGCGAGATCTCTCTGTCTCCATCTTAAGGGGGAGGTGTCAGGCCCAAGGCCTGATAATGGAAACATACATGTGTTTTATAATCGTATCTGTGTATAAACTAACACCTGGGGGTGAGGGTCATTCAGACGGTGTATCCTTTGTTTTTTGTGTATTGCATTTTATTGGGGCTGTTTGGTATCTCCTTTGAAGTCATGCACTCTGGTCCCATCATATAATCAAACAGATAAGGGGTCAGGAAGAGAGATGTCCCACCTGGTGGGATCAGAGGGGAGGGGGGAGGTATGAAGTTTCCCTCCAAAGAAGCAGAGGTAAGATTTAAAATGCTGGACTCCACTGTTGTTGAAGGCTGTGCAACAAGCTGACAAGACTATCCTAAGAACAGCTGGAACTCACTTTCATGGACTGCTATATCATCATGCTGTAAGAACTTCATCTTTTGTTTTCTGAACTTGCCTTGCTAAACTCTTTTATATATTTTTGTACCTGTATGTCATTTGTTTATTTTTACATATATAGCACTTTGATACCTTTTATCAGATTAAATGTTTAATTAATCAGCTCTGGTCTTTGATCTCTAAATATATGAGCTCACCTTTCTGAAGGCAGCTCTGGTGGAAACACGTTTATCTAAGGGTTAATTTGGTGACTTGCTGGGACTAGTAGTGGATACCCAGAGGTCTGGCGGCTTTAACCCTTGCACCATCACGCTCTCTCTAGCGTCTTAGCTGGGCCGATAGGGTGTGAGCGTGACAACCCCCCCCACATGTGACTCCATTTTGGAAACTACACCCCTCATGTAATGTATTAAGGGGTTCAGTGAGCATTTAAGCCCCACAGGTGTCTGACAAATTTTTGGAACAGTGGTCCTTGAAAATAATTTTTTTTTCATTTGCTCAGCCCACTGTTCTAAAGATCTGTCAAAAGTCAGTGGGGTGTAAATGCTCACTGCTCCCCTTATTAAATTCTTTGGGGGGTGCAGTTTCCAAAATGGGGTCACATGTGGGGTGGTCCACTGTTCTGGCACCACAGGGGGCTTTGTAAACGCACATGGCCCCTGACTTCAATTCCAAACAAATTCTCTTTCCAAAAGCTCAATGGTGCTCCTCCTCTTCTGAGCATTATAGTGCACCCGCAGAGCACTTGACGTCCACACATGGGGTATTTCCATACTCGGAAGAAATGGGGTTTCAAATTTTGGAGGTAATTTTTTCTCCTATTACCCCTTTAAAAATGTAAAATTTGGGGAAAAACCTGCATTTTAGTGAACTTTAACAAAAATTCGTCAAACACCTGTGAGGTGTCAAGGCTCCCTTTACAACTTGTTATGTTCCTTGAGGGGTGCAGTTTACAAAATAGTATGCCATGTTTTCTTTTTTTTTGCTGTTCTGGCACATAGGGGCTTCCTAAATGCGACATGCCCCCCAAAAACCATTTCAGCAAAATTTGCTTTCCAAAAGCCAAATGTGACTCCTTCTCTTCTGAGCATTGTAGTTCGCCCGCAGAGCATTTTACCTCCTAACATCGTGTATTTCCATACTCAGAAGAGATGGGGTTACAAATTTTGGTGGACATTTTCTCTCATTACTGTCAGGATTCGGCAGGCTGGAGGTGGATCCTCTGTGTCAGAGAGGGATTGGCGTGGACCGTGTCGGTGGACCGGTTCTAAGTTGCTATTGGTTTTCACCAGAGCCCGCCGCAAAGTGGGATGGTCTTGAAGCGGCGGTAGCAACCAGGTCGTATCCACCGGCAACGGCTCAACCTCTCTGACTGCTGAGATAGGCGCGGTACAAGGGATGAGACAAGCGCAAGGTCGAACGTAGCAGAAGGTCAGGGCAGGCAGCAAGGATCGTAGTCAGGGGCAACGGCAAGATGTTTGGAACACTGGCTAGGGATACACAAAGAACGCTTTCACTGGCACAATGGCAACAAGATCCGGCAAGGAAGTGCAGGGGAAGTGAGGTAATATAGGGAAGTGCACAGGTGAACACACTAATTAAAAATCATGCGCCAATCAGTGGCGCACCGGCCCTTTAAATCGCAAAGAACCGGCACGTGCGCGCCCTAGGGAGCGGGGCCGCGGGCACCGGGACAGCACAGACGGGGAGCGAGTCTGGTAGGCAGGTTGGGATGCGCACCGCGAGCGGGCGCGTCCCGCATGGCGAATCGCATTCCGGCTAGGGACATTATCGCAGCGCACCCAGTCAGCGGGTCTGACCATGGCGCTGCGAACAGGAGAACGCTGTGAGCTCTCCGGGGGGAGCGGGGACCCGAAGCGCTCGGCGTAACAATTACCCTTTGTAAAAATGGTAAATTTTGGGGGAAAAATGAACTTTAGTGAAAAAATTTTTTTTTCATTTACACATCCGACTTTGACTAAAAGTCATCAAACAATTATGGGGTGTTAAGGCTCACTGGACCCCTTGTTACGTGCCTTGAGGGGTGCAGTCTCCAAAATAGTATGCCATGTCGTGGATTTTCTGCTGTTCTGGGACCATAGGGGATTCCTAAATGCGACATGCCCCCCAAAAACCATTTCAGAAAAACTCACTCTCCAAAATCCCATTGTCGCTCCTTCCCTTCTGAGCTCTCTACTGCGCCCGCCGAATATTTGACATACACATATGAGGTATTTCCTTACTCGAGAGAAATTGTGTTACAAATTTTGAGAGGATTTTTCTCCTTTTACCCCTTGTAAAAATTCAAAATCTCGGTCTACAAGAACATGCGAGTGTAAAAAATTAAGATTTAGAATTTTCTCCTTCACAGTGTTTCCAAAACGGAGCCTCCAGCTGTTACAAAACAACAACTCCCAGCATTTCCAGACAGCCACTGACTTTCCAGGCATGCTGGGAGTTTAACAACAGCTGTAGGTACCCTGTTTGGAAATCACTGGCGTAGAATAACCCTATGTCCACCCCCTATGCAATCCCTAATTTCGTCCTCAAATGCGCATGGCGCTCTCTCACTTCGGAGCCCTGTCATATTTCAAGGCAACAGTTTAGGGCCACATATGGGGTATTTCTGTACTCGGGAGAAATTGCGTTACAAATGTTAGGGGGCTTTTTCTCCTTTAACCCCTTATGAAAAGGAAAAGTTGGGGTCTACACCAGCCTGTTAGTGTAAAAAATTAAATTTACACTAACATGCTGGTGTTGCCTCACACGTGGAAAAAGGAAAAAAAGACCCCCAAAATTTGTAACGCAAATTTGTACTAAAATACCCATTATGTGGGCATACAAAATAGTCTGCAGAGGCACAACAGGGCTCAGGAGTGAGAGCGCACTATGTACATTTGAGGCCTAAATTAGTGATTTGCACAGTGGAGGCTGATTTTACAGCCGTTCTGACATAAACGCAAAAAAATAAATACCCACTGTAAACCCCTTTTGGAAACTACACACCTCACAGAATGAAACAAGGAGTATTGTGAGCCTTAACAACCCACAGGTGTTTGACGGATTTTCATTAAAGTTGGATGGGAAAATAAAAAAATTTTCACTATAATGCTGGTGTTACCCTAAATTTTTCATTTTCACAAGGGAAAATAGGAAAAAAGCCCCCCAAATTTGTAACCCCATTTCTTCTGAGTAAGAACATACCCCATATGTGGATGTAAAGTGCTCTGCGGGCGAACTACAATGCTCAGAAGAGAAGGAGAGCCATTGAGCTTTTGGAGAGAAAATTTGTCCATGAATTGAAGTCCCCATAGTGCCAGAACAATGAACCCCCCCCCCATGTGACCCCATTTTGGAAACTACACCCCTCACAGAATTTAATAAGGGTGCAGTGAGAATTTACGCTGTACAAAACTTCTGTGTGTGAGCAAATCTTAAGTCACAAAAAAGTCTCACAAAAGTCTCAGCTGTGACTTTTTGGTTTTGCTTATGTGCTCCATATTGATCAACCCCCTGTGATAGTATGATAAATATGTAGCACATAAGCAAAAAAAAAAATAAAAAAATTACTATAGAAATTGCTTACCAAAGCTGCAATGATAAATATCCTCTTATATGTGTTATATTTATCCAAATCTCATCCAATGTAAGGCCAACTATACTTACATTTTTTTTAACCATACTGTATTCTTTTTAATGCCAGATGTAACTAGTTAAATGTTTTCCTTTGATGAATACAATGAAATATTTAGTTAATTTAGATTTGCACTATGTCATAAAAGGTAGAGAGAACATGTCCAAGGTCTACACCTTACCAATGACTTGTCTCTCTTTTGAGGCTATTGTGTGTACTTACAAAAGCCCCTACTATTTATACTAGAGACACCATGAAACTATAAGCGTCTCATTCTTTACTCTGACTTAAAGATAGTCATTTGCCTCTAGTGCTTGACTTTTCTTTTCCCAGTAGAATTCATATGAGATGGATATGTATGTTATGTCTTGGATAAGCAGACTTAGTAGTCAGAGTATGATGGCTTTCTAGATACTGATTCTAAGAGCAGGTTTAGAATTCGCTGATTGGTACAGTTGGCATGGACCCAACTACCACCCTTTGTAAAGCAATTGCAGGCAATAGCAAAAGAGAGGCCTAACTGACTACTGAAAGACACAATTGTTCCCTTCATTAAAAAGAGTGAAATATGCAGCCTATTATTTTGTCAGAGGGAAAAAAAAAAGATTGCTCCATTAGCGTAATTAGGGGGGCAGATTATCTGCGTTTTCCGACAGAAGGTGAAATGTAAGAAGATGGAATAGTTTTCTTGGAAACTTAAAGGATGCCTATATATATTATACATTTACTTAGTTTAATCCTTGTTGACATTTTACCCGTTTATTTGATTTATTCACATGGATATACAAGAATATCTGGCATTTTATGTAGCTAATAAAGGTAATAATGGTGGCAGCTGTAGACCTTGCAGATGAATGTGATGGAGATGAAAATATTGGCACACTGAAAGGATTTTAAAGCCATATAATAGTTTACTTCCTTTAGACATTAAAGGGGTACTCCGGTGAAAAACTTTTTTTTTTTTTAAATCAACTGGTGCCAGAAAGTTAAACAAATTTGTAAATTACTTCTATTTAAAAACTTCATCCTTCCTGTACTTATTAGCTGCTGAATACTACAGTGGAAATTATTTTCCGTTTGGAACACAGAGCTGTCTGCTGACATCATGAGCACAGTGCTCTCTGCTGACATCTCTGTCCATTTTAGGAACTGTGCAGAGTAAAAGGAAATCCCCATAGCAAACATATGCTGTTCTGGACAGTTCCTAAAATGGACAGAGATGTCAGCAGATAGCACTGTGCTCATGAAGTCAGCAGACAGTAGTATTCAGCAGCTAATAAGTACAGGACGGATGAAGATTTTTTAATAGAAGCAATGTACAAATCTGTTTAACTTTCTGGCACCAGTTGATTAAAAAAAAAAAAAAAAAAAGTTTTTCACCGGAGTACCCCTTTAACCCCTTCAGGACCAAGCCCATTTTGGCCTTAAGGACCAGAGCGTTTTTTGCACATCTGACCACTGTCACTTTAAACATTAATAACTCTGGAATGCTTTTAGTTATCATTCTGATTCCGAGATTTTTTTTCGTGACATATTCTACATTAACATAGTAGTACATTTTTGTGGTAACTTGCTTCCTTTCTTGGTGAAAAATCCGTAAATTTGATGAAAAATTTGAAAATTTTGCATTTTTCTAACTTTGAAGCTTTCTGCTTGTAAGGAAAATGTATATTACGAATACATTTTTTTAATTCACATATACAATATGTCTACTTTATGTTTGCATCATAAAATTGACAAGTTTTTACTTTTGGAAGACACCAGAGGGCTTCAAAGTTCAGCAGCAATTTTCCAATTTTTCACAAAATTTTTCGATATTTTTCAGGGACCAGTTCAGTTTTGAAGTGGATTTGAAGGGTCTTCATATTAGAAATACCTCATAAATGACCCCATTATACAAATTAAACCCCCCAAAGTATTCAAAATGACATTCAGTCAGTGTTTTAACCCTTTAGGTGTTTCACAGGAATAGAAGCAAAGTGAAGGAGAAAATTCAAAATCTTCATTTTTTTACACTCACATGTTCTTGTAGACCCAATTTTTTAATTTTTGCAAGTGGTAAAAGGAGAAAATTTTACTTGTATTTGTAGCCCAATTTCTCTCGAGTAAGCACATACCTCATATGTCTATGTAAAGTGTTCGGCGGGCGCAGTAGAGGGCTCAGAAGGGAAGGAGCAACAAGGGGATTTTAGAGAGAACATTTTTCTGAAATGGTTTTTGGGGGGCATTGTCACGATTCGGCTAGCTGGAGGTGGATCCTCTGTGCCAGAGAGGAATTGGCGTGGACCGTGTCGGTGGACCGGTTCTAAGTTGCTACTGGTATTCACCAGAGCCCGCCGCAAAGCGGGATGGTCTTGCAGCGGCGGTAGCAACCAGGTCGTATCCACCGCCAACGGCTCAACCTCTCTGACTGCTGAGATAGGCGCGGTACAAGGGAGTAGACAAGAGCAAGGTCAGACGTAGCAGAAGGTCGAGGCAGGCGGCAAGGTTCGTAGTCAATGGTAATAGCAGGAGGTCAGGAACACAGTAATGGTAACACAGAAGAAGCTTTCTCTAGGCACTAAGGCAACAAGATCCGGCAATGAAGTGCAGGGGAAGTGAGGTCATATAGCCAGGGAGCAGGTGGAAACTAATTAGGGTGATTGGGCCAGGCACCATCATTGGTGCACTGGCCCTTTAAATCTCAGAGAGCTGGCGCGCGCACCCTAGAGAGTGGAGCCGCGCGTGCCAGAGCATGACAGCCGGGGACCGGGACAGGTGAGTGACTTGGGATGCGATTTGCGAGCGGGCGCGTCCCGCTATGCGAATCGCATCCCCGCCGGCAATGTCAGTGCAGCACTCCCGGTCAGCGGGTCTGACCGGGGCGCTGCAGGGAGAGAAACGCCGCGAGCGCTTCGGGGAGGAGCAGGGACCCGGAGCGCTCGGCGTAACAGGCATGTTGCATTTAGGAAGCCCCTATGGTGCCAGAACAGCAAAAAAAAAAACATGGCATACCATTTTGGAAACCCTCGGGGAATGTGACATGGGATAAAGTGAGACTTAATTCTTCACAGGTGTTTCATGACTTTTGCAAATGTAAAAAAATATATAATAATTTTTACCTAAAATGCTTGTTTTCCCAAAAATTTTACATTTTTAAAAAGGGTAATAGCAGAAAATACCCCTCAAAATTTTAAGCCCAATTTCTCCCGATTCAGAAAACACCCCATATGGGGGTGAAAAGTGCTCTGCTGGCGCATTACAGGTCTCAGAAGTGGAGTAGTCACATTTGGCTTTTTGGAAGCAAATTTTGTTCTTAGGGCATGCCGCATTTAGGAAGCCCCTATGGTGCCAGGACAGCAAAAAAGAAACACATGGCATACCATTTTGGTTACTAGACCCCTCGGGGAACGTAACAAGGGGTTAAGTGAACCTTTATACCCCACAGGTGTTTCACGACTTTTGCATATGTAAAAAAAATACCCCATATGTGACCCTAAACTGTTGCCTTGAAATACGACAGGGCTCCAAAGTGAGAGCGCCATGCGCATTTGAGACCTAAATTAGGGACTTGCATAGGGGTGGACATAGGGGAATTCTACGCCAGTGATTCCCAAACAGGGTGCCTCCAGCTGTTGCAAAACTCCCAGCATGCCTGAACAGTCAACGGCTGTCCGACAATACTGGGAGTTGTTGTTTTGCAACAGCTGGAGGCTCCGTTTTGGAAACAGTGGCGTACAGACATTTTTCATTTTTATTGGGGAGGGGAGGGGGGCTGTGTAGGGGTATGTGTATATATAGTGTTTTTTACTTTTTATTTTATTGTGTGTTAGTGTAGTGTAGTGTTTTTAGGGTACAGTCACACGGGCGGGGGGGGGGGGTTCACAGTAGTTTCTCGCTGGCAGTTTGAGCTGCAGTAGAAAATTTGCCGCAGCTCAAACTTGCAGCCGGATACTTACTGTAAACCTCCGCCCATGTGAGTGTACCCTTTACATTCACATTGGGGAGGCGGGAACATCCAGCTGTTGCAAAACTACAACTTCCAGCATGCGCTGACAGACTGTACATGCTGAGAGTTTTAGTTTTGCAACAGCTGTAGGCATGCTGGTTATGCATCACTGAGTTTGTGACCTAACTCAGTGTTTCACAACCAGTGTACCTCCAGCTGTTGCAAAACTACAACTCCCAGCATGTACGGTGCATGGTGTACGGTGACTGCTGAGAGTTGTAGTTTGCAACAGCTGGAGGCACACCGGTCGTGAAATACTGAGTTAGGTAAAAAAAAAAAACTCTGAGTTTCACAACCATTGTGCCTTCAGCTGTTGCAAAACTACAACTCTCAGCAGTCACCGACAGCCAACGGGCATACTGGGAGTTGTAGTTATGCAACCAGCAGATGCACCACTACAACTCACTGCACTTTAGCTGTTTGTGGAAGCTGGGAGTTGTAGTTATACAACAGCTGAAAGTACACCTTACCATAGAAAAAATGTGCCTCCAGTTGTTGCAAAACTATAAGTCCCAGCATGCCCATAAGGGAATGCTGGGAGTTGTGGTGGTCTGCCTCCTGCTGTTGCATAACTACAGCTCCTAGCATGCCCTTTTTGCATGCTGGGAGCTGTTGCTAAGCAACAGCAGGAGGCTGTCACTCACCTCCTACTGCTGCTCAGGGACACAGGTCAGTCCCTCGCCGCCGCCGCTCCTGGGGCCCCGATCCCAACATTGATGCCGGGGATCGGGGTCCCCAGCTCCCGGGGTCTTCTTCCCGCACCCGCTCACGTCTTCTGGAAGAGGGGCGGAGCGGGTTGCGGAAGTGACACCCGCAGCAGGTGCCCTGATCGGTCGGCCGGTAAACCGGCCGACGAATCAGGGCGATCGTGAGGTGGCACCAGTGCCACCTCACCCCTGCTGGCTGTGGCTGTTTGGGGCCGTCAGAGATGGCCCCGATCAGCCAGTAATTCCGGGTCACCGGGTCACTGGAGACCCGATTGACCCGGAATCGCAGCAGATCGCTGGACTGGATTATCCAGCGATCTGCGGCCATCGCCGACATGGGGGGGCATAATGACCCCCCCTGGGCGATATGCCGCGATGCCTGCTGAACGATTTCAGCAGGTATCCGACTCCAGTCCCCAACCAGCTAGCGGTGGGGACTGGAATTCCCACGGGTGTATGGATAAGCCCTCGGTCCTTAAGGACTCGGAATGCAGGGCGTATCCATACGCCCTATGTCCTAAAGAGGTTAATGGCACATTGGGGTAGATTTATCAAAACCTGTCCAGAGGAAAAGTTACTGAGTTGTCCATAACAACCAATCAGATTGCTTCTTTCATTTTTCACTGACCTTTTAAAAAATGAAAGAAGTGATCTGATTGGTTGCTATGGACAACTCAGGAACTTTTCCTCTGGACAGGTTTTGGTAAATCTCCCCCAAATTGCTTAAAGGGGTATTCCAGGAAAAAACCTTTTTTATATATATCAACTGGCTCCAGAAAGTTAAACAGATTTGTAAATTACTTCTATTAAAAAATCTTAATCCTTTCAGTACTTATGAGCTTCTGAAGTTAAGGTTGTTCTTTTCTAAGTGCTCTCTGATGACACGTGTCTCGGGAAATGCCCAGTTTAGAAGAGGTTTTCTATGGGGATTTGCTACCAAACTGGGCGTTTCTCGAGACAGTTGTCATCAGAGAGGATTTAGACAGAAAAGAACAACCTTAACTTCAGAAGCTCATAAGTACTGAAAGGATTAAGATTTTTTAATAGAAATAATTTTCAAATCTGTTTAACTTTCTGGAGCCAGTTGATATATAAAAAAAGTTTTTTCCTGGAATACCCCTTTAATTGTTTCCTATTGGCAACAATGTAGACACCAATGAAACTCATGTCCCCCTTTCTGCTAAATTTTAATGAGTGCTTCACTTTTCTACTAAGTCCTAATGAGTAAAGCTGTAGTACAGTGGTCTTCAACCTGTGGACCTCCAGATGTTGCAAAACAACAACTCCCAGCATGCCCGGACAGCCAACGGCTGTCCGGGCATGCTGGGAGTTGTAGTTTTGCAACATCTGGAGGTCCGCAGGTTGAAGACCACTGCTGTAGTATAAAGCAAAAGTCATGGACGTGGCAGCAGTCTAAGGTATGTTCACACAATGGAATTTCAGAGCGGAAAATCAACTTAGAAACTCATTTGCAGCAGACTACCATTGTTTTCAATGGGATTCTGCTGCACCATGCACATGGTGGAGTTTTTTGCGGTGGAAAAATTCCACCACGGAAATTCATATTCTGGCCTCTTCGGAAAGAACTGGCATATCATAATCCACTCAGAAATGCATTGCTATCTACAAAGATGGCGTATTTCCAATCGGACCTAGCATCAGTATGTACTGTCTGCACCTGCAGCATACAGAATGTCTGATCGCGGGGGTCCCGCCAGTGGGGACCCCCGCAATATAGCACGCAGAACCCACCTGTTACTGCTCCGGAAGCGCTGGAGGGTCTGGCTCCCGACCACTGGGACGGAAGATCGTGACATCAACACTCCGCCCCCGTGTGACGTCACGCCCTGCCCCCTCAATTCAAGTCTATGGGAGGGGGCGTGGCGGCTGGAGGGATTAGTGCACCATGAGTACAGAGAGTGTGTGTGATAATGGTGTAACTCTTATTTTTTCACCTATAGACCCATATGAAGTCTTGTTTTTTGTGCGACCAATTGTACTTTCTAATGACATCTTTCATTTTACCACAAGATGTACCATGAAACCAAATAATTAATATTTGTGGGCAGAAAGTTATATATATAAAAAAAAAAACTGCAATTTTGCAACTTTTGGGGGAGGTTTTGTTTTTACACAGTACCTTTCATGGTAAAAATTATACAATAGCCCTTATTTCCTAGGCTGAAACCCACTCATTTTTGTCAGGTTTTTCCAGTCTTTTTTGGTGCATAGTGTCTGAGACATGTCTCAGACAGTGTGCACCAGTAAAATCCAACTAACCCGACATTACATAAAGCCGAAAAGGGGCATGGTCTGCCACAAAGGGGGCGTAGTCTGTCCAAAAGGGGTGTGGTTTCACAACCCGACCTATTGTCTTTTGAATTCACAGAAAATCCTGTGAATAAATGGCTGGAAATTTTCACCTAGAAAAAGCTGATCAGAAAATGTTCCCAACTTGTAAATCTGTGAATCCCCATAGTAAATAGAGAAGAACAACATTTCACACTAGTAAAAACCCAACACTCTTAATAAATGAGGCCAAGTGTCATTATTCTGTAGGTCAATGCGATTAAAATGATACTCACTTTTATAGTTTTTCTAGTATTGTACTACTTAAAAAAAATATTAACTTTTTTTTTACAAAATTGGTGTGCAGAAAATTGTTCTTTTCTGACCCCTATAACTTTTTTTTCTCCCCTAATACAGGGATGTATGGGGGCTCATTTTTTGCGCTGTAATATTTAGTTTTTATTGTTACCATTTTTGTATATATTTATATACAAAAATTGTATAATTTTTTTTCTGATATATGATGTGATTAAAAATCTATATTTTTGGTGTTTGATTTTTTTTACATTTACACTGTTTACTGTGCATGATCATAAACATTATATTTTAATAGTTTGGATATTTACGCATGCATCAATACCAAATATGCTTTTTTTTTTTTTTGTACAATGGGAAAAGAAGGGTACATTTATTCCCTTCCCGACCCATGACATACATGTATGTCATATCCGGGAAGGTTTTCCTAACCTATGACGTACATGTAAGTCATTAAGATACTGAAAATCCTGAGCAGAGCGGTGGATCGGGACACACACACACACTGCTCTGCTAAGTATCCCCAGTGTCCTGTCCCCCTTCCCCGATGTCCCTTACTGGTCCCGTTCTCCCGTAGCTGTGCCCTCCTGCATGCTTCAATTCTGGGTGAAGCGCAGTGCAGTAATATATTTTTTTTAAATGAGCTGTTTAGTTGTACAACAGCTACCCCATGTGTCCTAGCCTAATTTTTTGTACTTGGCAGGGCAGACACCAGGGGGAGCTGTTGTACAGAAGTAAAAAAAAAAAAAAAAAAATGTATATATATATATATATATATATATATATATATATATAGCTAAAACGTGTGTAGGTAGCTACAACCAGACAAGTAGGAAAGGGGCAATAGTATTGTTGCCAGACAAGTACTAATGTGAAAAGGTTGTGTATCCCATACAACCTGCAAACAATGTATGTAGTGGGGGTACACTTTCCTCACGTATGGGCTTGATTAAAACCAATGTATAGGTGTATAAAAAATATATAGGATTATATAAATATATATAATGTAGATCCAGTGGGTTAGATTAAATTTAAACAATTGATTAATACAACAATAGTGATATTTCTAGTGGTGTCCTTTGTAGAGCCCTTACATAGGACTTAAGGCTAGTAGTAGCCCTTACATCGGACATCGGACTTAAGGCTGGTAGTAGATGTACATAAATTGAAAAATAAAATAGGCATAAAATGTATAAGTAATAGGTGCTGGTATCCCAGTTAGGCAAATAATTAGAGATGAGCGAACTTACAGTAAATTTGATTCTTCACGAACTTCTCGGCTCGGCGGTTGCTGACTTTTCCTGCATAAATTAGTTCAGCTTTCCGGTGCTCCGGTGGGCTGGAAAAGGTGGATACAGTCCTAGTAAAGAGTCTAGTAGGACTGTATCCACCTTTTCCAGCCCACCGGAGCACCGGAAAGCTGAACTAATTTATGCAGGAAAAGTCATTAACTGCATAGCCGAGAAGCTCGTGACGAATCGAATTTACAGTTAGTTCATTCATCTCTACAAATAATAGGTAGCTCTATAGGTGCATGCACGGGGATCGTGCTATGCCGGGTGGAATACAATGTCTTATGATCTGGGCAGTGATGTCTTTGTGTGGTTTGTATCTGATAGAGATATTGCGTGTGGCAGTGTGCTGGTAAGTGAGTAAATTCAGTGCGCTTTGAGGCGTTGGAGATTCCTTATATGTGTCCCACTCTACCCTGAAAGCACAGAGATAGAGATTAGTGAGTGGGATATAGATAGTCTGTTATTTGTAATCCTGTGGGTGCACGAAGCTGCGCTCTGCAGCGCTGGAGACCTCTCAAATGTGGACCACTCTACCCCAGCGGCATGGGGAAAATTTTAGTGGGTTTAGGGGCAATATCCTGGAGCGAGGTTACCGTGCATAGGTTTTTACCGGGGAGACGTCCGCTGGCAGGCGGGATACATGCAATCCCGGGAGCATGCTCTGATATAGTTTTTGCAGTCTGATGGATGATGTCAAGTTTGCCAATACTGGGGTACAGGTGGTGGAGGCTAAACGCGTTTCGAGGTACTCATCTACTTCTTGTTCAATTGCTATATATATATATATATATATATATATATATATATACACACACACAAACTTATATATTCACAATTCAAGTGGTCCCTAAAGAAATTTGATTCTTAACTTTCATAGAAAATTTTAAAAAATGCCCATAATATTATAAGCCTTCTGATGTCCTAAAAAAGTAAATGAACATTTAACAAATGATGCCAGCATAAAGTAGACATGTTGCATGACTATTTCTCTTACAAGTAGAGAATTTCAAATATAGAAAAATTCTAATTTTTAAAATTTTTCACAATATTTTAGTTTTTCACAAAAATTGCTTCATGTATCAATTAAAATTTGCCACTAATTCCCTCCTTGGCCAAGCCCCATGCATCTTGGAGACTCAACGAGTCCCTGCTTCTGGACCCTCTCTGCATCCAGGAACTCAGGGACTCTGTGGTTCACTTTGAACATGACCACAGAGGGGATGACACGACCCCGGCGACTCGCTGGGATGCCCTCAAATGTGTATTACGCGGTGTCCTACTCAGCCATGGGGCCCGACTAAAGAGGGAGAAGACAGCTAAGTTCCGGTCCCTAACCACCCACTTACACACGCTGGAATCTGCCCACAAACAGAGTAGATCGGAGGCTTTTCTCTGAGATCTGATCCGTGTTCGTCATGATCTCCTGGCTCATATGCAGGATGGGTACAAGCGCTACAAACAGATGACAGGGAAAGTCTTTTACGAATGGGGGAACAAAGCTGGGCGAATATTGGCTCGAACTATGAAAGATAAGAAGTCCTCCCTGTTTGTTCCTTCCATTCGTATCTCCTCTGGTGCCCTCTCGCATTTGACCCATGATATAGCGGCCGCATTCCGGTCTTACCACTCCTCCCTCTACAATCTCCCGACGCCCAGTCCCCCTTCTTCGCGAACCTCCCAACACCAGTCCCTAGCCAAATACATCGCCTCCACGGCACTCCCGACCTTCTCTGAGGAAGCTACCCAATCCTTGGAAGCCCTGTTTACACCGGAAGAACTAGTCTCTGTTGTGACTGCTCTGCCAGCTGGCAAAAGCCCAGGTCCGGATGGATACACTGCCAAGTTTTATAAGTCCTTATGTCCCGAACTTTCAAGCCCCCTCCTCCTTGCCCTAAATAGCGTTTCTTCTTCCTCTCCCCCTCCACAGTCATTTCTTCGTGCCTTTATCACGGTGATCCCTAAGGAAGGGAAAGATCCTTCCCTCTGCTCTAGCTACCGGCCAATCTCTCTCCTCAACACAGATGTGAAAATCTATGCTAAACTCATAGCCAATAGACTGGCTGGCCTCTTGGAGACCCTGAGCCACCCAGACCAAGTCGGTTTTGTCTGTAACCGAGAAGCTAGCTGGGGGCCACCCTGTCACAGATAGGTCTGGGTCCCCTGATGAAAGCGTGAATAATGGCGCTGTACTCCCATCCCAAGGCCCAAGTGCGAATAAATTGTCTCCTGTCTAGCCCATTT
Organism: Hyla sarda; assembly: GCF_029499605.1. Lineage (NCBI taxonomy): Eukaryota > Metazoa > Chordata > Amphibia > Anura > Hylidae > Hyla > Hyla sarda. The sequence goes on along the minus strand of NC_079193.1, from coordinate 153,654,127 downwards.
GATATTTGTAATGGCACGAGGCAGGGCTGCCCACTGTCTCCATTACTTTATGTTCTATGTATGGAACATCTCCTAATCGATATCCGCCAGAACCATATGACATAGCATTACACAATGTGATTGGCTATTCACTGATCTAGCATGGCTAAGCCAGGCTACATCAGTTAGATTGGCAGCAGGAGGCAGGTAATGGGATCCTCCTCCGCCATTTTATCTCAGAGAACCTCATCGCCGAGGTTCCGTGAGCCCCTCTGAAATACTGGAGATCCTTTACTTTCACTTTTGACGCTGTGATCGGCACATTGTTCACGGCATCTAAAGTGTTAATAACTCATTATCAGGGAGTGTCCGACACTCACTGTTCTGAAGCGAGCGCAGCTCCTTCACTCGATTCAAAGACGCTTAAGGATTCAGGGCGTACACGCTCCTTGGGCCTTAAGTACAAGGACACAAGGGCGCACCTGTACACCCTTTGTCCTTAACAGGTTAAGCAACTCCCTCTTTCCATAAAGCCACATCCCTTGTCTATCAAAATGTCTAATATACATAAAAAATGAGGCACCAGATTTGGCACACAAAGTTTTGCTTATTTTATTACAGTACCAAGACAGGTTATCAAGCTTGGGGTTATTTAGTTTGGAGAAAAGACGTCTTAGAGGTGATTTGATCACAATATACAGTTATATTAATGGAGAGTACACAGATCTTTCTAGTGATCGAGTTTCATGACCAGGCCAGTAACCATGACAAGGGGACATCATCTACGTTTAGAGGAAAGAAGGTTTCACCATCATCACAGACAGAGATTCTTTACTGTAAGAGCAGTGATACTATGAAACTATCTGCCACATGATGCTGTGATGTCTAAACAAGTTCAAGGGGGGCCTAGATGTTTTTCTAGAAAAATATATTACAGGTTATGGATACTAGACTTATTTGGATAAAACGCTGATCCAGGGATTTATTCTGATTGCCATATTGGAGTCAGGAAGGAAGTTGCCTCTTTCTTGGGGCAATAGTCATTAGCCTCATGGGGGTTAGGAGGTTTGCCTTCCTCTGGACTCTTGTCTTTTATCAACCTTACAAACTGTTTACAAACTATGTAAGTATTAGTATAGTCAGCAATTGCAAAATATATTGTATACAGATGAAGTAACCTAGGGTGGCCACATGATGAATGGACTCTGCCTTAGTACTGTATACCTAAAACAATAACATAAATATGTATGATGAGGTCAAATGTACTGTTTGTAGAAAAAAAGCACCCGAAAAAACACAAGGAGGCATCCTATATCCAAAATAAAACATGATCCCTCTCTATATACTTTGATATTAATTGTTTCTTTTTCCAATATTGTGATGGTGGTATCACTGTATAGGTGTTTCAAGGATATATTAGCTATGCCTCTATAGTGGAAAGGGTTAAACCATCAATTATGCCTATTATAACTACATATTGTTTTAAAACACTTTTACTCCTCAAATGCCATATACTTTTCTAATAGGCCTATAAAAGAAAGAAAAAAAATGAAATTCTTTAAAAGTATATATATATATATATATATATATATATATATATATATATATGATTTTTTTTTTAATCCCTTTTCCTCTATTCGTTTAACATTACAAATTTCTTTACCAGATGTAGACAAAGAACTTTTATAGAAATTTTGGCTTTAGAAAATTTCGGAATCTTTGGACCTCATTTAGCTTTAAGGGCAACAGTGTCACCAACTTCATAGAAAATAATATAAGGTATATAACAGAAGATTATTTTTTTCTCCTTTTAGTACAACATGTTCATTTTTAGGGGTGAGTAAAAAATATTGAACATGAATCAGCTCTTAACAATGATAGAACTTCATCTTTTAGGGTTTTACTTATCATGTCTGAGCAGTTTCGTCTCCTCCTTTCTGCTTACTGACCTCTTTTTCTTCTATCTCTTCTCTTTTATGGTAGATCATTATCTGCTCTGTTGGATTTAGATATATTCTATCCATTTTCTTATGGGAAACCCTTTTGCCCTAAATGTCTGCTTCTTTTTTTCCCCCCTGGTCATGCTCTGCAAACCTTCCCTTGTACGCTGGACATCTGCTATTGTTTAGTTGTTTGTTGTGTAAGTTTCCAAGTGTTTCCAATTTGATGTCAAATGACTAAAACATGTAAAATTTTCCTGGCTTCCTTTTTCATTTACTCTAAGTATATGAAGCTATGATGAAAAGTCTTCTTTTACGTACTACATTCTATGGTTTACTTTTTTCTTAGTTAAATAAAGATTTTATGTTGTTTAATGTAGTAGGTAGTCTTCTGAGTTGCATATTGCATATCTAGATAATATCCGATCATTCATTGAAATGCCAATATATCTCACTTAGGTATTTTTCTCATGTATATACATTGATGTGTTCTAAATTAAATAAGTCTTTAAGAACCAAACATGATTAACTTAGTGCTTCCTTCCTGGGAATTAGTTCAGTTTCACTCCTTTGTTTATTAAGAAAAGGTGTTGCGTCTCCAATTTCTTTCAATCTATTGTTTAAGTCCACACTAAAGGGGAAGGTATTATTTTTGCCTTTTTCTCCCATTTATCTGCACAGATGGGAAACTGCTCAATGCCCTTAAGTTCACAAATAATTTAAGCAACTAGAACAGAGAGGGTATTGGGTAAGAGATGGAAATAGGATGGCAGAAGGGACAGATTTAAAAAAAAAAAAAAATAAGTAACTCTTGACTTCTGCCTCAAAGATTTAAGTCTAGAGAGTTCTGAAGCCAGTCAATGACTACACTGGAAGAATGAAAGGTACCTTTCCAATTAAAACTAATAGAGGGATAACTTCAGACACACAAAAGGGGAAGAAAAGACACTTATAAGTCATGGCGAGTTCAAAAGGAAAGAATTAAGACAAACGCACAAAGCATCATGGGAAGTATTATTCAAGTCCCCCTGTCAGACAGGCTGATTAGCAGCAGTTCCAAGTCAGCTTGATCACCAGGGAGTCTTGCAGATAAAATAATTTCCTCCTCAAGCAAAAATGTCCCTGCACCGAACAAATGTTTCCCTACAGAAAAAAAAATTGTACAAATGCAAAAAAGATAACCGGGTGTAGAGGGTGGACTTTTTTTTGTTTTTTTTATTTGCGACCATGCCACCATCTGTTACATAAGAATGAAGAATAATAATGCATGTTGCTTATGCATATCCTGGGGTCAATTAGTATTTTTTATTAGAATAGTATTAAACAGATTTGCAATAGCATTTTTTTTTGTTTGTCAAGTTATGTTTAGTATTTATGTTTCTGCTATTTTATTCTTTTAACTAGTAAAAACAAAAAAAATTAAAATAAAACTTTACTACTATGATGGCATATCTTGTTGATTCATCTTTTGCATCAACAAAGATCCCTTTAGGCTAAAAAAAAGAAAAACTACCCTCCCCCCAATTACATAATTAGGGGATAAGATGTCTGATCGTGGGAGCTCTACCGCTGGGGACCCCCACAATCTGTCATTGCGCACCCACCTTTGTGAGCTCTCCGCAGCGCTGGAGGCTCTAAATGTGTAGCGCGATGACCATGGGGCCGGAGTATTGTGACGTCACGACTCCGCCCCTGTGGGATGTCACGCCCCACCCCCTCAATGCAAGTCTATGGGAGGGGGGTGACAGCCCACATTAGGAGCCTCCAGCGCTGCGGAGAGCTCACTAAGGTGGGTGTGCAATGACAGATTGCGGGGTCCCCAGCGGCGTACTCCCACGATCAGACATCTTATCCCCTATCCTTTGGTATTAGGGCTGGAGTACCCCTTTAATGCTTCCTAATATTTGAATAAAGCAAAGTATCATTAGAAAACATCTTGCAGCCTAGGAAATTTGTCTTCCTAACTAGAGGTCCAACTCCATATGGACATTTTCCATATTAACAACTGAAAGACCTTTACTTAACTCCTTAAGGACCAGGCCAACTTTTTTTTTAGCACTTTCGTCCCCTGCCCCCCCCCCCCCTTCTAAAAACTATAACGCTTTCAATTTTGCACCTGCAGACACATATAAGGGCTTGGTTTTTGCGTCACCAAATTTTTTTTGTAATTACATAATTTATTTTATATAAAAAATATATAAAAGAAAATCTGCTGCAAAACCCCCCCAAAAAATGTGGGGTGAAATAAAAAAATATGCAATTTTTTTTACTTTCTGGGGCTTCTGTTTTTACACAGTGCACCATTTGGTAAAAATGACCCCTTATCTTTATTCTGTAGGTCTATGCAATTACAATCATACCCAATTTATATAGGTTTTATTTTATTTCTTTAATTTTTTTTAACTAATGCACCAAAATTTGTATGCTGAAAATTGTCCTCTTCTGACCCCTATAACTTTTTTATTTTTCTGCATACGGTGATATATGAGGCCTCATTTTTAGCACTGTGGTCTCTAGTTTTCTTCAGGACCATTTTTGTTTTGATGGGACTTTTTGATCACTTCTTCTAAACCTCTAAATGTTTTATGGTATATACTTCATATACCATAAAAAATTTAGAGGTTTAGAAGAAGTGATCAAAAGTCCCATCAAAACAAAAATGGTCCTGGCGATTGTCTCCTGTACTACTTGTTATTCTGCATATTGAATAAAGCACTGGATTTTACCTGCTTCTATTGTGCCGGACCTCATCTATTGTTTGTCTGCTGCACGTGGAGAGGAACGCCACCTCCCTGGTCGGAGCACTAGAGCAGTGATAAGGGGGATCGAGCGGAGGACTTGGTATATTGCTGAGGAAAACTAGAGACCACAGTGCTAAAAATGAGGCCTCATATATCACCGTATGCAGAAAAATAAAAAAGTTATAGGGGTCAGAAGAGGACAATTTTCAGCATACAAATTTTGGTGCATTAGTTAAAAAAAATTTAAAGTAGTCAAATAAAATAAAACCTATATAAATTGGGTATGCTTGTAATTTTATAGACTTACAGAATAAAGATAAGGTGTAATTTTTACCAAAGGGTGCACTAAGTCCAAAGTTGCGCATTTTTGGTCACTTCGACCAAAAATGCGCAATTTTAGACTTAGTTCGGACATTTACACACGCTGCAGTACCACAGATGTTTATGTTTATTTTTGATTACATTATTTTATTTAAAAAATGGGAAAAGGGGGGTGATTAAAACTTTTATTATGGAAGGGATTAATTCACTTTTATGAACTCTTTTTTTCTACTTTTTTACTTATTTTTTGTCACAATAGGGGGCTATAACATGCAATCTTGCGATTGCATACACTGTTCAATGTTGGGCTTTGGCTCAGCATTGATCAGTGTTATCGGTGCTCTGCTGCTCTAGCCTGCCATGGCTGGCATGGACATCAGAGCACCGATCAGACTGCGTGGAGGCAGGTAAGGACCCTCCCTCCGTTCACTCAGCCGTGGATGTCCCAATCAGCTCTGCTGAGCTTCCGGCAATGTTAGATCTTGCATTTAGACACTGCAATCAACTTTGATTGCGGTATATAAAGGGTTAATGCTGGGCATTGGCTAATTGGCAATGTCCAGCATTAACAATGGGTTGTAGCTGCTGATAGCAAACAGGACTTATCAGGCTTTTTTTTTTTATATATCAACTGGCTCCAGAAAGTTAAACAGAATTTGTAAATTACTTCTATTAAAAAATCTTAATCCTTCCAATAATTAAGAGCTACTGAAGTTGAGTTGTTCTTTTCTGTCTGGCAACAGTGCTCTCTGCTGACATCTCTGCTTGTCTCGGGAACTGTACAGAGTAGAAGAGGTTTGCTATGAGGATTTGCTTCTTCTCTGGACAGTTCCCAAGACAGGTGTCATCAGAGTACTTAGACAGAAAAGAACAACTCAACTTCAGTGGCTCATAAGTACTGGATTCAGATTTTCTTTTTATAGAAGTCATTTACAAATCTGTTTAACTTTCTGGGGCCAGTTGATCTATAAAAAAAAGTTTTTTCCTGGATAACCCCTTCAAGAGGATAAAGGATCCAGTATTAAATTTCTACCCATCTTTTAGCCTCCTGGTAAAATCATAAAATTGAGTAGTGCTGAATGCCTAGGCATGTTGTATATCTTATTACACTTTGATGTTGCTTAATTTTACAAGAAAATTCTTATGCTATGTGTGCCCACTGCTGTAGTTTGGTAATTATTGTAATCACCAAGTGTCTGATCACCACTGGGCCCCTCCTGCAGTCTACTGCATGGCACCACGGCTCCCCCATTCACATAGCTGAGTTGACCACCGCGTGAAATGGAGGCCAACAGGCCCCCTCCATGCATCTCTATGGGAGAGCCAGAGATACAGCATTCGGAGATCACCCAATGTACGAAGAGAACTTGATATCTGGTAGGAGGTTGTGAGGGTCCCAGCTGTCGGACCCCCTTCTAGAAGACATATATACATAGAAGAAATATAATAAATGAAAGATGAAAGAAGGTATTGTTGAGGTGGAATGGAGGGACGTGAGGCATGTTCAAATTTTGAATGGGGCCAAGGAGCTTTTGTCTGTGTTTTAACATGTTAAAAAAGTGCATGAACCGGTGTCTTTTCACAATTAAAAGGAATGATATGTAAGATGAGGGAATATTAACATTTTGCTGTACCCTCTTTCTCTTATACCATCTTATATCTATTGATGTGTGTTAAAGAATATATGATTAATATTGAACATGAATGTGCTATACCTGACAAGTCATCCTGATAATCTCAGTTATGCATTGAGCCCTTTCATTAAGCTTCCAAACCTGCGATAAACAGTCTACTTACCACTCCCCCATTTTTATACATAAACTTATATTTCTTGTATAGTTTGGTAATAATGTAAGTACTAAACAGGCTACAATTTCCCTTAAACAGGGGTATCATTGTGTTAATTAGCATGTGCTTCTTGTTCACAAACGCTTGGAAAAGTCTAAGTAAGAATATGACATAATATTTCTCAAATAACTTGCCATTTATGGCTGCAGATTTCTCTAACTTTCACCGCAGCTGCAGGACTAAGTCAAGGCGAGCCAGGAAATTAGTTAATAGGCCCCATTGTTTTCTTAATTACCTCTCAAACCCTTACCTCAGCCATGGCCCCATTTCAAGGTTTGCAACATCAGACGTTAGCGGAAATTGACTCAGGTCTGAGGTCCTATACTGTGTCTTCTGCTGTGTTTTCTTTAGCTTTTCTCATACGATACCTCAAGCAAATTAAAGCATGAAATACTGTCTTACAGCACTGAAATAGTTGTCAGTTATTAGAGGTATTCAGGTTGTGTGTAATGTAAGGGAAAGTGAAATTCCAGCTGTGAAAAAGTAATACCACGTTACTGAGATTTTACACCAGTTGCGCTGTAAAAAACACCAATATAGTTTTTGTTCAATAAAGCCCTTACGTGTACTAGTTTATTATATCCTCTCTTCTACACTAGAAGAGTGAAAGAGAACAAAAAAAACCCCGTCTCAGGTGCTGCAAATCTAGACTTGCTCAAAGTAGTGTCATTGTTTCATTATAATTCATAATGATAATTCATAACAACTGATAACGCGTTTCGGGGTATAACCTCTTCATATGTTCAGACATATCTGATAAAGGGGTTATACCCAAAACATTAAATCAGTTGTTTATAACTTTTTGAATTATAATGGAACAATGACACTACTCTGAGTAAGTCTGGATTTGCATTGCCTGGGAGAGGGTTTTTTCTTCTACATTCACTCTTCTACTGCATGCGGATAGTGTTTGCCATACATCCACCACCCTTTGGCAAAGCAGCAACCCAGGACCATCATTTTATCCATTTATATTGTTACATGCATGTAATATTCATGCTCCAGGTGAGCGCCCATCCTTACCTCTGTTTTCTCAAGTTCCTTCTTGTTGGGTAATGCACTAGGCGCCCTTGTGGTCCTTCTATTTTTTTTCTTTACTGTCCAGGTTTATTCATATTGTTACCATTTCAATGATATGAGTATTTATATCCCAGCTAAATAAAGTAGGTATTTAAATTTACTGGACGTTAATAGAAATATCATTAAAAATGTCATTTTGGTCCACTGAGTCCGCTCTCAGATGACAGTAAATTGAGACAGTATTTGTAGGCCAAAACCAGATAAGTAATATATTGCAGCATATTCTAGTATAATATAATACCCATAGAATACTGACTAAAATGATTTTGAGTAATCTAAATCCCTACTAAATATACACATTAATATTGGAGACATAGACGATACATATATGACAAATGGTGGTATAGGGACCTTTATAGACACTAAAGAAGAATACTAAATGTTTCTAAAAAAAACGTATCCCCTATCTGCAGGATTGGGGATAAGTTTTAGATCGCAGGGGGGTATGGGGGTCAGACTGCTGGGGCCCCCCACGATCTCCTGTACTGAACCCTGACTCTCCCCCAGAGAGGTGCGTCATGACCCCCTCCCCCCCCCCCATATAACTCTATGGGAGAGCCATTTGGCAATCTTCGTCTCTCCCATAGAGCTATGTGGAGGGGGCGTGGCAGATGGGGAGGGGGTCATGACGCACTGCCCTGGGGGAGAGTCGGGGTTCCATACAGGAGATTGTGGGGGGCCCCAACAGTTGGACTCCCCCCCCCCCCCCGCAATCTAAAACCTATCCCCAATCCTGTGGATAGGGGATAAGTTCTTTAGTAACATTTTGCAATGTCTATAAAGGTCCCTATACCACCATTTGAGACATCTCCTTAAGGTCTATTCACATGTAAAGTATCCTGTGCAGATTTGATACACAGGATTTGAAGCTGTATTCTGTCATTTAGTTTAGTTTGAAATCTCCATCAGAAAGCCCTGTCCATCAAAGCTGCGCAGAATACTGTACATGTGAATACATCATTAATAGAATAGTTTTATTGTGTATACCTATTTTATATGATGTGTAACTCATAGGTTTTCAGCCGTATCGACCCGTATTTCATCAATGAAATGGTTTCCCAATGCTGCCTCTACATTTCCCATAAATCCCCTGTCTTTGCAGAAAGAGGGGGATGGAGTCTCATCACTACAGTTTATTTAATTAAAGGAAATAATTAGTGGATTGGGATCAGTTTACTGTATGCACCTTGTTGATGCATTTTATTATTCAAAGCAAGAAATATTGCTATGAAACAAAGGGGATTTAAACTGTGATAACGTTTAAGGTGTTTTATGAAGATATGAAGTCTTCAAGCTATGTTCACACATTAAATTTTTCTGCATATTTTAGTGTTTTTACCATGTTTCGGTAGTGTTTTTGTCGTTATTTTTCAAAATCAGGGTTTGACTGATTTGGGCAATCAAAGTAAAATAGCTGCAATTTTGGGAAAATCACAGCAAAAATGCAGAAAAAATGCAGATGGTTTATAACTACTATATATCCTTGTGTCATAGAGATAGCAGCTGCGGCATACATATGGGGTTGGGAGGGAGGGTCTAGGAACTTCCAAAAGGGATCTGATAGGTGATGATGTCATCCTTTAGTTCGCAAGAAGTCAGCTGATCCAAGACAGAACACTTCATCTGACACATTAAACAATATGATTTTCTGTGGGACAGACTGGTAATCACATGACCCAGTTACAGCTATACTGAAATGAAATAGATGGCACAATCAGAAAAGTGATGAGGAATGTGCATGCTATGGGCAAAAAAGAAAACCTGGAGTATTTCTTTAAGCCTTACTCCAGGATCACCTAGGCATTTTATAAATATTCAAGGCAAGGAATTCTAATGTATTACTGCTTTTTCCTTAAAGGGACTCTTTCAGGAAATTTATGCTGCCTGAATCACGGAAAGTATGAAATCCTGTCAGGCTTTCTTATTACTCTGTTTTACTCTAAAGAGCTGTAGCATTTCAGAGAATAACATAGCGGGCAATTTTACATTGGTTAATGGGGCATTCCAGGCAAAACCTTTTTTTTTATATATCAACTAGCTCCGGAAAGTTAAACAGATTTGTAAATTAATTCTATAAAAAATTCTTAATCCTTCCAGTAGTTATTAGCTTCTGAAGTTTTCTGTCTAACTGCTCAATGATGATGTCACGTCCCGGGAGCTGAGCATGATGGGAGAATATCCCCATAGGAACTGCACAGCTCCCAGGACGTGAGTCATCAGAGAGCAGTTAGACAGAAAACAACAACTCAACTTAAGAAGCTAATAACTATTGGAAGGATTAAGATTTTTTTATAGAAATTATTTACAAATCTGTATAACTTTCCGGAGCATGTTGATATATAAAAAAAAGTTTTGGCCTGGAATACCCCTTTAACATTTGGTGTCAAAAAGTCGCAAGTTTTTGCACAATGGGTAAAAAGTAAAAAGTTTTTGCATAAATTATTTAAGCTGTTTCAAGAAAACAACTTGAATGTTGTGTGACACAGTTGATCTCAGGTCAGCCCGGACCACACTTAGAAACTTACCTACATCTAAGCTACTTTGCTATTTAAGAAGAACATGCACTTCTAAATCTGGAGGAAGTACACATAAGCTACACTTAGAGAATCAGGAGTAAAAAGTACTTGATGCACACAGTCAATGATAAATTCCCCCCATGATTTACTGAGCTGTGGTACTGGGTAAAGCGAGGTGGTGTCCCTAATTCTTCCCCACCTGGCTTGGCTTGATTGACAAGTCTCTCCTTATAAACAAATCAAGCTGAGCCAGGCAAGAAGATCGCCTCTCAGACCCTTCACCCGGTGCCACAACTACGGACTGCACATTGCAGATTCGAGGTGGCTCCTGACAAGTTCCACAGATAAAGCAGGCTTCAGCAGAAGCCTATAGGAAAATTATCCGGTGTTTCGACATTTCAACATTGTTTAAACATTTTGGGAAAGACACTCGAAATCCAGACAATAGGTAACTTTTAAAATTTTGCATGTAAATATTTCTAAGGCCGGCTTCACACAGGACACAATACGGTGGCCATAATATTGACACGTATACACAGCCATAATATGCCTGTGTATGGCCGGCCTTAGGTGTGTTTCTAGAAGATGTTTGCCAAGCATAAAAAGATCACCAAACCAAAGTCTTCTAACTTCTCAAGTTTAATAATGCACACAGGCACCATCTCTGGCATACTTTGCTGAAAAAGAAATGAAATGTAAAATAGGCAGAATAATTGTCATAAACTATAGCAAACTACTGTAAGTAATGCTTTAGGTTAGCAAGATACTTTTTTATTTTATTTTACTTTCTACTTCAAAGCTTGACAACTAAAAGCCGAATGACTGTACCTGTTTTTCTAAGTCTATTTCTGTTGCTCTTGTCTGCATTCCACGCAATCAGATGGCATTGTGGACTTCGAGACCACAGCATGAAAATTGAATGGCTTTTATGCCCATGATTCTGGGCACTTGGACATGGAGGTGCCTATTTATAATCATAGATCATAGAGCACTCTTTTTTTTATCTTTTTTTATGTCTGCACAGATTTCTCTGATAAATTCTACTGGTCTTACAGTATATTCGGTCAATGTGTGATGGAAGTATAAAATGAGCTGTGCTTTGGTGTATGAGGATACAATTTGGCTTTGTAAAATTTAGAAACAAATTCAAGAGTTCACTGACTTGCCAAGTCAGTCTATAGCTAAAGAAACAATGAATATTCCTTTTGCAGTAGTGAAGTGGTTCTCTGCCTCAGCACTACTAGGATATGCATAAGCCCCACTTTACTTTAATTATATTGGTTTCATCTATTCTGTATTTGATAAGAATAGAATAATTCCTATTTTACTTGTAATGCTGATGAAATGCACAGCATGGATAATGCACAACATCAAACTCATTCACAGTCTTAAACCTAGGTAAGAAAAAAAACTTTACTCCCCCTGAATTCACTACCGCTCCAGGGCCACCACTATAATAAGAACTGAGGTGGAAGCGGTACACAATCAACCGATGTTCCCCTTCTGCTATCCATGCGACGTATTCAGCCTAACCCCCTCATGTAGTACTCAAGGTCATTTGTGAAGTACACAGGAACAGTATTATATAGGACCCTGGCCTGTATACTTAGGTAGATGCCAATATCCTTCCTCCACACCATATATGAGCAACCATATATATGTGGAAATAATGCACAGTAATGGTTTTCAGAACAACTCTCCCACTTGCCTCTACTGAATCTCAGACGAGACAAGACCTCAGTTTCTTGTAATATAGAAGACAAATGAAAATGTCCAGCGTAGTCTTGATGCAATACGTATGTTTTATTCAGCAGTTAGCAAACATGGTGAACAGGTTACATAGTTAGTTACATAGTTACATAGTTAGTATGGTTGAAAAAAGACATACGTCCATCAAGTTCAACCAGGGAATTGAAGGGTAGGGGTGTGGGGCAATATTGGGGAAGGGATGGGATTTTATATTTCTTCATAAGCATTAATGTTATTTTGTTCCAGGAATGTATCTAACCCTGTTTTAAAGCTGTTAATTTTCCTGCTGTGACCAGTTCCTGAGGTAGACTGTTCCATAAGTTCACAGTTCTTATGGTAAAGAAGGCGTGTCGCCCCTTGAGACTAAACCTTTCCTTCTCCAGACGGAGGGAGTGCCCCCTTGTCCTTCGGGGGGGGGGGGGGGGGGTTTAACCTGGAACAGTTTTTCTCCATATTTTTTGTATGGGCCATTTATATACTTACGTTTATCATATCCCCCCTTAAACGTCTCTTCTCAAGACTAAACAATTGTAACTCCTTTAATCGCTCATCATAGCTAAGATGTTCCATGCCCCATATTAGTTTAATCGCGCGTCTCTGCACCCTTTCCAGCTCCACAGTGTCCCTTTTATGGACAGGTGCCCAAAACTGAACAGCATATTCCAGGTGAGGCCATACCAATGCTTTATAAAGGGGGAGTATTATGTCCCTGTCCCTCGAGTCCATGCCTCTTTTTATACATGACAATATCCTGCCGGCCTTGGAAGCAGCAGCCTGACATTGCATGCTATTCTGAAGTCTGTGATCTCCAATACACCCAGATCCTTCTCTACCAGTGACTCTGCCAGTTTAATCCCCCCTAAGATTAACAACACATGCATGTTATTAGTACCCAGATGCATAACTTTACATTTATCCACATTGAACCTCATTTGCCAAGTGGATGTCCAGACACTTAGTCTATCCAAGTCATCTTGTAACCTATACACATCCTCTATAGACTTTACCGTGCTACAAAGCTTGGTGTCATCTGCAAATATAGAAACAGAGCTGTTAATGCCATCCTCTATATCATTGATAAATAAATTAAACAACAGCGGGCCCAGGACTGAACCTTGGGGTACACCACTAATAACCGGGGACCAATCAGAGTACGAATCATTGACCACCACTCTCTGGGTACGATCCATGAGCCAGTGTTCAATCCAGTTACAAACTAAAGTTTCCAAACCCAAAGACCTTAACTTACCTGTCAGACGTCTATGAGGGACAGTATAAAACGCTTTAGCAAAATCCAGAAACACTATATCCACAGCCATTCCTCTGTCAAGGCTTCTACTCACATCTTCATAAAAGCAAATTAGATTGGTTTCGGTGATGCGTTTCGGACACAGTATGTGGCCTTAGTCACACATGATGATGTTCATGAAGGGGATTTTTCTACCCTAGCCTTCAAGGGATAGAAAAAATAGTGGCACCTGTAAGAGGAAGAAGCTCAAAACAAAAAATTTGGACAGGGCAGTCTATTGGAATAATAAAATTACAGACTCGTTACCCTAACGGACTTAATCAGAGACAGGATGTAATCTTACACTATTAAATTTACAGTAGTGGGAAGTCTATACTAAATATGTTTGTGTTATATTATGAATAATCCTCCTTAATTCATCAATACCTTACATAATTAACAATGTGTGGGATTTGTTTCAGACATTGTAATTCTCATGGGGTGATATTATTGTTCATGTTTATATTTTTTCTTATATTATATATGATTTTTTAGTAGTTAATAACATGATTATATCAGCCCCTCATATAATCGGTCTTTAGAGTGCCATCATGTACAGTGCTTTATAGAGCCCTTCAGACAATGTATGCAAGGAGGAAATGTATGCAGAAATGATTATAATTAGAGATGAGCGAACTTTTGAAAAATTCAATTTGGCAGATTCGTTGAATTTTTTGAAAAAAAAGTGTTCAATACGAAATAATTCGCAGCAAATCTATATTAAAAACGGCTTGTTCTAACACGCATATGGAGTGTGCTGGGGTAGTGAAATAATACTGTTATTCAGTATGACATGCAGATTACAGGCATCACTTCTAGAATCACTGCCGCAGAATGACAGAGCCCGGCACAATGACAGAGCCTGGAGGGGGCATCCGTATGAGGAGACCATATGGTGGCTGAATGACACAGCGTGGAGGTGTTGGCAGCATGAGGAGACCATAATGTGGCTGAATGACACAGCCTGGAGGTGTTGGCAGCATGAGGAGACCATATAGTGGCTGAATGACACAACTTGGCAGTGGATATAGCATGAGGAGACCATATAGTGGCTGAATGACACAGTGTAGAGGTTTTGTCAGCATGCAGAGACAATATAGTGGCTGAATGACACAGCGTGGAGATGTTGGCAGCATGAGGAGACCATATAGTGGCTCAATGACACAGATTGGATGTGTTGGCAGCATGAGGAGACCATATAGTAGAGCTATTTAAAGAGAAAGTGCACAAAAAAAGACAGAAAAGTGTGCCAAAATGCAGTGTAAGCCCTTGAAGTGCTGGGTGCAAAAGAATCCCTAATAAGACTAGCAGCCACCTCCAAAAAATAATTAAATCCATCGTTAGTAACTGATGCGGTGGCACTGGTGCACCCACAAGATCTGCATCTGGCATAACCTGAAAAAATACACTTAAGTTAGCTCTGGAGAGGGCATCTGCAGCTGTGTTACAATTACCCTAAATTTGACTGCACATAAAATTGAATTTATGTTGTAACGACAACCAGACTAACTTTCTGAGATACCGCATAACCTGTAAGTTCTTTGACTTACCCATGTTCACTATCTAAACTGTGCCAGCATTGTCACAAATGAACATCACTGTAGTGTTACACCACTTCTGACCTCAAACTAACGCTGCTGCTACCAGAGGAAAAACTTCAAACAGAGCAGAACAATGTGTAAACCCAGGAACAGTTTCGACTTCCTGTGGCCAAGGAACTGCAAGCCAATGTGTACCATATATGGCTGCATAACCATGAGATGAAGAAGCATCCGTGTAAACCCTCTCCCCTTGGATGCTGTAGGGAGAAACAATGACACCCCATTACACTGGCTAATGTAATTGTCCCACATGTTTAAATCTGACCTAACCCCTGCATCTAAACTAATGCCTGGAAACAAATGATCTACCCTGAGGGATGATTCTAAATGCAAAGGCCAGCATGCCAAGTATACTTTGTAATTCTGTCTTTGTGGCAGCACACGCAATATTAAACTTATGTATTACCTCTCTGATCCTATGTAGTTTGTCAGGCAGCAGACTGGCTTGCATATTGACAGAATCCAAAGTGTTTCACGGGAAAGTCAATTGGGTAGTCAGTCCCTCCGTTTTATTGGGAGAGACTGGGACTCCCAGATGATCAAACAGGTCTACCAAAACTGATAATTTCCCAGGAACCACTGATGGAGGTTCCAATATCAGGAAGTTGTCGAGATAATGCAAGATGTAGTCACAGCCGAGTTCATTCCCCAGGCCCAATGCAACGCACGCGCCAGCTGATTAAACAGCCAAGGGCTGCTTTTACACCCAAATGTTAACTTTACTGCAAAATAGTAAACCTCACACCTCTTAACCCCAAACCACCTCCATAATTCATGTTTGAGTAGCTGCAACTTGAATTCGTCCGTAATATCGGCTTTGGCCAACCAAGTGCCAGGACCTAGGTGTAATATAATTTGCATGGCCTGGTCGACAGATACATAAATCATCGTAAATTCTTCAAAAGGGATTAACGAGTTGATGCTGGGTATGTTGGAAGAAAAGGGTGCTGACAAATCGTATATTAAGCATTTTTTATTGTTAAACTTCCCCGTAACCAGACTCAGTGGACTCACTCTCCATGTGTCAAAAGGTGGCACAACAAAAGGCCCTATCATGTATCCCTTGTCAATCTCTGTTTGTAATAACTGTGACACCACCTGAGGTTCATCCATCGCAGAACGAAGATTGTTGCACTCATAGGTAGCCTGCGGCAGTGACACTAGGCAGGCCTCAAGTCCTGCAGAAACGCATGGGAACTGAGTTCCTGCACTTTTTCCACAGCAGGAACACCATTCCCATTTGCCAGAGTTCTGCAAGACCAGCCCTTGAGTGGAAAACTTAGGTGAGTTCCCTCACCTTTTTTTCCCATGACTTGACCCCTGCCTCTAGGCCTGGATGGAAACCGAGACTGAAACCATCCAGTAACCACTGTACCCAAGCAGGATCAGGGTGATTACGTAGCACATGAGCCAGGGCCTAGACCTGCACCCCGTCTAGTCCCGCCTGTTTTGCTTTTTGTGGAATGTGTTCTATAACAATAAAAACATACATGTAGCAACCTACATTAGTTATGGTTGCATCTGGCAAGATTAAAATTGGTTACAAATCAGTTTTTCCCCCAAAAAATCTCCCCTGACGCCCCAGTTTCTCTACTGCAGCAGGTGTCTTAGAGCTAGCCGAAAAATTAGTTGTGTTACTACTAGTAGAAGGCTCTGATGGAGAGCTGGCCGAGGCACACCAAGTCGCAGTGTGTGTTATTGACAGACACAGTGTGCAAGCAGGGGATTTCAAACCTGTGAAGTGCTTGCAGAATAGTTCTGTGTCCATAATCCCCAATTAGTAATATAATGAAACTGGCTGAAAGCCGCTGCGGCTTTAGCCGAGAACGATTTGTGATAATTGTCAGAATTAGTGCCCCCATATTTGTAAGCTAGCTCAATAACATGGTGTAAATATAAATTAAAGTTCCTCTCTCCTTTCGGGCTTAGCAGAACAGATGACATCCCTGTATAAACCGAATGCTAGCACAAACTCAGGATTACTTAAAGGGGTACTCCACTGGAAAACAATTTTTTTTCATATCAACTGGTACCAGAAAGTTAAACAGATTTGTAAATTACTTCTGTTAAAAAATCTTAATCCTTACAGTACTTGCTGCTGTATGTTCCAGAGGAAGTTCTTTTCTTTTTGAATTTCCTTTCTGTCTGACCACACTGCTCTCTGCTGACACCTCTGTCCATTTTAGGAACTGTCCAGAGTAGGAGCAAATCCCCATAACAAACCTAACCTTCTTCAGACAGTTCCTAAAATGGACAGAGGTGTCAGTAGAGAGCACTGTGGTCAGGCAGAAAGGAAATTCAAAAAGAAAAGAACTTCCTCTGGAACATACAGCAGCTGATAAGTACTGGAAGGATTAAGATTTAAAAAATTTTTTTTCCAGGGGTGTACCCCTTTAATTTGCTGTTTAGTCTAACATCCTTACTCTTGAAGATAACTGACAATTCACGGTTTTTGTATCGGCAACATCCTTTGTAGCAATCAGCAATGATGCCAAGTTAATGTCCTTACCATCCAGGATGTCTTTGCGCAGAGAAGCTGGAATTAAATGATAAGGTGCAATGGTGGGTGCACCCGCCCGAGCCCCAGACCCCATGCTCTGAATGGTGGGAGGACTCTGAGAGAGGGAAGGCGCCACCACCAATTGACTGCTAGAAGTATCTCTAACATTGCCCCTTTCAACCGCATCCAACCTTGATTGCATGCTCGCCAGAGAAGCCATCGTGGTAGTCATCATTGAATGTAGGTACCCCAAAGGGTGAAAATGGTCTGAGAAGACATTGAGTCATGACTGCCCCCCTGAGTGGGTTCAGCCATCAGCAGTCTGTATGGTTCAGCTTTTCTAGCAGATGCCAGAAAAGGCACCCCTTTTCTGCGCAGCTCCTCCATTAATTTGGGCACAGTCCAAGTGCAGTAGGAAAGGCTCCCATGGTCAGAAGCTCTGTCTTGTGTCCCAGGTACGGACATCTGGTCCTCAATGTCTGACACATGAGACATACTCCCAATCAGACCTCTACTGGCCATTTAAGGGTGCTCGGGAAAAGAGACAATAGCACATTACATATAAACCTCTGGAAAATGGACCTCTCTAAAACAACCCAACTAACCTGTACTAATCACAGACAGAAACTGCTCACCAAACCCTACAGACAAAGCTAAACAGTTAAGCTACAAATCTGCGTACAAATCTCTACCAACAATAACATCTACACCAATTCCACTAAACTAACCAGGTGGGAATTATCTAGCTAACGCCCCATCACTGTGTAAAAACGTGAATCTTAAAACAATATGCCAACGAAAGTGGACGTAAACGTAGTGATTCAAAACAAAATATAGGTATCCAGCGTTGTTGTACTGAAGACGTGTCAGCCACAAACCCCCAATGCAGTGGACCCACCTGAAAATGTGTCAGGCACGCGGAGACCAACTGCCTATGTATTAGCAGTGTTACTGCTCTGAATAACGTGAATAACAATAACCCTGCGGCAGCATTACCAAAGACGTGTAGGCACATACAGTAGCCTCTGCCTATGTGTTAAGAAAACATAAGTAATTGCAACGGCAAGTACCAATAATGAAGCACCTGAAGTTGTGTCAGGAGACAAACACTCCAAATGTACTGCGAAATATGTATTTATATATATATATATATATATATATATATATATACATATATATATATATATATAAAATATATATATATTTTAATGACAAGAATGCGTACATGCACCGCATACCATGTATGAATGGGACAACATAGTGTAAAATTCTGATAATAACCCACCTCTTGCAACGTACATAGCGAATTTAGGTGTAACTAATTACACAGAACACAGTCTGAACTGGAAATGAAAATGTAAATAACATAAACACCACTAAAGGAGCTATACAATTATTTTTTACAAGCATCGTGAGCTTAAAGATTGAATTACTAGATAATTTTTTTATATTGAATACTGTTGCATCACTATTATATTTAGTTTTTATATATATTTACAAAATGTTTTTTTATTTTATTTTATACACAACAATGCCACCTGCTGGCACACTCCATTGTAACATTACTCATACAACCCAGCAGTCTACTGCCCCTAGTGGCCAATGGCTGACACAGCTGCAACCATCCTGTAGCCTTGGCCACGCCCCCGCTGTCAATCAAGCAAACGGCTGTAGTGAGGCAGGGATACAGCAGCTAGCGCAGCGAGGGACTGCTGGCTCCCTTAGCCGCCTTCCTAGACCACCACGCAACCTCCCGGGCAGGTAAACGAGGCCATCCACATAATAGAAATATTGCACAAGCAGCTGAGCCCCCCCGCATTTGCCTGTAACGTGCGCCATAAACCATGATAGACCGCAACACTGTCACCTAACACAGTAAGGCTGGGTTCACACCACCTTTTTGTAATACAGTTCCCGTATGAGGTCTTTGATTAAAAAAAATTGATTCCTCACAACCTGACTAAACAAATTTTAATCCATATACGGTTTGAAAAATGATGTCCGGTTGCATCCGTTTTTTAAGAAAAATAGTATACGTTTTTAACTTTTCATTCCATTAAAAATAAAGTTTCACTTGTTTGATTGAAATTCCAAGAAAAAAAAAAAGGTGCAAAGTTAAAAACCGTATGGAACCGTACACACATACGGTTCTGTATGGTTCCCATTGACTCCCATGTTGAAAAAACATATACGTTTCAATACGGTTTTTCACCCGGACCAAAAACCGTGGTAGGCTACGGTTTTGGGTATGGGAAAAAAACTGACAAAACCTTACAGGATGCAACCAGATGGTTTTCAATACGTTCCGTATGGTTCTCATATTGAAAACGTATACGGGAAATGTATTGCAAAAACGTGGTGTGAACCCAGCCTGACCCCACGTGCAGGGGACCCCACCGGTCACCTACCAACATAATTATGAACCAGAGCAGTAAACGTAAAAGCTGGTAACCGACACTTACCACACCTGGGGGTAAACATCACCCGACCACTACAACACTGCGCTCCTCCGCTCTAACACTCCACTGCTCTAACACTCCACCGCTTCAACATTCCTCTGCTCCTAGACATATGGGCTCACACTGTGCAACAAAATAAAAACACTGCCAAACGCACCATGCGCCCTAACGTCAGGGCCAGGGGCGTTAAATACTCTCTCTCCACTCTCACAAACTCTTCCACTTGTTAAAATAAATCAGGCATGAATTAATGAAAAATTTACCACTTCCATGCCAGATGCCATTGATTAGAAATGCCATTGCTGCTGTCGACTGGCTCCTTCTACCTCCACCCCTACTGTCGACTCCCTAGTACTACCCCTGTCTCTGCTGTCTACTGGCTACTATAACCTCCAGTCCACCAACCCTGCTGTCTATTCGTCACAAATACCACCAGTCCAGCATCTTTTCTGTCCAAACACTATCCTTACCGTTAGAAAGAAAAAAGGAGAGACCAGAGGGAGGCGCCTCGTGTGATACCGTATGGGAATGGAATCTTACAGCAGTTTGTGGTCAAAATGAATGACCCCTAGGTAGTGGCTGCTCACCTGAGAGCAAGTCAGAACTTGCATATCAACCCACAGTGGGGTTACAAAAGTTCACGGAGTACTGGAACCGCTGCTAAGCCGGAGGTCACAGGAAAAGGAGGAAGACCAATCCTGATAGAGCTTGTGATATGGAAGATGAGAAAAAGACCTCTAAAGGCGCTGCAGACTCCAATGGAATTAAACCGAAGCCAGAGATGTAGCAATGGTACAAAACACTGGGAGGTTTATTGCAATAGATAAAACAATAAAGTGGATTACGCGTTTCGGGGGAGCCACCCCCTTCTTCAGATCAGAATACATGCAGTGAGATATGCAGAGTTTAAATATGTACAAAATGGGCGCCAACCACTTAAGTGGGAGGAGCCAAACATGTTTATGTCACATGATGCAAAAAACAAAATATAATAAATGAGTCTAAGAAAAACATCCAGTATACATTTAACAATTGTATCAGACCGTTGTGAACATAAAATTACAAAAGCCATCTTAATAATACAGTAAGGAATGTAAAACAAGCATACAGAACATAGATCTCCGTTGGCAGTGTCCGGACCGTCAAAGGTAAACATCCGGCGCATGCTGGATGAGCCGATGCTAATACCAGATGTAAACATCCGGACAATGCCGCGGTCCGGATGCTGTCACAGACGCCACCCCCTTACACGCACCAGTATTGTTGATAAACAAATACTATGGTCACGGGCATCGGGCCGGACGTCATAGGACCAAAAACAGCCAACGAATACAAGGGCCACAGATGCGTTACTATGAGACGATCGTCACGTGACCGGAATGAACAAGTAGGTGTTCAGAGACAACGGAATTGACCGATGTTGAGCTGTCAGAGGTAATTTGGAAGAAGGTAAGATAATGTAGTGAAAATAATGGAAGTGCAAAGATGCATAAAATCAATATATAATGAATGGAAGAAAATAGGCTACTAGACATATATGCCATATCAATGGGGAAATTGAAAAATTCAAAGTATGCGCAAATGTAGCATATAAACATACATGTGTGAATGAATGGATCATGTAGTGCTCACACCGATTTTTCTGGTGTAGCGCCCACATGGAATATTAGACTGTGGTACTCATAGGGTTAGAATAAGCAAAAAAGCCCAATTAAAAAGAAATATATTAAACAAGGTAAAAGATTGAAGCCAAATAGAGACCAACATATATCCCTACGTATGGATGATATATGTCCTAGCGTTCTAAAACTATAATAGAGAAATATATATAAAAATATAAAAATATATAGATATATAATATCCCTTAGTGCGGATTATTATAAGCTAAAAACACAAGGTGATATATAAAACTGAACATGTCCGATCTGGGATAAGAAGGTGTATGAAAAAAATATATATTTATAAGATATTTTAAATATTTAAAATATTCAAAAAATTTAAAAATAGTAATAATAATATTCTTAATTTAGCGTATTACAGATTACATTCTATCATTTCGTTCAGACCCCTGGGTGTTAGGGTGCCCAGGGTGTGAATCCAGAAATTTTCCCTCCTCCTTAACGTATTGAATCTCTGGTTCACACTCTTTGTAATCTGTTCAATGGGGGTAGCCAGAATACAATTGAAATCCCCACTGTGTTTCTCAGTCAGATGTCGAGAAACACTGTGTAGGAGAAAACCATGAGCTGTATTGCTCCGATGTTTGTTGAGGCGTTCCCTAAAACATCTGATCGTCCTTCCCACGTATTGCAAGCCACAAGGGCACTGCAATACATATACAATGTATTGAGATCCACAGTTTAACAGTGATTTTATGGGGAAAGTATCCCCCGTAGTAGTGGAGGTAAAGGTTTTGCATTTATGTGCAATATTGGAACAGCATTTACACCGTGCCAAACCGCAGCGATAGCTCCCTATAGTGTCAAGAAAGGTGGAGGAAAATGTAATCTGAGATTTCAGCTTACTGGGAGCTACCAGATTACGCAAGGTACGAGCTCTACGAAATGTGATGGGAGGTTTAGATGGAAGAAGGCTGTTGAGATGAGGGTCTGCGGTTAAGATGGACCAATGCTTGGTTAGAATCTTTCTGATGTCTTGGTGTTCTCTACTGTAAGTAGTTATGAAATTTGTAGAACGATTAGTGATGCTAGTAGATGCAACATCCGCCTTGGGAAGTAGACATTTAGCTTGGTCGAGAGAGAGAGCTCTACTGAAAGAAGATTGCACAAGGGAGGTAGGATAGCCTTTCGCTTTGAACCTGGCTTTTAAGATATTACTCTGAGAAATAAAATCCTCCTCCCTTGTGCAATTTCTCCTTATTCTTTTAAATTGCCCAAAAGGTACATTAACCAGCCACTTTTTGAAATGGCTACTATCAAAATTGAGGTAACTATTACTGTCAACTGGCTTGAAGTATGTTTTTGTAAAAATTGACGTATCATCATGGGAAACCAAAACGTCTAGAAACTCAGCATGATTGGTGTAAACTGACTGTGTAAACCGTAGAGACCAATCATTGGTATTAAGATATGAAAGATACTCATCCAGTGCAGACCTATCGCCCTTCCAGATTATGAATATATCGTCGATGTATCTCCGATAGTATATACAGTTAATAAACAAAGGGTGTGTGTAAACAAAAAGTTCCTCGAATAGCCCCACAAATAAATTTGCGAAGCTAGGGGCTACCTTTGACCCCATGGCAGTGCCTGTATGTTGCATGTACAGCTGGCCCAGAAATTCAAAATAATTATGTGTTAAAATGAAATTGAGCCCTTGTAGAATAAAATCTACCTGGGCTGCGGGCATATTGGGGTCATTGGAGATGAAATGTGCAACGGCTTTGATACCTGCTTGATGTTCAATCACTGTGTATAAAGATGCAATATCCATTGTAACAAAAAGATAATCTGTAGACCATGGAACTTCCAAAATGGATTTGATGAACTCTGTGGTGTCTTTAAGATGCGATTTGAGATTGGTGACATGGTTCTGTAAAAGTAGGTCAATATAGTGAGCAAGGTTAGAGGACAGGGAATTGATTCCTGAAATTATGGGTCTGCCAGGGGGGTTAGTGATGTTTTTGTGGATTTTAGGTAGATAGTAGAATAATGGCAGGGCAGGTTCCTCAATGAGTATGAAGTCCCTCTCAGACTTGGATAGAATGCCTTGGGAGACACCAGACTCAACCAATAGTAACAATTCCTTACAAAATTGCTTCGTAGGATTGTGTGAGATGGGGCGATAGTACATGCTATCTGACAGGAGTCTGTGAGCCTCTGTGATATAGTCATCACATAAATCACTGTTAAACTGTGGATCTCAATACATTGTATATGTATTGCAGTGCCCTTGTGGCTTGCAATACGTGGGAAGGACGATCAGATGTTTTAGGGAACGCCTCAACAAACATCGGAGCAATACAGCTCATGGTTTTCTCCTACACAGTGTTTCTCGACATCTGACTGAGAAACACAGTGGGGATTTCAATTGTATTCTGGCTACCCCCATTGAACAGATTACAAAGAGTGTGAACCAGAGATTCAATACGTTAAGGAGGAGGGAAAATTTCTGGATTCACACCCTGGGCACCCTAACACCCAGGGGTCTGAACGAAATGATAGAATGTAATCTGTAATACGCTAAATTAAGAATATTATTATTACTATTTTTAAATTTTTTGAATATTTTAAATATTTAAAATATCTTATAAATATATATTTTTTTCATACACCTTCTTATCCCAGATCGGACATGTTCAGTTTTATATATCACCTTGTGTTTTTAGCTTATAATAATCCGCACTAAGGGATATTATATATCTATATATTTTTATATTTTTATATATATTTCTCTATTATAGTTTTAGAACGCTAGGACATATATCATCCATACGTAGGGATATATGTTGGTCTCTATTTGGCTTCAATCTTTTACCTTGTTTAATATATTTCTTTTTAATTGGGCTTTTTTGCTTATTCTAACCCTATGAGTACCACAGTCTAATATTCCATGTGGGCGCTACACCAGAAAAATCGGTGTGAGCACTACATGATCCATTCATTCACACATGTATGTTTATATGCTACATTTGCGCATACTTTGAATTTTTCAATTTCCCCATTGATATGGCATATATGTCTAGTAGCCTATTTTCTTCCATTCATTATATATTGATTTTATGCATCTTTGCACTTCCATTATTTTCACTACATTATCTTACCTTCTTCCAAATTACCTCTGACAGCTCAACATCGGTCAATTCCGTTGTCTCTGAACACCTACTTGTTCATTCCGGTCACGTGACGATCGTCTCATAGTAACGCATCTGTGGCCCTTGTATTCGTTGGCTGTTTTTGGTCCTATGACGTCCGGCCCGATGCCCGTGACCATAGTATTTGTTTATCAACAATACTGGTGCGTGTAAGGGGGTGGCGTCTGTGACAGCATCCGGACCGCGGCATTGTCCGGATGTTTACATCTGGTATTAGCATCGGCTCATCCAGCATGCGCCGGATGTTTACCTTTGACGGTCCGGACACTGCCAACGGAGATCTATGTTCTGTATGCTTGTTTTACATTCCTTACTGTATTATTAAGATGGCTTTTGTAATTTTATGTTCACAACGGTCTGATACAATTGTTAAATGTATACTGGATGTTTTTCTTAGACTCATTTATTATATTTTGTTTTTTGCATCATGTGACATAAACATGTTTGGCTCCTCCCACTTAAGTGGTTGG
The DNA here is from genome assembly GCF_029499605.1 of Hyla sarda. NCBI lineage: Eukaryota > Metazoa > Chordata > Amphibia > Anura > Hylidae > Hyla > Hyla sarda. The sequence continues at coordinate 153,628,801 of NC_079193.1, read as the reverse complement.
CGCCCATTTTGTACATATTTAAACTCTGCATATCTCACTGCATGTATTCTGATCTGAAGAAGGGGGTGGCTCCCCCGAAACGCGTAATCCACTTTATTGTTTTATCTATTGCAATAAACCTCCCAGTGTTTTGTACCATTGCTACATCTCTGGCTTCGGTTTAATTCCATTGGAGTCTGCAGCGCCTTTAGAGGTCTTTTTCTCATCTTCCATATCACAAAATCCTTACCGTTAGTCCAGCATATCTGCTGTCCACTTGCTACAACCAGCAGTCCCCCATCCAAGTAAGTGGATGTTTTAAAGGGTACTACTTTGTTTTAAAGGGTACTACTGTTTATGCAGCTAGTTCTACCGTCATCCCTGCTGCTGTTACTACAAGATCTACACAACCAAAGGATACGGTGCATCAATAGAACATTAGCGGGCAGGGTTGAGAGGGTCGGGGGCTCAGAACAGCACTGTTTCGCACATCACCTGCGCTTCCACTAGCCAATACTATACTATATACTATACTATAAGAATGTTCTGCTTTTCCTTTGTAAAAAAAAAAAAAAAAAAAAAGGCATTTCTTCTTCACTTTTCGGGACACCAATCCTGTTGCTAATAAGTTTTGGGCTGCTTGGAAAATGTCATTGCTTCTTCTGTTACCACCGTGTGCGTTTTAACACCAGCAGGTAACCGTCAACAAAATGGAATAACTTTTGTACCTATTATTATTTTAATGAATAAAAAAAACATAAAAAATCAACTACTTAAGTGTGTTTTTAAACAAGCTGTTAGCTCCTATTGGTTACCGCATGGTAAGTGATGATTTCAAACTTATTCGCTAAGAACTGAACTTTTTGACAATGTTCGGCAAACCTGCCAAAGCATTTTTTTTAACGTTCCTTCACTTTATTCAGATCCCAACATATGATGATCATCATTTAGATGTAATAATAAGTTGAAATATCGCTTTGAATTTGGGTTGCCTGATGTATACTTGAAGGTTAGGGGTGAAATCATAGCATTAGATGTGAACTACAGCCTCTCAGTGTGAAGTAGAATTCTCCTTGACGTACATGGAACTGGTTGAAAAGGGCTGATCAAATAAAACAACAGAGCTACAACAGGTCTATTGATCCCAACAAATGAGATAGTGTGTGTCTTCTTGTTACCCTTAATACCTGTCAAGTAACTGACAGTTCATCAGTTCTCCGCACTAAGTATCACCCTCTCTGTGCAGGCTTGGGTATAACTCATACTGTGACTCTGGCATTCATGTTGGTGCCTTGAATAGCATGGATTTCATGCTTTTAAAGTGGCATTGTAAATCCATACATATCTTAGGCCAGAGATCCAGCCCTAAGCAGTGCTACATATTTTCTATGTGAAATGGTTTTATGTTTGTAAATCTTACGTATAGTTATATATTTTTTTCTCACCATTTGGGAAGGGATATGGAACTTCTAAGCTTTGGAAAGGTTCTGATAAAGAAGGAGAAACATTGGGAAGACATGTGCCTTCCTTCTTAGCTCTCACTATATATATATCAGAGTTTCTGTCTGTGGTGTACGTCAAAAAGAGAATAAAGTAAAATCATGCATATGCTGTCAGATTCTCCAAAAAGACAATACTATCAAGATCAATAGCATAGATTAAATAAAGTAGTCAGGAATTGATTTTTTTTCTTGAGTGAAATAGTTGGTGAGGATGAAAAGTGTTTGTGGACTCAAAGTTCTGAGAAAAAGTTGCCATCAATAATTCAGTGGTCTGTATTCTCCTTCTCTATGGTTAGCAGAAAATCATTCTTGTCATGACAGTGATAGAAAGCTCTTGTTGCCATGTACATATTATGGCATTGCTTATAGGAAGGGAAGGCAATGTTCAACACAACAGATAGACTCAACTATTTCTTAAAGGGGTTGTCCAGCAACCCCCCACCCCCAAATAAAAATACATATCTCCTATCTACAGGTTAGAGGATAAGGGTCCAATCACCAGGGGCCCCCAGCGCTCTCCAGATCAGGGCCCCGGCGCTACCTCATCCATTAATTTTTATGGGAGTACCGGAGATACCCAGGTATTTTGTGTTGGTCAATTGCATAAAATGTCAGTAAAAAACATTTGAATCTGTGGTTATACAAAATAACGAATATTAACAAGATATTGAAAAGTCAAAGGGGGGGGGGGTACTTACTTATGCAAGGCCCTTTATCCTTTTACTTTACTCCATTCAGCTTTTCCTCAACCCTGACAGTCTTCCTGTCCCAACAGCTGAAAAACACCTCCGTAGCATGATTCTACCATTACCGTGCTTCCCTGTAGCAGTGGTAATGGGCAGATGATAAACAGTGCTTGGTTTCCTCTAGACATGATGCTTAGAATTAAACTGGTGTCATCAGACTAGAGAATCTTATTTCTCACAGTCTGAGAGTCTTTTAGGTGCTTTGTTGCAAACCACAAACTGATGAGAGACTTTGTTCTTGGCACTCTGCCATTGATGGTTGACCTTCTGGATCTTTAGTGCTCAGACAGAGTGTCTTTTGGGTTCTTGGTCTCCTCTATTTCCCAGACCCTTCTCCCCTGATTACCGTATATACTCGAGTATAAGCCGAGTTTTTCAGCACGATTTTCTGAGCTGAAAAAGCCCCCTCGGCTTATACTCGAGTGAACTCTCCGCCTGTAAATCCCTTCTCAGTAGTCTTCAACCTGCGGACCTCCAGATGTTGCAAAACTACAACTCCCAGCATGCCCGGACAGCCATCAGCTGGGAGTTGTAGTTTTGAGACATCTGGAGGTCCGCAGGTTGAAGACCACTGCGGCCTTCGTCATCATCCAGACCCCCTTTAGTTTTCTACTCACCTCCCTTCGGTGGGAAGGAAGGGTGTGCTGGTCCGGGCCATCTATGCTGCAGGGACCGTCCGGTGGGGAGGGCTAGTCTTTCTGGGCTGTCCATTTTCATCAGGAGGTCCTCTTTTCCGCTCCTGACCAGGCCCTGGACTAGTGACGTTGCCTTGACGATGACACACAGGGACGTCCCTGCGCATGAACGTCCCTGTGCGTCGTCGCCAAGGCAACGTCACTAGTCCAGGGTCGGGCCCGGAGCGGAGAAGAGGGCCTCCTGGTGAAAATGGACAGCCCGGAACGACTAACCCTCCCCACCGGACGCTCCCTGCAGCATAGATGGTCCAGACCAGCTCACCCTTTCTTCCCACCGAGGGGAGGTGAGAAGAAAACATAAGGGGGTTCTGGATGATGACAAAGGCTGCAGTGGTCTTCAACCTGCGAACCTCCAGATGTTTCAAAACTACAACTCCCAGCATGCCCGGACAGCCATCGGCTGTCCGGGCATGCTGGGGGTTGTAGTTTTGCAACATCTGGAGGTCCGCAAGTTGAAGACCAATGATGAACGGATTGACAGATGTCAATGGTGAAGGGGGGGGGATGATGACAGGGTGATGATGATGGGGGTGTTAATGACGGGGGTCTGGATGATGACAGGGTGATGATGACGGGTGTTAATGACGGGGGTCTGGATGATGACAGAGGGGGATGATGACATGGGGATGATGTATTTCCCACCCTAGGCTTATAGTTGAGTCAATAACTTTTCCTGGGTTTTTGGGGGGAAATTAGGGGCCTCGGCTTATATTCGGGTCGGCTTATACTCGAGTATATACGGTACTTAGCTTGGTGGGGTGATCAGTTCTAGAAAAAGTTCTGGTTGTTCCAAACTTCTTCGATTTAAGAATTATGGAGGCCATTGTGTTCTTGGAAACTTTCAATGTAGCTTTCTCTAGAGCTGTACCTGCACACAATACCACCTCTGAGCTCTCCAGGCAGTTCTTTCCCTATCATGGCTTGGTTTTTGCTATGACCTTGTATAGACAGGGGAGGTTCTTTCCCAATCATGTCCAATCAACTGAATTTACCACAATCAAGATGTAGAGGTAAGAGGCCCCCAGAGCGAAATTTCAGGTTTGCACAGAGTGATGTGTGGCTGATAATGATTATATTGGCCACAAAAGAAATCCAATCAGTAGACGAGCAAGCTTGAGAGACAGACAAAAGATATAAACTGATTTTACTCAGTGAAATAAGTATTTGACCCCTTTGAAAAACATTACTTAGTACTTGGAAGCAAAACCCTTGTTGGTAATCACAGCGGTCAGACATTTCTTCTAATTGGCTACCAGGTTTGCAGTCATCTCAGGTGGGATTTTGTCCTACTCTCCTTTGCAGGTGCTCTCCAATTCATTAAAGGGGTTGTCCCACCTGGTTACTTCTGGCTTTTCCTGCTCCTCCAGCCTGTTTGCAGCAGCTAGAGGTGATCGGGAAAGCCAAAGCAACCGAAGCAGGAAAGTTACACAAATTACATAACTCCCACTGACTGTAATAGCAATTGTGCAAACTGTTTATATAACTCGTGGTTCTACTGCTTTGTCTGGTGCTTTGTCTTTTCCAACCAGCTCCAGCTGCGGCAAACAAGCCAGCGGAGCAGAAAAGCCTGAAGTAACCAGGTGGGACAACCTCTTTAAGGTTTTGAGGTGGACTTTTGGCAGCTTAAACCTTTACTTTACAAATTTTCTATGGTTTTAAGGTATGTAGACTGGCTAGACCACTCCAGGACCTGCATCTTCTTGAGTCACTTTTTTGTTGCCTTGGCCATGTGTTTTGGGTCATTGTAATGCTGGAACACCCATTCATGACCCATTTCAATGACTTCGCTGAGGGAAGGAGGTACTCACTCAGGATTTGACGGTTTATAGCCCCATCTATTGTCCCTTTGATGCGGTAAATGTGTCCTGTTCCCTTGGCAGAAAAACACACAAAACACAATTTTGGTCTCACCTGACAAAAACACTTTCAGATGTTTATTGGCAAACATTAGACAAGTCTGTACTTGTGCTTTCTTGAGCAAGGGGACCTTGCGGATGCTGCAGGATTTCAGTTCTTTATGGTGTAGTGTGTTATCATTTGTTTTCTTGGGGACTATGGTCCCAGCTGCCTAGAGATCATTGATAACATCCTCCCATGTAGTTCTGGGCTGATTCTTCACTGTTCTTGTGATCACTGAAACTTCACAAGGTGAAATATTGCACGAAGGCCCCAACTGTGCGTATATGGACGTTTATGAACGTCCATATGCGCGTCCCCAGTTATAATACGTGCTCACAAGGTGAGCGCGTGTCATACCTGGTGGGTCCCGGTTGCTATAAGCAACCGGGACCCACGCTAATGCCGGACATCGCCGATCGGGCTGATGTCTGGCATTAACTCTTTAGACGCGGCGATCAAAGTTGATCGCCGCGTCTAAAAGTGAAAGTAAAAGCATCCTGGCTGCTCAGTTGGGCTGATCGGGACCATTGTGATAAAATTGTGATGTCCTGATCAGCTGGGATGCAGCAGTTAGTAAAGATCATTTAACCCTTTCCCTAATAAAAGTTTGAATCACCCCCCTTTTCCCATAAAAAAACCTGTGTAAATAAAAATAAACATATGTGGTATCGCCGCATGCGTAAATGTCCAAACTATAAAAATATATCATTAATTAAACCGCACGGTCAATGGCGTAAGCGCCCAAAAATTCCAAAGTCCAAAATAGCATATTTTAGGTCACTTTTTATGCCACAAAAAAATTAAAAGTAATCAAAAAACAAAAAGGATACCACTAAAAACTTCAGATCACAGCGTAAAAAATTTGCCCTCATACCGCCCCGTACGTGGAAAAATAAAAAAGTTATAGGGGTCTGAAGAGGACAATTTAAAAAATATAAATTTTCCTGCATGTAGTTATGATTTTTTTCAGAAGTAATACAAAATAAAACCTATAAAAGTAGGGTATCATTTTAACCGTATGGACCTACAGAATAAAGATAAGGTGTCATTTTTGTACCGAAAAATTTACTGCGTACAAACGGAAGCCCCCAAAATGGCGTTTTTTCTTCCATTTTGTCGCACAATTATTTTTTTTTCCATTTCGCTGTAGATTTTTGGGTAAAATGACTGATGTTATTACTAAGTAGAATTAGTGTCGCAAAAAATAAGCCATCATATGGATTTTTAGGTGAAAAATTGAAAGGGTTTTAAAAGGTAAGGAAGAAAGGTATTTTTAAAAGGTAAGGAAGAAAAAATGAAAGTGCAAAAACAGAAAAAACACTCCGTACTTAAGGGCTTAATTAATATTTCTTCCATTTGTGAATAATTGCAACAACTATTGTAAACTTATCAACAAGCTGCTTGGCATGGTAATCTAGGATTAGAATGACAAAGGTGATTTCTTAAAAAAAAACTCAGGTTGTGTGCGGCATTACAACTCCGTTCCACTGAAGTGAATGGAACCAAATTGTAATACCATGTAGAACCTAAGGACAAGGTGGTGCAGTTTTTGGAAGGAATTAGCTCTGTTTTTTTTATTTCTGGATAACCCCTTTGAAGTGGTACTCTGGTTGAAAATTTTTTTTTCAATTCAACTGGTGCTAGATAGTTAAACAGATTTGTAAATTACTTTTATTTACAAATCTTAATCCTTCCAGTACTTTTCAGCTGCTCTATGCTACACAGGAATAATAAATATATAATTTCTAATACTTTGCAACAAGGTCGCCCCTGTGTCATCACGACACTCTTAAGGGTATGCATGTAATCCTGCATGCTACAGGGGAACTCAGACAAATGAAATATTATACATATTGGAAAAGAGTTCAGGCAACACCTAATGTCTAATAAAAAAAACCTGTATTTTTATTGAAATGACAATAAAAAAATAAAATAAAACATATTGTATATGAAAAAATGGAGAAGTACTGTAATGGTCACCCAATACCCAAAAATGGGGCTTAGAAAAAATAGGGTTGCTATAATGTGGTGGTTAAAAAGCTATCAAATCAGACAGTACAATACATCAGAAGCATTTGCAATGATAATAATCTCTCTGTAAACAATTACATCCAAAATAGATAAAGTGCCTATAGTAACTGTATGGTATCCAAGCCAAATACACATGTGAAAAAAAACACTCTAAAGTGACATGTGCCAAAAGATATATATATATATATATATATATATATATATATCCTCCTTTATGACTCACAGTTGTGCTTGAGTAAAAGTCTCATGGAGCATATATATGTACAAAGTATCATGCATGTTCTCATAAAACAATGCATTAATATCAAGAAAATGTGGATGTAAAAAGATCATATATATAGATAGCGTAAAGATCCATCATACACCTAAATAATCTTACCCATGTGGCATAGCAACCGGAGCCCCGACCCCTACGATCGTTTCGGTTTACCTTTTACAAGAGGTACTGAATTAGTGGTCACTCACAGGGATTAAATAGCATACTAAACTATTCAAAATACTTACAGCGGAGTGTGTTCAGTGCAAATGCTTCTGATGTATTGTACTGTCTGATTGGATAGCTTTTTAACCACCACATTATAGCAACCCTCTTTTTTCTAAGCCCCATTTTTGTGTATTGGGTGACCATTACAGTATTTCTCCATTTTTTCATATACTATATGTTTTTTTTTTATTGTCATTTCAATAAAAATACTGTTTTTTAATTTGACATCAGCTGTTGTCTGAACTCTTTTCCAATATGTATAATGCTCCACAGGAAGTTGCATAGTTCTATTCAGTCTGACCACAGTGCTCTCTGCTGACACCTCTGTCCGTGTCAGGAACTGTCCAGAGCAGGAAAAGTTTCCTATGGAGATTTGCTCCTGCTCTGGACAGTTCCTGACATGGACAGATGTGTCAGCAGTGAGCAATGTGGTCAGATTGAAAATAACCATACAACTTCCTCTGGAGCATACAGCAGCTGATAAGTACTGGAATGATTAAGATTTTAAAATAGTGGTCATATACAAATCTGTTTAACTTTCTGGCACCAGTTAATTTGAAAAAAAAAATTAGCTTTCCACAGGAGTTTGTCCAAATTTCAGCTTACCTTTATAAAAGACACATGGGGATCACATACTTATTTGACTAAGTAAAATGGAAATCAATTCATAACTTATTTAAAATGTGTTTTCTGGATTTTTTTTTTGTTACTCTGTTTCTCACTGTTTTAATAAACCTTCCATTAAAAATATAGAAATTTCATTGTCAGTGGAAAAATGTGCCAATTTAGCGGGGTTCAAAATTTTTTTCCCTTTTCTGTAGTTATGGATACATTATGCTTGTTTTAGTCTACAGATACATTTAAATATGTCACAAAGAAAGTATCATCCATCACTCTTTTAAAATAACCTCTTGAGCACAACTGATATTTTTTTCCAAGCCATCGGTAATAAAGGTGGCCACATGAGTATTTTTAATGTTGCCAAACTAATATTGTGTTTTTTATGTGCATGTTCAACATATCACAGAGACAGGTCAGCTCTCCTATGAGCCAAATGACCCAAAAAAAACTTATAAAGAATATGTAGTTATTGTAGTCCACTGAATTAATAAGAAGAGCAATTTCCCATGTCTCCCACCTTTGCCACCCTCCTCGCAGTGATTCCCATGCTGCCATGTATTTTACTTATTTGTTGTCTGCCTGTATACACACAATCGTCAGTCGTTTGTGACACGTTGGGAGGAGGAAGAGTGCTCCCGTTTCTTATGGCACCATTTTTTTAGTTGACAGATTAACTTTAAATTTATAAATTATTTCTCTCCCCCCTAAATGGGTTTCCAGATGGCAGTCTATTCTGCCTATCCCTCATTCCGGCACAGACTGAATCTGGCCTATTTATGCTTTTATAGGGGTTGAACGAAATAACTAGAACACTGGTATTCTTACACTATTTTACATAGTCACCTGAAACATCCCCTTTTTTTGTGCCACATATCTTCTTTTGCTGTTGATAAAATGTATCACATGTGCTGTTTAAAAAATAAATAAAATTTAAATAATTGTATTGGGGGCGCCGCGTGATACGTCAGATCTTACAGAGTTAGAAAGTGGAAAGCTTGATAAGGTCTGCTTGGTAGAGGCATCTAGGTTTTGAGTTGATGGGTGCGTTTAATGTTCTTCTGTCCTTCTTTTTTTTACTTTTTATCACAGCTATTTCTATCTGGATGTTGTGCCAGTCTTTGCATACTGAGAAGTGATCAAGGAAATAGGAGACCTCAACACACCCGTCTATTCAGCAGGTTAGGTCACAGGTGACTACCAGGCACACACAGATAACCATTCCCATGACCTGGATTTCTGTCAGGTCAGATATAAAACAAATAAATAGAACAGCACAAGAATTAAAGTTTATCAACAACAATATAAACTACATAACTGAGAAAAAAATTGTGCATTTCTGGTGATGGCAGGTATGTTAGGAAGAGATGAACTTGACCGTGTAAAAATTGGGGTGTTCTAGTTATTTTGTTTAACCTCTGTACAATCAAACACATAGATTATGTATGAAAAGGAGTTTTCAGGTCTTGTATATATTTCCTAACACGAACTAGAAAAAAAATGATGTATACATTTATCATACTAGTTCACCATCAAATGAGCCGAATAGCATAATTGTTCTTTGTTTCTGTATCAGCCAGTATAGAAGCCATTTAATGCTGTGCTTTTATTCTACCATCGCTATTTCTGAACCTAATTCTTAGTTTTATTCCTCACCTGAAACTATGAATAAAGTGACATTATTAGAAACCAGACTCAGACTATAAAAAAGACATTTTCAGGCAATGTTCCTCATGTGATTGCAATCAGATGGAAAACCGTAGATTCATTTCTTTAGCCAGCGTATAGTTATTGAGAGACTGAAATATGGAACTCTGTAAGCCTTTATTAAATTTACAAATATGAATTTGTTTTCCAGATGGACACGTTAACCTGTTGAAACACTCCCCCTCCCTTGTCATTTTGTGCATGTAGAAGCCAAACTTCACAGTGCTCTACAGCTTTTGTAGGAACATTCGTGCTAACTTATGCTCCAGAGTCCAGATACAGTTTCTCCTGCTGTTCTAGATCACTGTTCTTCACAACATGAAGCCTATGTCAATCACATAGGAATGTAACATGGTTTAGCACGACGGCTTCTATAATATTTCCACATGGACTGAACACTTTTTACTTTTCTACAATTAACTGCTCCCCTAAGTTCCTTAAATGCTCTTGTTTTTTATGTTTTTTTTTTACTTCTGTACAATGCACTTAATCTAATTTGAAGTAAAAAGAAACAGACTTAACGGCCCACATTTATCATTGTCTTTAGACAGTTTTTGTGTGTCTAAAAAAGGGGCAAAAAAGGAGCAAGCAGGGTTTTTTGCACCTTTTTTTGCTCCTGTTTGTTTACACATTTCTGCTGATTTTGAGTTGCAATCCACTGATTTTGGAAATACACATGATATGGAAGGGTTTTATCAACTGTGCCTTTTTGTGAAAAGGAGCAAAAAAGGCGCAAAGCCAGTGAAAAATCTCTAAAACTACACCAGCCCAGACATGGTGTAGCTTTTTAGTGTATAATCAAAAAGAGAAAAGCTTTCACTGAAAAATAGCAGCACACCAAATACAATTTAAAGAAATACAAAATTCTCTTTATTGCACATTTACCACACAAAAATAAAGTATAATCAGGTATACAAACATTTAAAATTGGCCATAAAAGGACAGAGCACAACAAAGAGGAGAGGCCATGAACCCCCTCCTCTTAGAAAGCACCTGTCGTGAAAGATGTAATGAAAATAAATTAACTCCAGTCAAATAAAAAGCCTAACTAAAAAGGCTCCCAAAGTACCAAACATGCAATAAAACGCTGATATACAACCATGGATGAGACAGGTGTATCATACAGGAAGGAATCCAATAATGAACGAGGTACAGCCAGGACAGGGCCACAGAGGACCCCACACGTTCCGTCGCCAGAAGCGACTTTCTCAGGGTTGTTCAACACCCCTGAGGAAGTCGCTTCTTAGCAGCTATATACTACAGAGGACATTCTTTTCTTTTTGGATTTCTTTTCTGTTACGACCACAGTGCTCTCTGCTGACACCTCTGTCTATTTTAGGTACTGTCTGGAGCAGGAGAAGTTTGCTATGGGGATTTTCTCCTGCTCTGGACAGTTCCAAAATGGACAGAGGTGTCAGCAGAGAGCTCCAAAAAGAAAAGAACTTCCTCTGTAGTATACAGCTGCTAATAAGTACTGGAAGGATTAAGATTTTTTAATTAGTAATTTAAATTAGTAATTTACAAATCTGTTTAACTTCAGTTGACTTAATAAAAAATAAAGTTTTCCACCGTAGTACCCCTTTAATTCAATTTAATGACATTAAAGGGATTGTAACAGGAGCCTTAATAAAAATAAAAAAATAAAGTATTGAAGGCCTCAAACACATTAAAATAACAAACTTCAGAGAAAAAAAGAAGTCCAGCACGAGTTGGCCAACTTCCAAGGCCGAAACGCGTCACCTGTGAATGTTCCTGTGTTTGCTTCGTGTGAACACTGAATAAGTCTCACGCTGGACTTCATTTTTTCTCTGATGCTTGTTGGGTGTAGACCACACGTGCAGCGATTCACAGATTGAGGGTGAGCTTAAACCTACCTGCTCACATAACAAACTGTTACTTACCTCTTTTTCCGTTCCCATATAGGTTTCCTGTTCTTCCTCCGGTGTTACTTTAGCATGTGACTACTGCAGGTAGTCAGCAACCTATGTGGTCATGCTTCACACTCCTGGCATCACCGCTTCGTGATGGAAGCCATGATGCCAGGAGTACAGAGCTTGACCGCTGAGGCTGACAGAACGCTGACCAGAGGATCAGCGCGGGAATGGAGGGAAAGTTTGTTATTTTCTTAGTGTCTGTTATCAATGATTGTTTGCATAGTGGAAATACACATTGCCAGAGTCTGTACATGGGAGATTGATACACAAGCTTTAGATGCATGACTATTTTGAAAAGTCTAATTCATCCTATCACATATAGTGATAGACGAGGCAAGGCTCTACACTTTGTCTAGGCAAAGGAGACTAAAGTTATCATAATAAAGGTGTAGTACATTAATTAGAAATATGTATATTTATATCTACTAGACATGTAATATAGTATATACATAATTACAAAGCAGAAAAGCTATGTGCTTCTGCATTCCGGGGACACTTTATAAGAGAAGGATTTGTAGCTTCCATATTTATTAATAAGTATGAGAGTTCTAAGCAATAAAGGGTCTGGGTCTGGTAAGTATAATGTCAACCACAGAGAAACCAAGATGTTCATTTAAAGAGCTTTTTTGCAGGCCAAAATAGAAGCATTTGTAAGAATTAATATTGCTAGAGGCTTTACTAACAAAAGATGTGTGTGAGGCGGGGGGCATCTTTGTCTCATGCCCCAGTGTAAGTGGAAGAGGTCTGGTAGCCACCCATTTATACTCACACATGAGTTCTCCAGGGAGCCCATCAAGGCCTGATACTTTTACACCCTTAAGGAGAAACAGGATGCTATTGTCTAGAATTTTCTAGCAGCGTTCTTGCATAAAAAGTAGAGTTATGACAAATGGATTTAGAAAAATAGTGTACCATTTGAGAAATTCCCATCTGGTGATCTCTTGCAATTATTGGGAAATGTAATTTTGAGCAGGTTTCTCAGGAGACCCAGAGGTGTATTAGGACATTAAAATGTCATGCATTCTTCTCAGATGATTTATAGGTGTGTCAAGGCTATATAATTTTACATATACATTTTCTATGGAGAATTAATAACCTTTTTGTGCTACTGTAACAGCAACAAAAAAACCTTTATGGATAAGACTATCTTTGAACTGGCCATATGTCTAAACATTATTTTGGTCATTTATTGTTTGGCACTATGATCAAGCATACTTCACTTGTGGGGTGATGTAGCATTTGAGGGGACAACCCATGGCAGATTTCTTAATTTAGAGTAGATTGTAACTGGGTATAACCTGAATGAGGCTCCCTAAGTTTGCGATCACACTGTGGAATTTCCGCTTGCAGAATTCCGCAAACAGAGATTCCATCTGGCAGCCGCTGCTGAAAACACTTTGGCGGTAGGACCGCGTAGTACTGCGCTTTCACCATTGATGGCTATGAATGAATCGCCATTGACCGCGCAAAGAATGAACATTGCGTGGAACAATTTGTCTGCCGCTGAAATTCCTCAGTGTGAACGGGTCTTGTGGAAGACACATTTACACTGATGGTAATGTTTACAGCGCGTAATTCTGCTTGCGGTATTCCACAGGAATTACACAGTGTGAACGTACCATAAGAACCCCACGTGTATTGAAAATATTGGCAAATGCTATATTAGGAGATAAGAAAATGTCCATATCACTTAAAATATCGGATTAATTATCAAATAATGAAATATTTGTTAAACATATGGCCAGGTTTAGACAATAGATTAAGTTGATGTTGCAAGAGCTGTACTGATCAGACATGCCTAATACTGTGTAGGTCTCCCTTGTGTTTCCAAAATAGTTTGGACTGCACAAAACCACTGAAGGTCTGTTTTATCTAGCCTCAAGATGACAGCCGCAGATCCTTTAAATCTTGTTAGTTGTGTAGTGGTGCATTCATGGTTCAGTTTTCCAGCAGATTCCACAAATGCTAAATTCAATTGAGAACTTTTGAATATAAAGGCTGAGTCAACAACTTAACCTGTTTATGCTGAGCACCTTGAACTCAAACCATTCCTGAGAAATTATCTGGCCCAGACCATCATGAAGACTTATCCAGCTATGACTTATCTTCAAAAAATCTGCTGAACAAACAAGTAGGCTTTTTGCTCCATCATCATCCTCACCATAATCCTAACCTTCATACACTTCTTATACGTATTACATTGGCCCCCATTTAATATTAAGGAAACATCACACAGATGGATATAAAAATTATGGCCCTCATATAGGCTCTATATAGTAGTAAGGTACTCACATTGCCCCCATAAAGTAGTTAGGCCCCTCACACTTACCTCATGTAATAGTTATGCCCCCATACTGCCACATATAGTAGTTAGGCCCCCACACTGCCAACATATGGTTTTAGGGTCCCCACACTACCTCCATATAATAGTCAGGGTGCTCATACAGCCCCCTATAGTGGTAAGAACCCTCATACAGTCCCCATATAGTAGTAAGGGCCCTCCCCCATCTCCACTGGCTAAGGGGCCCAGTCACAACTGTGATCCTTGCAAACCCTATTGCTATGCCAGTAGCAAAATATATGCACCATGCTGTCCACATCATATTAGTAAAAATGTGACTCATCCAACAAGGCCATGTTTTTGTATTTTTCCACGGTCCAGTTCTGAGTCTTACATGCTCATTGTAAAAGCTTTTGGCAGTGGACAGGGATCAGCATGGGCTCTCTGAGTCATTTGCTGCTATGCAGCTCTATATAAAGCAAGCAAACCTTTCAGCGTGCTCTGACATCCTTCTATCATAGTCAGCATTAACCGTGTTAGCAGCTTGTGCTACAAGAATTGTATATCAATCAATCATTGAACCTTGGGCACCCCTGAATATGTTGCCAGTTCACCAGTTGTCCTTCCTTGGATCATTTTGGTAGCTACCAATCACTGTATGCTAAGAACAGCTCTAGACCTGCTGTCTGAAGATGTCCAGTTGTCTAGCCATCTCAGTTTGGCCCTTGTCAGATCCTTACAATGGAACATTTTTTTGTACTGCTTCAAACATATCAACTGAATATTTACTTGCTGCCTAGTATACCTCACCCCTTGCCAGGTGCCTTTGTAATAAGATTATCAAGGTCATTTACTTCACTTATTGCTTGGTTGACACAAGTTAGAAGATGTCATAAGCTGAGAACCTCACTGGAATGATGGGTCCAATTGCACTATTCCAACACAA